>NW_026000196.1:17172786-17452290 GCF_001458135.2 Marmota marmota marmota
TGATTCTGCAATTTGTATGTGGGGTAAAAATGGGAGTTCATAACCCACTTGAATCAAATGTATGAAAGATGATATGTCATGAGCTTTGTAATGTTTTGAACAACCAGTAAAAAAAATAAAACACGGTACAGCCAAAAAAAAAAAGGGGGGGAATAAATCTAACAAAAGAGGTGAAAGACCTCTACAATGAAAACTATAGAACACTAAAGAAAGAAATTAAAGAAGACCTTAGAAGATGGAAAGATCTCCCATGTTCTTGGATAGGCAGAATTAATATTGTCAAAATGGCCATATTATCAAAAGAGCTAAATAGATTTAATGCAATATCTATTAAAATTCCAATAATATTCTTCATAGAAATAGAAAAAGCAGTCACAAAATTCACCTGGACAAATAAGAGATCCAGAATAGCCAAAGCAATCCTTAGTGAGAAAAGTGAAGTAGGAGGCATCACAATACTAGACCTCAAATGATACTACAGAGCTATAGTAATATAACCAGCATGGTATTGGCACCAAAACAGACATGAAGACCAATGGAAGAGAACAGAAGACACAGAGGCAAACCAATATACACACAGTTATCTCTTGTTAGACAAAGGTGCCATAAGCATATATTGGAGAAAAGATAGCCTCTTCAACAAATGGTGCTGGGAAACCCAGAAATCCATATGTAGAAGAATGAAATTGAATCCCTATCTCTCACCCTGCACAAAATTAAACTCCAAGTGGATCAAGGACATAGGCATTAGACTAGAGATCTTGAACTTACTGGAAGAAAATGTAGGAGCAACTATCCATCATGTTGATTTAGGAATTGATTCCCTCAGCAAGACTTGTAAAATCAAGAATCAATAAATGGGATGGTATCAAACCAAAAAGCTTCTTCCCAACAAAGGAAATGATCAAGAATATAAACAGAGAGCCTACAGAATGGGAGAAGATCTTTACCATCTGCACCTCAGAGAATTAATCTCCAGGATATACAAAGAACTAAAATAACACCAAAAAAAAAAAAACTAAAACCAAAACCAAAAATACCCAAACAATAAATGGGCAAAGGAACTAAACAGGCATTTCACAGAAGAAAAAATACAAATGACCAACAAATATATAAAAAAAAGTTCAACATCTCTAGCAGTTAAAGAAATGCAAATTAAAACTACACTGAGATTTATCTCACTTTAGTCAGAATGGCAATTATCAAGATTACAAGTAACAATAAATGTTGGTGAGGATGTGGGGAAAAAGATATACTCATGTATTGCTGGTGGGACTGCAAATTGATGCAGTTGGGAAGCGGTAGGGAGATTCCTCAGAAAACTTGAAATGGAACCACCATTTGACCCAGTTATCTCATTCCTCAGGATATACCTAAAGGACTTAAAATCAGCATACCATGGTGATGCAGCCACATTAATGTTTATAGCAGCTCAATTCATAATAGCAAAGAAATGTAACCAACACAGGTGCCCTTCAACAGATGAATGGATAATGAAAATGTGAGATATATATATATATATATATTTTTTTTTTCACAATGAAATATTACTCAGCCATAAAGAAGAATGAAATTGTGACATTTGCTGGTAAATGGATGAAACTGGAGACCATCATGCTAAATGAAATAAGCAATCCCAAAAAAACAAAGGCCAAATGTTCTCTCTGATATGAAGATGCTAACACACAATAAGGGGGTGGAGGGAAGAACAGAAGTTCATTGGATTAAATAAAGGGAAATGACAGGAAGGGGGGAGGGATGTGAATAGGAAAGGTGGGAGAACGAATTGGACATAACTTTTTTTTTTTTAAAGAGAGAGAAAGAGAGAGAGAGAGAGAGAATTATTTATTTATTTATTTATTTATTTTTAGAGGGAGAGGGAGAGGGAGAGGGAGAGAAAGAGAGAGAGAGAGAGACAGAGAGAGAGAGAGAGAGAGAGAGAGAGAGAGAGAGAGAGAAAGAGAGAATTTTAATATTTATTTTTTAGTTTCGGCAGACACAACATCTTTGTTTGTATGTGGTGCTGAGGATCAAACCTGGGCCACATGCATGCCAGGCGAGGGCACCACCGCTTGAGCCACATCCCTAGCCCTGGATATAACTTTCCTATGTTCACACATACATACACAACCAGTGAAACTCTACATCATGTACAACCACAAGAATGGGATCCTAATTAGAATAAGCTATACTCTATGTATGGATAATATGTCAAAATACTTTGTACTATCATGTGTATCTAAAAAGAACAAATAAAAAATTTAAAATAAAGGTGTTGGGGCAAATGCTAGGTCCTTCTAGAGACCCCAGGGAGGAACCTCTTTCCTCCTGCCTTTTCTAACTTTTACACATGGTCTTCATTTCTTGGCTTGGGTCTCCTTCCTCCAACTCACTTTCAACAGTGACAGGTTGAGTCTTTCTTCATTAACTCCAACCTTCTCTTCTACCTTCCTCTTCTGCTTTCAAGGACCCCTGTGATTACACTGAATCCACTTGGATAATCCAGAATAATCTCCTTGGAGGCCAGTTGATTGGCCACCTGTATTCATTTGCTAAGGCTACCAGAAAAAGTATCACAAATTGGGTGGTTTAAACCAAGAAAAACATATACTTCATAGTTCTAGAGGCCAGAAGTCCAAATCTGTCTGTCATCAGGATTGGATCTTTCTGATGGAGACTCTATTCTGTATCTATTGCCTTAGGTCTGGTTAAGGGCCCAGGATCCTTAGCATTTCTTGGTTTACAGAAACATGAGTGTCTGTCTTCATGTTCACATGGTGTTACTCCTGGGTGTCTGTGTCCTTCATGACCATCTTCTTATAAAGACACCAATCATATTGATTAGGGGCCCTACTCTATTTAGCATGAGCTCTTCTTTATGAATTCCATCTGTAATGACCTTATTTTTAAATAAGATGACATTATGAGATCCTGGGGGCTAGACTTTAACATCTCTCTTTTGGAAGTTACAATTCAACATTAATTCTATCTTCAAACATAATTCCCCTTTGCCATGTAACCTAACATTTTCACAGGTCCTAGGAATTAGGATATAGACATCTTTGGGACCATTAGGCTACCTACCACAGACCCATCACAATCAGGGTAATGAGAAATTGCAGCTTCTGTTCAAAATTTACTTTTTATTCACACTTGATTTGGCTGTGATTTAAACTACTACATAAAGGCCTTGGGAGGTCTCCTGAGATGTGACTTGGCTGTTACCAAGAAATACTGACAGGGGTTACCTTCTTTTTTAAAAAATATATATATATATTGTTAGTTGTAGATGGACTCAATACCTTTATTTTATTTATTTATTTTATGTGGTGCTGAGGATTTATTTTATGTGGTGCTGAGGATTGAACCATACTTTCGAGGCAAGCACTCTGCCACTGACCCACAATCCCAGCCCAGGGGTCATGTTCTTATGACATAGTTCTTTTATGTTGAATATATAGTGACTCTCAAATGTCTAGACAACTAAAAAGAGGATACTGTTAGTCACTTATTTTCAACAATCTTTTTTCAACTAACAGTATTAAACCTTAACAGACTGTGAGATGTTATACTTCAACACAATCTGAGCTCACATGTGGTCTATCTGTGGGATCTGTGTGGACTTTATCCATCCCCAAAGTGGGTGAAAAGGAAGGATCTGGCTCTGGCTTCACACCTAACTGGTGCCAATATCTGTGCTAGGAATGTTCTTATGTTCACTCAATTAATCAAAGTAAGGAAGCAAGATGCCTTTATGTGATTCTCTATGTATCTGTTACAGAGACTGGTAAATTCTAGGCACAGCATCAAATGGGCCTCACATGAGATATCATAGCATAAAAAAAATAATAAAGTCAACAGCCCCAGAAGGTTGCAGGGCAGGTCACAGAATAGCCACTGGGGGAGCTAATTCACTCAATCTAAACATATTTGATCCCCTGGCACATAGTGTGTACCTCACAGTGAGTCCTGACCACGGGGCCTCTAAATTAGTGTCCCTACCTTCACAAACCCCAGTTAAGTGCTGCCTTTAGAAGAGGGGGGACACACAAGTGATGACTTCTTTACCATCTGATGAGTGTTGCAGAGGAAACGGAGCTTGAGTTGGGTCCTGGAGGTCAAAGTGAAGTTGGCCAAACAAAGAGGTGGTGCTCAGTGCTCAGAGGGAGCTTGTCTACAGAACATCAGGACAGAGTGAGGAAGCAACCGCTGGGCTGGGGGATGTCGGGTCCCTTGAGGGTCCCATGGGTAGGGTGGGAAGAACAGAGTTCTTGGGTGCATCCACTAATTGTGTGCCTCCAGGCAAGATGGTGGCTTTCTCTGAGGTAGTGGGGAAACAGGCACTGAAGGAAGGCTACCACAGGACAGAGGTGACGGGACTTGGGGGATGTGGGCCAGGGAAGAGGATGAGGAATGAGTCAAGCTTAGGCTCCGATGGGCCTGAGGGTATTGGTGGTGCCTTGGCTGAGAGGGAGAACACAGGAAAGGAGCTGGCTGTGGGTGTAAGGATCAAGCTAGGTCGACACTGGGCAGCTGAGTGAAGGTGTTGGGAAGGGTCTGCAGGTACAGCCTGGAGCCTGGGGGTGCAGTGTGGAACCACAGGCAGTGGCTCAGAGGCTTGGGAGCCTCTGGTCATGTCTATGGCATGCAGAAGGGAAGCACGATGGAGGGACACCTGTGGGTGAGGGGAGTATGGAGATCAGAGGAAGGGGGGAGTAGTCCCTAGAGAACACACTGGCAGGTGTGTTCTTTCAATGCAGACATCTATCTAAAAGGGCCACCCCTTCATTATAGGTGGTGTCATATGGAAAAGCTGTCAAGGGCTACACAGTAGAGACAGTGACTCCTGAGGGTCAATATCAGAGACATGGGGTGGCCAGCAGGGGAGGGAGGCCTGGGACCACATAAAAGGGAGGATACTTGAGGAGGGTTCAGCCTTGGTGAGTATCCTGCTGCTGTCCCTGCATGGGATTTGGTGACAGGCCTGGGCCTGTTAGATATGGCACCTTGAAAGGTGTCTGGCCTCAAGAGTGATCTTGTCCCTTCCTGTCTCAGGGAGATGTGGGCAGGCTGATTTGGAAAGCTAGATGGAGCTAAGCTCTCCCTTCTCAACGATTCTCTGCCCAGAGGATGACAGAGCCAGCTTACACTTGGGCCTGCTGGCTAGCCCTGGGACACCAAGGCACATGGTGTCACTCTTCCCACACGTGTCCCCAGGACCTTTCCTACCTGCTGGCTTGTTCTCATGCCACTGAAACTTCTAGAGGCCACTGGCAGCATAAGGCTGGATGGCCTCCCTGCATAGTCAGAGGCACCGACCTGGAGTGACAGCAAGATTGACTCAAGGTCTGTCTGTCATTAGGTGGCTAGGTCTTCTGCACCCCAATCCTGGGGCTCTTTTTTATTCCTGTAATCACACTTCCATCCAGGGTACACCTGACCAAGCTTATCATGTGAAATATGCCTGATTTTGAAAGACGCCTATGCATTAAAGTCAGACATTCTCAAATTCTCAGTTGGTCCTGGGTCTGGCAGACTCAGGTCCTTGCTCTACCAATTTGCCAGCTGTGAGTGACTTGGGTGTGTCAGTACCTGAGCCTGTTTTGTTTTCTGTAAAATGTCGGTTCTAGCTCATACCTCACAGGCTTGTTGGTGGAATGACGGAGATGACCTCCACCGAGCAGCCAGCGCAGGCCCAGTGTACCACCAGGCTGACCAATTCCCACTGCTCCGACTGGTTAACTGTTACTCTCCCTCTGAGCATCAGCTCTGTTAGGTGGAGCTGTAAGCCCCCAAAGCCCCATGGAATAGGCAGTCTGCATGGATATTCTGAACCCAAACAAAGATGGACAATTCATTGTAAGTCTTTCCTCCCCCAGTTCTCAATACCTTTGCATGGCTCAGATGAGAAGAATAGGAACCAGAGCCGGGGGCCTCTGTGTGAGTACTGAGTCCTTTAACTTGGTGTGACTTCTCACCTTCTTTGAGTTTTGAGTTCCTTGTGCACTGAAGCAGCAGCTGGAGCAGTAGCATATTTGTGATGTCTGGATACAAATAGGTATCAAGTGAAGAATCCAGGAGATGATGGGTACAGGGAAGATTCTGGGGACATGAGCTCCTTCCCTTTCTCCCTGGCCCAGGGCTGCTATGAACTAGGCTGTGACTGTCCAGCCAAGGGAAAGCAAACATTTTACTTTACTTTGGGTGACAAGGCCTTTCCCAGGGCACCTGTAACTTTGCTTATTGTGTGTGCTGCGCCAGAAGCTGACCCGCCAAGAGCCCATTCTCCCAAGCTCTCCCCAAGCAATACCCTGGCAAATGCTGGGCAGCATCAGGCTCTTGCATCTGTGCAAGACTGAGTCCCTCTTCCCTCTCCTGGCAAACTGGAGCCAGCAATCCTGTGATGAGAACAACTTTAACATGTGCCATTTATAGTCTCTGAAGATACATGGCTGCTTTTATTGAACAGATGTCTGCAAAGAAGGAGCGGGGTGAGGAGGTGGGACCCTGACTTAACGAGCTGGGCTGTGATGTTCTCCCAAGGGAACCAGGGCCCCTTTACGGCCGCACGTGAAGGTTCAACTCTGCCTCTCTCCACTTAAAACTTGAGAATTATGAGTTCTCATATACATTTCCCCGAAAAGTAATATTATTCACATATTTGTTTTTTAAAAGAGGAAATGAAAATCTGAAGCGCATCAAGCGGGTCTGAATATGAGTTTTTCTGGGAGCAGGTATTTCTGCTTGCAGAGAGGCCCAGCGGTGCATGAAGTTCTCTTTTGTATGGTTAACAATGAGGACTACTGAAAGAAACAAATTTCAGGCTTGAATTCCGATTAAAAATAAAAATAAAACAAAATGATTTCTAGGCTTGAGTGTATCCGTTACACTCTGAAAACAGAGATGAGTGATTTTCCAGGGTTAGAGTCTGGTCCACGTTTTCCTGTAAAGGCCTGTGGGCCATTACGGTTGCTTCCTGTATTCAGGGGCAAGAAAGAGGAAGGCAGGCTGGAGGGAAGGAGAGAGGATGGATGATGGAGAAACAGATTTCAAGAATTTACTAAAATATGCTGAAAAATGTTTCTGAAACAGTTTCTCTATTTATTCTACCCGCTAATCTATTTTGAGAGCTTGCTGTGTACCCAGGAATGTTCTAAACCCTTGATAGAATTCAACTTATTTGATCCTTACAATGATCCTAAGCAGACTCATTTACAGATGAGGAAACTGAGGCACAGTGAGATTATGTGGCTTGCTCAAGGCCACACGTTAGTAAAAAGAGGATCTACTTTTCAGCAGTTTCATTAAGATATACCTCACATACAATTCACTCATTTAACGAGTACAAGTCAATATACTCAGAGTTACAAAAGCACTAGCACAATCTAATATTAATTTCTGTCACCCCCAAAAGAAACTCATACTCCTTAACTGTCATCCTTCAAGACCCATCCATCCCTCCCAGTCCCTAGGCGATTGCTAGTCTACTTTCTGATGCTATAGATTTGCCTAATCTGGACATTCCATATAATTGGAATCACACAATGTATGGTAGTTTGTGTCTGGCTCCTTTCAATTCGCTTAATGGTTTTAAGGTTTATCCAAGTTGTAGCATATTTCTCCATTTCATTCTTTTGTATGACCAAAATAATATTCTGTTATATGGACTTACCACATTTTATCTATTTGATAGAAATTTGGGTGGTTTCAACATTTTGGATATTATGAATGATGCTACCATGAACATTTATGTATAAGTTTGTTTGTGGATATATGTTCTCATTTTTCTTGGATATATACTTGGGAGTAGAATCACATGTAATTCTGCATTTAACAGTTTGATAAATGCCTATTTTCTAAGCTACACCATTTTATATTCCCACCAGCAAGGTCTGAGGTTCTAAATTCATTCTCTCTCTCTCTCTCTCTCTCTCTCTCTCTCTCTCTCTCTCCACACACACACACACACACACACACACACACACACACGCAATACTGGATATTGAATTCATGGGCATTTATCACTGAACTACACACCCACCCTTTTAATTTTTTTAGTCTGAGACAGGGTCTCACTAAGTTTCTGAGGGGCTTGCCAAGTTGCTGAGACTGGCCTTGAACTCACAATTCTCCTGTCTTGGCCCCTCGAATTGTTGGTATTACAGGTGTGCACCACTGCACCGGGCTAAATTTTCTATATTCTTATTAATGTTTGATATTATCTTCTTTATTATAGTCATCTTAGGGGGTATACAGCAGTATCTCAATCTTAGTGGATGTACAGTGGTATATCATTATGTACATTTTTTTATTGTGGTAAAAGACATAACAAAATTTACTACTTGTACGTGTGCAGCTCAATGTCATTAAGTACATTCTCAATATTGTATAACCATCTCCACCATCAATCTCCCAAACTTATCACTTTCTCAAACTGAAACTATACACCCATTACCCAACTCCATGTTGCTCCCTCCCCAGCCCCTGGAAATCACAATTCTATTTTCTTTCTCTCTGAATTAACTACCCTAGGTACATCGTGTAAGTGGAAACACACAGTATGTGTTCCTGTGTGATTGGCTTATTTCACTTGGCATAATGTCCAGAAGGTTCCTTTGTGTTACAGCATGTGTCAGAACTTCCCCTTCCTTTGTAAGGCTAAATACACAAATCAATTAAGAGAAAGACAGCAAGGACACTGAAAAATTTCTAGGAATTTCTTATAATTCCTGAAATACTCAGATTAATATCATTTACCTACACAGAGGAATCCTAAGAAAGGTTAAGCTCCTCTTCTCATTTGACAGAACCTTTTATGCACCTCAACATATCAAAAAAATGTAATTAGTTTAGCATACCATTTGTCAAAGTGAGAGCAAATCCTTGGAGATTTTCTTTCTTTTTCCCCCCCAGAAACCCAAAATACTTATTAAAGAAAAAAAAGCACCTATAAGGAACATGAACAGATTTTGCTTTCTTGTCATTATTTCCTAAACAATATAGTATAACAACTATTCACACATTTACTTTGTTAGAATTTATAAGTAATCTAGAGATTATTTTCTTTGTCTAATATTACACAAAAATGACAAAATGTTATCAGTTGTAATTTTAGTAATTACTACAGAAACAGCAATATTTCTTTGTCAACCACATCAAAATAAACTCATTGGATCACTATAGCCATTTTAAGCCTTTTATCACTCAGATAATTTGATTATGATGCTTTCCTGAAAGCTCCTGTGATCACCACTTAGCCAGGATGCTTCATTAAAAAAAATGACAAATATCCCAATCAGATAATGGGCAAAAAAGCAGGAGAATAAATCACGGTAGAAGAAATATAAGTATTCCTAGTCATGAGAACATTCAACCTCAAAAGAGAGCAGAATTTTAAAAAACAAACAATGGGGCACCTTTTCACACACACACCAGACTGGCAACACAAAAAGTGTGACTACACCAGATTTGGCCATGAGTGGAGAAGTGGAAGTTTTTACAAGATGAGCTGAACAGTAGGTAAGAGGAGACCTGTTATCTGAGGTTTTGTTTTCTGAGATTTCAGCTCTCCAAAGTCAACCATGGTCAAAAGCATTAAATAGAAAATTCCAGAAATAAACAATCAATATGTTTTAAACTGTATGTCATTCTGAATAGTGTAATGAAATAAATCTTGCATTATCCTGCTTCATCCATCCTGGGATATGAATCATTCTCTGTCCATGTATCTGCACAGTATATGCTACATGTCTGTTAGTCACCTGGCAGCCATCTTGGTTACCAGGTCACCTATTGAGGTATTATAGTGCTTATGTTCAAATAACCCTTAATGATGGCTTCTAAGTACAAGATTAGTGATGCTGTCAGTCTAGATATGTAAAAGAGAGGTCATAACATGCTTCCTTTAAGTGAAAACGTGAAAGTTCATGTCTTAGGAAAAATGTCACATGCTGAGGTTGCTAAGATGTATGGTAAGAATGAATCGTATATCTGTGAAACCAAAGAAGGAAAATAGATACTTGTGCTAGTTTTCTTATAACACATCAAACTATAAAAGTTGTGGCCACAGTGTGTAATACATACTTAGTTAAGATGGAAAAGGCATTGATTTAGCAATTTCATGTCCAGGGACACAATTTCTTATATACATATATATCTCCAAAGAAACTACATAAGGATGTTCACTGAATAACTGTATAAATCTCAAGTGGAAATTCACTTCAATATTCCTCAATGGCAAAAAAAATGAATACATAAAGTGTATGAAATAACACAGAGTAAAGAAAACGGACATTCCAACAGACATTCCAACAGATGTGTACATCCATCTGCCTCTATGGGTCCCAGAGGCAGATGGATGTACACATGCTTGGACACCTCACAACACACCCACGGTATTCTCTTTTGTTAGTAGACACAAACAATACACACACACACACACACACAAACACAGAGAGAGACAGAGAGAGAGATAAGAAATTGAGAATTTGGGTGGAAATCATGTACATCAACCAGGGAAATAAGGTCAGGATTCAGGAGGGGTCAAAGAGGACTTTCCATGTGTCTGTGATATATTATTACTTATAAGATGTAAAGTGAATACAGCTCTGTTAAAACTGGGAGGATCGGACGTGAATGTTCATTAGTTAATCTCAGTACTTTCTTAAATATATGAAAACTTTTATAAGAAAAATCCTTACAGAAGCCATGGTCAGCCCAGTGTGAACTAATAGACCTTGACGGCAGGGAGTGGCAGGGACTGCAGGCGGTTGAGAACATGGTATGCCCTATTTGAGAGGCAGCTGCCAGGTTCCACCCCACTGTGGCCAAGTGTGGAACATCTTTCATTTTTAAAAGCAACTGAAAAAAAAAAAAAAGCTGAAAAATCCAGCTTCCTCCTGATTTTAAAATGTTGGAAATGATGTCTAAAACTTTAAGATGCCCTTGTGGGCAAACCACGGTCTGCTGTGGAGTTTGGCCCTGTGGTTTCCAGTCTAGGACTTTACACTTTAATATCCTGAAAAGGTGTCTGTGGCACATTCTGACCCTGACCTTAGATGTCCTGAAGAAGGCACCGGGCACTATTCACTTGTCACCTCCCCAAAACCTTGATTTTGTCTTTGGCTTTGATTGCCATGTTTCTATGTCACATACACGAGTTGGCTTGACAGGATAGCACTGAGCATTCTGTTCTAAGAAGATTAGGAAAAAAACAATCCCCCAGATTAATGAAGTGGCGTGGTTTTCCCAGAACACCCATGAGTGGCAAACAAACACCAAAGTCCTGAACCAAACAAGCTGCAGAAAACACCCCAAGGCTTGATTAATACCAGCAGGCGCCCCTGCCCAGCTGTCCAGCCCCACAAAATCATTCAACATGCAAACAGCAGGCAGACCTCCTCTGCATTCCACCCCCGGCGCTGCCCGGCTTTGGCTCTGAGAATGCTCAGAACTTCACAGGACTCTTAGGAAACATTCTTAGGGGGAGTTTTCAAGAGTTGGGTGAGTCAGCTCCATGTCTTATGGAAGGCGGGCAGCAGGGAAGGGCTGCCCTAGGCTGCTGAGTTAGGAGGGGACAAGGCAGGGCTCAAACATGAGGAGCCCAGGAGCTGGCTGCCTTGGGCAGGTGCTGAGCTCGCCCTGCAGGGGCCCTGGCCCACACTTGGAAGAACTGGGACTGTAAGCTGCATACTCTGTTTTGGAAGGCCTAAGACTCCCTGTTGGTCTATTTTGAATTCCTGGTACCTCCCAATATGCTGCTGCATTAGAAGCAGTGACCCTGGGTAGTGGCTGTGGTGACCCTCATGGTTAAAAAAGGCCAAGCCAGGTTAGAGCCAGGTATGGTGCTTAATACCTATAATTCCAGTGGTTCAGTAATTCTCAGTCCATGCCTGGCCTTTGGCAGCATCTACCTCTGTGCATAAACTACAGTGAGCAAGGGTGCTGAAGGAGCATAACATGTCACACAAACCTTGGCACAGACGACTGCCTTGACACTGACAAGCACACTTCCTTATTTTGTCTGTTTCCCCCTTGACTTCCTGGGCACTGGGATTACTTGCCTCTGTCTTCTACTCCCCATCTCTTCTCCCTTCTTCACCATATCTAAGCACAGTGCATCTCTCCCTGGGGTTCATTCTTTGACTCTTTTGCTCACATGGCTCATTTAAAAAACTGTCTTTTGCAGTACTTTAATTTTCCATGGTTCCCACAGATATGGGAAGCAGGGGATCCTGACTCTCTATCCTGGGAGCTCCAGGCCTGTGTGATTGACAATCTAAAGAAGAGCAGAAAGTGGTAACCACATGCCTGTTGTTCTGGGTGAGCATACATATTATGAACCTTTCCTTTTTTCTCTTTCACCAAAGTCCAGTGGCCATTCCTTTCTCAAAGACCAAACATGCAGAGTTAGGATCTGGGGTTCAGCTTGGTCTGTTCTCTGTACCATGTCCAAGCTATTGCTAAGTCCCATAAGTCAACCCCCATAAGGAATCTCAAATCTGGCTTTCCTTCCCCATGTCCACAACCACCCTACCTGGGCACTGGAAATCTTCCAGCCGGCCTCCCTACATGTCATCTCTTTTCCATTCCAAGTAAATGCACCTGTGCCACAGTTTTGGTCTTGCTACTTCCTTACTCCAACCTTCAACTACTTTCTAGTGCTTTCTATCTT
Source organism: Marmota marmota marmota (assembly GCF_001458135.2). Lineage (NCBI taxonomy): Eukaryota > Metazoa > Chordata > Mammalia > Rodentia > Sciuridae > Marmota > Marmota marmota. Next base: position 17,185,460 of record NW_026000196.1, read on the forward strand.
TCGTAACCTGGGCCTGGCACTTAAGACCTAATCTGATGATGTAGTCATTCATTCAGCCCATGCCTCTTCTTCATTCCATGAAGATTGCAGATATTTTCAGAAATAAAGGCAAGAAAACAAAAATAAGATTCTAGACTAAGGAAAATGAGAATTAGGAACGATGAAGGTAATGGGAGATGGCCTTGTCCCTGCCCCCCCACTCCATTCTGGTTGGCCACATGTGCTCCTTTCTCCCTAGATAGTTGGATATTCCTTGGTTTGGAGGTGTTGGCATGGTTCCCTCTATCTGGAAACACCCCCTCATTTCTCTCAGTTGGCCCGTCTCAGCACCTGCTCCTCCACAGGGTTTAGATGTGCCTCTTCTGCTCAGGCACTGCTAAGCTCTCTTAATGGTTGGATGCTATTGGTCCTCTTCTGGTCCTCCCAGGAATATCCTAAACTTGCTATGGCTTATAGACTCCTAGGAGCCAAGAGGCTCGGTTCTAGTTCAAGGGTACTGGCTAGGTCTTTTGACCTTGGCTCCTAATTTTCCCCCAGGGTCAGTTTTTCCATCTGTGAATGGGGTAAACAGCTCCTATTCATTCATTTCTGACATGGATGTGCCAACAACTGGTCATATATGGTGAACCTTGTTACTATCCAGTATCCCCTCTGGGATGACTCCCTTTAGCAGGCGCATCACAGAACAGCCCAAAATCTGCATCCCCTACTCCCCACATATTTGGTTTTGGCAGCATCTCCCACCTCCTCTTCAGTAGTGGACTTCACTATGGCAGTGTGCTTGCTCTGATCACACCCTGAAGCTCAGCTCCCGCACATTGGAGAGACAGTGCCTATTAATGCTGCTGGCTAATAAAACAGCCAGCAGTTTCCTATAAAAAGTTACAGTGGGATAAATCTACAATAAAATATTCATGCCCTTTATTTCACTTCACAGAAAGATTCAAACATCCCAATCAAATGCAGTCAGAGCAGCTGGTGGGCAGATGTTCTTCAGGCAGGCGAATGAGAGACAATAATTAGTCTCAATTAAGTTCTCAGTAAATTATGTAAGGGAGACCTTTAGTCACTTGGCCCCGAGTGGCTTGCTGAGCCAAAAGCAGTGAACCTGGTCCAAAACTATTTAGAAACTTTAGACTGCTCTGGATAATTCATGTTCTGAGTAAACTGCAGGGTCTTGGCATGAGAGGAAATAATGAATCTCATAACCACTTTCAATTGAGAATAATAATTTGTTAATAATTTTAATAGCTAATGAGCTACAGAAACCATGTTCATGAGTCCTCCAAACAGAAACGAAAGAGTCTATGACATTAAATCCCCCAGGATGCTTTGGAGATTTTGCTTCGTTAAGTGTCCTGTCAAAGGACATTTTCACTAGAGCACTGCTTCTTCTCCTTGATTTATAAAGCAGTCTCTTAAGTATCAGTGAAGGTGTTTCTGCCTAATTATGCACTTTGGATTTTCTGCTAAAATGCACCTTCAAGATGCTGAGAGAAGGGACCCCTACTTCAAGTCTCTTTGCACTGAGTTTTGTGATATTTCCCTCTGCCAAATGTCACAGGTTGGCAATCTTAGTTGTTAGGCAAACAAAAGAATATTTGATTTGGAGAGTTGTGGAGAACATCCTATTCCCTGGGGCAATACTTGAAGCCACTCAGGGACCAGACCTCCTCCTTTAGTCCACAAAGGCCTGGTCAAGTTTGGCTGTGAGGGTCCTTGTCTGCATCCTTGCCTTAACCTTATCTGTTGAAGATCAGTTTCTAGCACAGAATCTTGTGCTTGTTAAGGACCCTGCACATTTTTTTTTTAAATTGAATCATCACAGTTGCCAAGGAAATTGAAATACGAGCAGAGCTTCCTAAAATGATCTTTGCATTGGACTCCAGATCATCTTGGACTAGGCTTTTGTTTGTTCTAGGAATCTCTTCTATGGCCATACTATTTTTTTTTACTTAGCAGAAATTCTAACTATAATTTATGTACATAGAAGAAAATCTGGATGGTCCATAAAAATATAAGGCAAGAGAACCAAAGAACACACACGATCCTAGTGCTTTTTCCAACATATTTTCTTTAATATTGATGTCATACTATAAACAAATCATTTTATATTGTCTCACTATTGATAAGAAGCAGTTCCTATGTGATTGAAACTCTTTTCTAAAGGTTGACTTTTTAAGGTTTGCACAAAACCCTCTTATGTGGACAGAGCCATATATTATTTAACTAATGCATACTTGTTGGACATTTGGGGAGTTGCCAAATTTTTCCATATTTGGGGTGATTTCCAAAGGTGGAACTGGAAGTCCTGGATCCAAGGTGATGAGCAAGAACATTCAGAAGACCAGCAGGAACTGCTTGCATTCCCGCATGACAGGGAGCTCAATACGCTACAACCAGCTATGTCTGCCCCACCAGCCTGGTGAAGCATCAGGGAGGCATGTGTTCCCCAAGCTGAGGTTTTAAGTATGCCAAGGTACCAGGACAACAAGATCTATGACAGCCACTCTGTGTCTCCCACTAGATTTCCTTCTGCAATGCACACAGCCCTTCAGCTGTTCTTCATGAAGTAGCAGTATCTCCACCCGATACCCAGCTGGTCCATGTTTCCTTAGCAATATGGCCTCAGCAAATCCATGTCTGGGTGTGACCTGACCAGCTTTAAGTAAATAAATAATAGGAACCACATGAACTGGACCCCTCTATGTGCCAGATGTTACGTGTTCTGGTCTCTACTTGATTCCCAAGGAGATGAGGAAGTGAGAGCTTCCAAGAAATAACCTGCTCAGGATTGCATAGCCAGCGACAGGCATTCATCTGTGATTGGTCTATCCAGTGACTAGATAGCAAAGAACACTCCAACAGCCCTGGTGCAATACAGCACAACCATGCTCCCAGTACCTCCTCACACCTAGGCATAAATCCCCGTAGGACATCAATTCTTCCCATGTGGCTGGAGCTGATCTCTTTCCCTGTTGGTCTTTTCCATCAGAGGGAAATTCTGAAAGAGATTTAGTCTAACCTAAGATGAAGAGGATCCCCTCTCAGACACAGGATTTGGCTCACAGTAGGTACTTAGTAAATATCTGCTAAATAAGTGAATAAAGGAGCAGCCTAATTGCTCAGACTAAGGTCAGTGGAAACTACCAGGTCTCCTATGTTTTTTAGTTACTGCCAAATGTGGATGCCATATTCCATATATTTTTATTTCCACATACAGGGGGTATTGTATTTTTTTAAAAAATGTATATTATTAACTTTCAGCTTTTTATTGTTTTGTGATCATAGTGTTGCCTGGTGATATTTCTACTTATGGAACCTACTGATGTTTTCCTTATGATCAAATACATAGCTTCTGTGAAAACGATGAAAGTGTCCTATTATCAAGGTGTAGTGTTTGATTAATAGGACTTAGCTTATTGGCTCTGTTGTTTAGGCCTTTTATATTCTTTTGTATTTTTGGTCTACTCACTACTTAGCCTGTCTTATATTGAGAGTTGTGTGTTAATGGCTCTAGTAACCAATAAATTTCTATCTTGATTCCATGTATCTCCTGTGATTTATGTTGCTGTTATTTGGAGCATACATATCCATAGCAATTATATCATAATTATGAACTGAGACTTCTAATGTTCTACATTTTTTTTCTTTTTTTCCTTTGTGACATTTAATATTTTTTGGCTTGAAGTGTATTTTATCTGAAATAAAGATTGCTACTCCTTATTAATGTTTTCATTATTATTTATAACCAATAATATTGTTATTTTAATTTCTCATATTGTTTTCATTTATTGTTTTAAAATGTTTATTATCTTCATTTGTCTGCTATACCTTGATACATCTCTTCATTTTTAGTTTTTCTGAGCTAGTTTCTTTTAGGTGCGTTTCTTGCATATAACACAGAATTGGATCTTGTTTTGGCAGCCAACTTGAAAAATCTCTTTCTTTTAATTAGGGAGTTAAGTTCTATCCAAATATTTGGTCTCAGCTACTTTTTATATTTTGCTGTATTTGCTATATTTCTATGATATTATTTCTTTGCTAGGTGTTTTTTGGCAATGAAAGGTTTTTATTTTTGTTTTTCTTACCAAATTTTGATTAGTACAAGTAAAATTTAAGTGTGTAGTTCAACAAATTTTCACAAAGCAAGGCAAGGCATGTAACTACAACTCAGGTCAAGAACATCATCATCTCCTCAGAAGACCTCTTCAGACTCCCAGTTACAAACTTCCCCCAACAATTCTGACTTCTATCACCAGAGATTTGCTTTACATTTTTGAACTTCATACAAACAAAATCATTCATCATGCACTCCTATCTTTTTTCTCTAGACTCTTTCACTCAACATTGTATTTGTGAGACTGACTCATGTTTTGTAGAGTACTGGTTCATTCTTGCTGCTGCAATATTCTGCTGTATGCCTAGATTACATTGCTTTGTGGATGAGCACTTGAATAACAGAATTTCTGGATCATGAGAATTTATACATTTAGTCAAACAAGTTTCCAAAGTGGTGATGCCAGTTTACATGAGCACTAGCAATGGATGAACATTCAAATTGCTCCGTGTCCTTGTCAATACTCAGTATCATTTCCCCCATTTTAAATGGTCTGGTGGGTGTGCAGTGGTATCATGTTGTGGCTCTAATATGTACAGGTAGAAAATATAGGTGCAGGCATTATGGGTAAGGAAAATAGGGTGAATAAGAGTTGGGAGGTGGGAAAGTACTCAAACCTCTCTAAATTTCCCTTTGTCCCCTCTTTCCTAATCGTTTACTACCTTGTTTATCAGTGTTTAATGATATCTCTTGATCCCACTGTCAACACAATAATTTTATTCTGCTCCTCTGCTATTTCCTCTTTTCTTTCTATTCTTTTATTCTACTCTCTGTACATTTTTAGTTGTACTATTTTCATTTTGTCAAAATATATAACATCATCTCCAACTTTGCTTTTTAGCCTTAGGTCTACAATTAAACATATTAAAATGTTCAAGATTAGCCCTTTTAACAATGTATCCCCAGTCATTTCTTGGATACAGAATGACCTAAAATACAAGGCTTGTCAAACTATGGCCTCAGGATCAAATCCCACCTGGTTATGTAAATAAAGTTTTATTGGAACATTGTCTTGATGATTTGCTTATAAACCTAACCCTTGGTATCTGTGACAGACAGGTTCCAGGACCTCATTTTATATAAGGGACCTGAGTATCCATACACTTTTCAAGTGTATGGATACTCAGGTCCCTTATATAAAATGGCATAGTATTTATATGCATATCCTCCTATATATTCTATATAATCTCTAAATTACTTATAATACCTGATATAATGTAAATAGTTGTTATATTGTATAATTTAAGAAAAAAATGATAAGAATAAAAGTCTATACATGTTTAGGCCATTGTGGGCCTAACTACATAGTACATGAATGAGATGTAAGGCAAGTCATGCTCAAACAAATCAGTGTGTGAGATAAACTGAGGATCTGAAGAGTGGTAATGAAGCTACACAGGGTTTCCTTGCATATCAATTCATTAGCATGGAATCAGTATAGTGCTTGGCACACAGCACATTCAAGTTTTTCTTTTAGGAACTTTCTAGATTAAAAAAATACTTTTGATCTAAAGTTAGTTGAATCAATGAATGTGGAACTGATGGATATGAAGGACTCACTGTACATTATCTACAGTTGCTCTTGTGATACAATGAAAGCTTTGAGTAGTTACAATAGACCACATAGCTATAGAGCTTAAAATATTTAACATCTACCATTTACTGAGGAACTTTGCTGATTCTTGCTGTAGTATTCCTTAAGAAGGGCTGAGCTCCTGCATGTTTAAAGCTGTTTATTTAAAGCCTTGATACTTGTAGGACAGTTTAGCTATATATAAAATTCCATTTCTCTCTCTGCCCTGCCCCTCCCCACCCCACCTCTCCCCTAGTCTGTTATTCTGTAAGGACAGCTAATAGCTCCCACAGTGATGGCTCATAACCCTGTTTCTCTTGTTTCATCTACTGTGATATTACAGAAGTCTTACTGAGTGTTCTGCTGACCTGACCCACCATACCACCCAATAACACTTGTTAGATCATAACAAGTGTTTTACTGGGTCCTCCCACACTTGGGGCATCAAAGCAACCTTCTTTCCTAAAATGTATGTAAACTGTCTAACTTGCCAATTCATCTTGTAGTTGTGCCAGGGTTAATGGTCTGAGGAGGCTGCTTTCCTGCAACCCACACATTGATTTCTTTGAGAAATTGAAGCCCACTGATCAGACTCCTGGCTCTTTGCTTCTTGTGTTATTTGTTCTCAGAATAAACATGTAGAACTTTGGATGTAACATCTGTAACATCTTGGATTAGATCTCATCCTGGAATGGGGTTTTGGATACTTCTAAAAAATTTCAGTGATAACAGGGACCATATATATGAACAATTTAGCACTTGCAGCATGCTACAAATTGTCCTAAGCAATTTACTTTTTAAATTAACTCTAGTATTCTCATGCCAACCCTATGAGGTAGGTGCTGTCACTGTCCCCAGCCTTACAGAGATGGAGCATGGTCTGCCCAAGTTCCCCAGTGGCAGCTGTGGAGGTAGGATGAGAACCTGTCATGGTCCTTGCTTTTTAACCTTGACACATGCTGCTGCTGCTTCTTGGGGCTCATGCCCAGCCTTCTCCTCCTCTTTCTTGGGACCCCATGCCCTTTGTTTGTTTTCATCTACTTTCCATATTTTCCCCTCATTCTTCTTGTTGAATAGTAGCAGCAGGTTAGAGCAACAATTTGTTCATTGTCAGTTTTAGCCTTAATGAACTTATTCTTCCCAATTTTTCTTACTTCAAAGGTGAACAAAAACCTCCCTTTATTGAACCCTTTTAAACAAGGGTTAGCTTGTAGAATTCTGCCTGTTTTGTTTGAACCACTTGCTAAGGATCCAAACTGTTTTCTACTTGTTGTGGCCACATGATGCTCTTAGCCTTTCACATCTGGCTCATTCAGAGCTCACCAGTGTAGCCCTGGGTCCCACATATGTCTCCTTTCTTATGTTGGTTGGGTCTGTACATGATTATAGAATCAGAACTGAATCTTCCAAGAGAGCCTACATATTGGAAGAAAATGTACCTCCGATAAAGCATTGACTTCTAGGAACTATAAAGAACTCAAAAAACTTAACACCAATAATAATAACAATGACAACAACCACCACCACCACCCAATCAATAAATGGGCTAAGGAACTGAATAGACACTTCATAGAAGAAACACAATTGATCAACAAGCCTACAGAAATATGTTCATCATGTCTAGCAATTAGAGAAATGCAAATCAAAACTACTCTAAGATTTCACTTCACTCCAAACAAAATAGCAGCTATTATGCATACAAACAACAATAAGTGTTGGCAAGGATGTGGGGAAAAAGGTACACACATACACTGCTGGTGGGACTGCAAATTGGTGTAGCCAATATGGAAAGCAGTGTGGAGATTCCTCAGAAAACTTAGAATGGAACCATCATTTGACCCAGCTATCCCACTCCTTGGATTATACCCAAATGACTTAAAATCAGAATATCACAGTGACACAGCCACATCAATGTTTATAGCAGCTCAATTCACAATCGCTAAACTGTGGAACCAAACTAGATGCCCTGCAACAGATGAATGAATAAAGAAAATGTGGTGCATTTACACAATGGAATATTACCCAGCATTAAAGAAAAATGAAATCATGGCATTTGCAGGCAAGCGGATGCAACTAGAGAACATCATGCTAAGTGAAATAAGCCAATCCCCCAAAACACAAAGGCCAAATGTTTTCTCTGATAGCCAGATGCTGATCCATAGTGTGGGGGAAGTGGGGGTTGCAGTAGAGAAGAATGAAGGAACTTTGGATTGTGCAGAGGGAAGTGATGGGAGGGGTAGGGCTGTGGGGATGGGAAGGATGGTAGAATGAGAGACATTATTACCCTGTATATCTGTATGATTACACTACTGGTGTGACTCTGCACCATGTACAGCCTGAGGAATGAGAAATTGGGCTTCATTTGTGTTCAATGTGTCAAAATGCATTCTACTATTATGTATAACTAATTATAACAACTTAAAAAAAATAGAAGGGAGACCAGTAGAATAGAAGAAGGGGATCAAGGGGAGGGAAATGAGAGATACTGGGGAATGAAACTGATCAAATTATACTGTATTATGTGCATATATGAATATATTATAACAAATCCCACTGTTATATGTATAATTATAATGTATCAATAAATAGGAAAAAAAGAATTGAATCTTCCAAATTTTCTCCTGTATGCTGAGCTATATTGACTGACCATCTTTAACTATGAGATCACAGTGGACTCTACTCTGACCCTTATGATTTTGTTTTCTTAATACATAGGGATCTAAATATACCCTTGCGTTTCCTGACTGTGGCAAACTGCAGAAAAATGTACTAAGTCACTGCTTCTCAGGTTTTTGTCAGGAATCTTCCTGGTTTATAAGGATTAAAGTCATAGTAATGGCCCTTTCATGCATCTTCTACCTTTTGAGAGAAAATCAAGCAGGGAGCACATTCTCTATAAACTGGGACATCCAGCTGCCTATCTGTCCTTCCCCATCTCCAGTCATCAGAGCTTCTGCTACATAAGCTTCTGTTACACAGTCTCCTTCAAGCCTGTATCCTCAACTTGGTTAGTCTCTGGCCCAGTGCTTTTAGCCTTTGGTGGCCTGGGCTCTGGGTCTTCCAGCCTCAGAAGGTAAGATAACTGCTTTCTCCTCTAGATTAGCCCCAAACTCTTTCTACTGGAGGATTTTGCTTCTGCCCTCTGGTTCAAGCCTCAGGAGCCAATCTATCAAGTTTGGTCATTCTTACCACACTTCTTTATTTTTTTTAATTTTTTTTATTTTTTAATTTTTTATTGTGGGTTGTTCAAAACATTACAAATTTCTTGACATATCATATTCCACACTTTGATTCAAGTGGGTTATGAACTCCCACCTTCACCCCATACACAGATTGCAGAATCACATCAGTTACACATCCATTGATTTACAAATTGCCATACTAGTGTCTGTTGTGCTCCGCTGCCTTTCCCATCCTCCACCCTCCCCCCTCCCCACCTCTCCCCTCCCCTCCCCTCCTCTCTCNCCTCTCCCCTCCCCTCCCCTCTTACCACACTTCTTAAGTTAAAGTTTCTAGTAACTTTTGTCATCACGAATGACAAGTATTTCTTGCTGTGGTTCCTGGACCAACATCATTAGCACCATGAAAGAACTGGTTAGAAATGCAAATCTTCAGGTCTTACTCAAGATATGTATAATCTAATCAGAAAACTGATTTATTGCTTCCTTTCATTTCCTCTGCATGGGGCCCAGCAATTTGTCAGGTAATAAGCCCCTCCAGGGAATACTGAGGAAGTAGAACCATGGTGCATACAATCACCGAGGCCCATGTCTTGTTTCTGATGAGATCTCTGGGATCGCTGCCTCTCACATCCCCTTTTTTTCCCTCTTGACTATTCACTGGGCAGGTGGAATTCAAATATTTTCCTTCCCTTTTCTCAAGAATTAGTACAAGGCCCTCTCCTGCTGGGAGCCATTAGCCAAGTAGGTATGACAATTTCCTTGCCAGCGTACCCCATGTTGCAGTGACATTGAATGTAGGTGACCTTGCTCAAGGACCAAGGCGGATTAGGGTGTTCCCGGTTTAAGATAATCGGGTTTAGGGCGTTCCCGGTTTAGGTTCCAGGTTTAAGGTTTAAGATTATTCCTGCTGGGAATAGGGCGTATCCTGCTGCCTGAGTTCCCCTTGAGTTCTCATGGGATTTAGACAGTATATTTTGGAGATAGAAGCCCAGTGGAGGTGGATTTGGGCAGAGAACGTGGATTTCCCCAGAACGTGATTGTAGACGGCTGGTGTGAGTTGGGAATAAAGAGTTGCCGTTTGAATCTACAAGCTGTGTGGTGGCTCGTGATTGTGTGCCCAGCCAGACTGTGGCACTCTCCCACTGACCAGGGAACACTGTCTTCCCAGGAAATGAATTAAGAGTCATGGAGGAGAAAACACTACTGAGCTGTGCGCATATTCATTACCTCCACCATGCTGATTTCTACTCCCAATGCTATGAGGAATTTCTCTTGGAAACCATCTATTTCTATGTGACCAGACTCTTTCCTTCAGTGGTATTTAAATCCAAATCCAAGTCAGCAGAGAAGTGCTGGCGGGTGCAGCATTTTATACCCACCCACGTCAAGCACAACCTCATTATTTTCACTTCCCACCATCACCTCAGCCGGGCTTGTAACAAGCCACCCGTGCACGACACGTTTGTGAAGCCTCATGTCACGCCCTGAGTCTGTAACCCAACCTTTGAGTGATGCTGAAACTGTTTCATAATCCCTTTTCCTTCCTTAGACTTACTCCGATCCTGCTGATAACATTATCTGAGTTTCACAAGTATGGTGCTCAGAAAAATTCATGAGGTTGGAAATGAACCGCTCGAGATTTTTCTGCTGTTTCAATTTACCCTGAAATGCATATAAATTATATGAACTTGTTCTGACAAAAAGGAAATGTTAGCAAACGCTAGGACTTTCCTCAATATTTTATTACCTGGAAAATACCAGCATGGGCTATTTAAATTATGTAGTTATAACTGTATTAAAAAATGTGTGTGCGCACACACACACATGTATGTATATGAAGTGTCTTGAGAAATGATGGATAACTCATAAAATGCTGGGGTCCAACAGCTGGCTGATGTTTATCATTAATATAGTTTTGCAGCGGGGCAGTGATGATGGTTTTGGCTAACATTCACCAAGTGCTTACTTGGGATGAAGGAATTTATAGGCATTACTTCACTTAATCTTCTCAAGACTTCTATGAGAGAGGTTCTAATTTTGCAGTTTTACAGATGGAGAGATCTGGTAGTTTGCCCAGGGGTTTGTGTGTAGCGAGCAATGAGGGGGGACTTGAGGCCATGCTCTCAATAACCCACAGGTGAGGCTGCCCCTCTATGGTTAGCCACTGAGCTTAACAAATTGAATGTCTTGGTGCCTCTACATGATGGGGATTTACTGAACTTGTTTTCTGTTCCCAAGTTTAAAACATATCTACTTAAAACAAAGGCCACAGGAAAGCATGACCAGGTAAAGGAAGGATTAAGGGATTTCTGCAGAAACTGATGCTGAGAGAGAGGAATGAGAATACCTGGTAGAAGGGGTCGGGGATGGTGATGATCAAGGTCAAGGTGGACCATGGGTATAGTCCACCATAGGCTATACCAAGTGGGCATAGAAGATTTACAGACCAGGGTCCCAAACCAGCCTCTGGTTTCTACTCATCTGACAAGAGAGCATCATTCAGGCAATGGGTAAATTCTTGAACTGCTGAAAGAAAACCTCATTTTCAATACGATGTTGCTAACCATAGAGATGAGGAATTCTGAGATAAGTGAAGTACTTTTTTCCACCAATATTAAATAACCCACTCATCTGTAAATTACTTGCTGAAATTTCCTAAGCACTGGAAAGAAAGTAACACACCCAGGAGTTTCCATATTGGTAGAGCATTTACTCCGTGACCACTTGGCTCAACAAAAAGTGACTGATAAAAATCTGCTAAATGAATAGAGCATTACTAAGGTCCCTGCCCTTGTGGGGAAGATAAGTGAAAGAGAATGTCAAGGAGAAGAATAAATCTGTCACACAGACTACACAGCACTGATGAAGATGGCCTGCTCATATGTTTTACCTGACCCAGGTGAGTTCATTTGGCCACAGAGGATGCGGTGGAGGTGTCACAGGCTATGGGTTTGACCCCTGAATGGGCAGGCTAAGTTCCTTACCCAGAAAACCTCAGACTGGGGCCACAGATAACATCTCTTTCTTCTATTGTCCCTGGGAGTGATAAGTGATGTATCTTGTTGCTTACTTGGGGTCTGAGTGAGAGTCTGGGGATCCCTCCCAGTCCCTCTGAGCCTAGGGTCATCTAATCATGGGAAGAGAGTGCAGTTCTCATGGAGTTTAAAAGATAGCAATCCTGAAAGCCTCTATCCTGCCTCCATCCCAAGACTCCTGGAAAAAACTACCTTTTTATTTGAGACCCTTGTTTTGGATGGCTCAGGCTCTGAGTTTGAGTTTATTTTCCAGCATGGGTCCAGATAACAGTAAGAACCAGCCTGAAAATGAACCGACTCTAGCATACTGAGAACTTGCTCTAGAACTTTCTGTTACTATGAGAAATTATGGGATAACTTATTCTTGCCCACAACTGCAAAGGTTGCAGCGCATGGTTGGTTGGCCCCACTGCCTCCAGGCCTATGGTGAAGCAGCACATCATGGTGGGAGTCTATGGTGGAGGAAGCTGCTCACCTCATAGCAACCAGGAAGCAAAGAGAAACATAGGAATGAGTAGGGGTCCCCATATCCACTTCCAGGGCACACCCCCAGTAACCTGATTCCTTCCCACTAGGCCCAACAGTGCCACAGGCTGGGGACCAAAGCTTCAGTACATGGGCTTCTGGGGGACAGTCATGATGCAAACAATTCATTTTACTGCTTGTAACCTCTGGCTGCATGTTTAACTTCCAGAGAAGAAAGCCACCACAGCTTTTCCTGATTTTCCCCTGACATATAGGCCACTACAGCACTGTCTACTGTCTCATCTTGACCTACTTTTAAATCTCTTGGTAAAAAAAATAAATACAAATAAAATAAAAAGCTCCTTTTCATGCTGTAGAAGCAGGTTGTACTGTTTTTAAAGTGAGGCTGAGTAACAGAAAATATGTAAGATTTAAAGTAAGAAAACTTGGGTTTGAGTTCTCTTTGCTACCAGGGTAAGTTTACAGAACTTACTTAATGACTAAGCATGTTGAATTCTTCATTTTTAAAATGAAGTGAATACACTGATTTCCCCGAGGGGTTGTGGGGTCACCTAACCCACAAGCAGGCTCACAGTCACTCCCTTCCTACTCTCCTTACTGCCATGAGCAGGGATGGCCTGGCTCACTCCAATGGACTTTGGATTTCTGCCACCTCCATAATTGACATCTTATCAAGAACACAACTTCAGAGTTTTAAGATTCTCTACTTTCACAACAAATCATTTGCAAATGGAAAAAAAAATCTCTCTCTCTTTTTTAATAGGAACAAACTAAATTCTCACTAGGGGAGCAGAGGATGAGTAAATGGGGTTTGCTCATGCATCCAGGGGACCCCTTTTTTCAGCTATCATACCTGATCAAGTTACAGTATAGGAACCGGACTTTGCAATCTGGGGGTGCAATCTGGGGGTTAAAATAACCCTGGAGAAGACTGGGTTTGCTAGCAGGTTGTACCACACCCAGTTATGAAGAGTTTGGAAAAAAAACTCTCATGCTTTGAGAATCATACAGCTGCTGAGGTTGAAAATTCCCATCCAAGAGTAACATTCCGGGCGGGCTGCCTTTCTTACCATACACAGGAATTTTCCAGTTCAGTAGCCCTCCTGCTAACAGACTTGCTGCTCTCATTCTAGCTGGACAGGTCAGCTGGGCAGTCTTCATTTCTTACTAGTGGGGTGATCACAACTATGTCTCTGTGTGGGGCCTTTCTGTTGTTTTTGCCTATCTAGTATTCTCCCTTCTTTTGACAAGAACATCTGGTTTTTCCTTTGGGTGATATACCACACCCCTGGTTGCTGGTCTGCGGGAGGGCACGTGACCCAAGCCAGATTTATCAGACCTCATAGGAACCAAGATGCCCCAGGAGCATATGCAGCATGCCTGTGGAGCCCTGCAGGGCCTGTGTGTTGCAGCTGGCCCTGAAACACTGCATTCAGTGTTTCCTCAATTTCAGGAGCGCCTCCATATTCTTTCTGTATGCCCTTTTCCTTTTTGGTACATTTTGACATCAATTTCCATCACCTGGGATCAAATGTCCTTGAGGCACAGGGTCCCCCCCACCCAAGCCACTTTTTTTTTTTTTTTCATTTGTGGTACCGGGGGTTGAACCCAGGGGCACTCTACTACTAAGCTATACCCCCAGCCCTTTTTATTTTGAGACAGGGTCTTGCTAAGTTGCTCATGCTGGCCTCACACTTGAGATCCTCCTGCCTTAGCCTCTCAAGTCACTAGCATGACAGGTGTGTGGAGACACAGGTTTCTGAGCACATCATCTTGCTTCACCAAAAGAAAGGTTCAATGTGCTTTAGAGACTGGTGTCTGGGTTACCTCCTTGCATTTCTATGCTACAGCCATGGCTTCAGAGCAGGTGGGGACAAGAGTTTCATTGGCAGCCATGCCATTAGCTTAATGGATGGTCACCTTACCTCCCATTATATACCACTGCCTATTCAATAGGAGGAAGAAGCTGATTGAATTTACTTTTTTAGTGGTAGTGTGGGGTCATCCCTAGCAATATCCTTTGCAGGATGATGGTCCCTCAAGCCTATTTCCAGGACCACCCTTTATCTGCAGAAACTTCAGGAAGGTTAGTTTCCAAGATCAGAATTCTCGTAGGAAAAAGCACAATTTTGTGAGTGACAGCATCCAGTGGCACATCCAAAGTACATGCAGAATCCAGTTCCTACACTGTAACTTGATCAGGAATGATAGCTGAAAAAAGGGGTCCCCTGGATGAATGAGCGAACCCCATTTACTCTTCCTTCTGCTCCCCTAGTGAGCATTTAGATCACAGGGTGTTGAATTCCATGGAACTCTAGACAGAACTTCCTTACCTAATGTGACCATAGCATCCTTTCTTCCTTTAATTTGATGTAGGCCACACTGTGGGAGGTGCTGCTGTGCCCAGATTCAGTGCGTACATAAGGCACCCTAGCTAGCTGGCTGGCTGGTGGTAGTCTTGCAAGACTTATAGTCTGTGGTTGAGGAAGTACCTGCCACTCGGAGACAGGATGTACAACCTTACTTCAAGAGTACCTTGAACCCTCTGGAGGAAAGGGACACCGTGGATGGACTTGGAATGAAGACATTGCCTTACATACCATTGTTAGTATGGATAAAGTATTCCTTACCTAATATGTTTGGAACCAGAAAAGGTTTGGATTTTGGATTTTTCAGACTTTGAAATATCTGCAGCACACACATAATGAGATATCTTGGAGATGGGACCCAAGTCTTAACATGAAATTCACTGTGTTTCATATATAACTCACATACATCACCTAAAAGTAATTTTATACAACATTTTTAGTGCATCTGTATTTTGACTGCAATCTGTCACACGAGGTCAGGTGTGGAATTTTCCACTTG
The DNA here is from genome assembly GCF_001458135.2 of Marmota marmota marmota. Taxonomy (NCBI): domain Eukaryota; kingdom Metazoa; phylum Chordata; class Mammalia; order Rodentia; family Sciuridae; genus Marmota; species Marmota marmota. The sequence continues at coordinate 17,200,724 of NW_026000196.1, forward strand.
AGGTGTCACATCAACACTCAAAAAGTTTCCAGATTTTGGAACATTCTGGATTTTGGATATTTAGATTACGGATGCTCAACTTGTATCAATATCTTATAATGGGAGAGGATGAGATAGATAGATAGCCTAGGTATGGTAAGAACAGCCATTAAAATAAGATTCACTGATGATTGCTCAAGAGGGGACACTGAGCACCTTCAAACCCACGTTTCTGATTGTCTTGAACTCCCCCTGAGTTCTGAGATACCCTAGGCTCTGGAGACTGGGCTCTGGGGATTGGGTCAGCCTGCCAGCCTATTAACTCAGCAATCCCCTGGGAGCCTCAAAAGGCTGCAATAATAAATATACATTTTTTGAGATTTTTAAACTGTGTTATAGAGATAAAACTCATATGCCACAATTCAGGCATTTGAAGTATATAACTCAATGATTTTTAAACTATAAACTGGAATATCTTTGTTATGCCAAAAAAGAAATCTCATATCCTTGAGTTATCAACCCTAAATTCTCTATCTCCCCCACCTCCTCAGCCCTAGGCACCCACCAATCTATTTTCCATCTCTGTGGGTTTGCCTGTTCTACATATTTCATCTAAATGGAATTTTATGTGTGACCTTTTGTGACTAGTTTCTTTCACTTAGCAAGATTTTTTAGATTCACCCATGTTGTAGCATTTTATGACCAAATAATATTCCACTGTGATATATCACAATTTGCCTTTTCTTCAATGGTTGAACGTTCACATTTCTACCCCCTGGCTATTATAAAAAATGATGCTATGAATAAATGGGTGCAAATTCTCATGTGGACTTATATTCATTGCTTGTGGGTTTATGTATAGGAGTAAAATTGTAGGATTGAATAGCAAACTCCAAGTATAACTTTAAAAGGAACTGCTGGGGGGCTGGGATGCGGCTCAGTGGTAGTGTGCTTGCCTAGCACATGTGAGGCACTGGGCTCAATTCTCAGCACCACATAAAAATAAATAAATAAATAAGTAAAATTAAGGGTTTTTTTTTTTTTTTTTTAAAAAAGAACTTCCAGGCTGTTTACAAAGTGGTGTACCATTTAATATTCTCACGTCAATGTATAAAGGTTCTGATTTCTCCACATTCTCAATAATACTTATTATCTGCCTTTTTGATTAAGGCCATTCTAGAGGTTGTGAAGTTGTATCTCCTTTATAGTTTTAATTTGCATTTCCCTGGTGACTGATGATGCTGAGCATCCGTTCATGTGCTTGCTAGACATCTGCATATCTTCTTTGGAGAAATGCCTGTTTGGATTCTTTGCCCAGTTTTTAATTGGGTTATGTGTCATTTTATTATTGATTTGTAGTAGTTCTTTACATATTATAGATTTAAGTCTCTCATCAGATTTATGATTTGAAAACTTTCTCCCTCTCTTCAGTTATCTTTACATTTTCTTGATAGTGTCCTTTGAAGTACAAGTTTTAGATTTTGATGCATTCTAATATATCTATCTTGTCTTTGGTTGCTTGTACTTTTGCTATCATATCTAAGAAACCATTGCTTAATCCAAGTCATGAAGATTTTGCCTGTTCTCTTCTGAGTTTTATACATTTAGATCTTTAGAGCTTTGATTAATTTTTGAGTAAATTTTTGTACATGGTGTCAAGACAGGTATCCAACTTTGCATGTGGATATCTAGTTGTCCCAGTACCATTTGCTGAAAAGACAATATTTTTATTGAATGTTCTTGATAGCTTTGTTGAAAATCAACTGAAAGTATATGTGAGGACTTTATCTCTGGACTCTCAATGACATTTCACTTTATTTTAGGCAAAAGGTATTTTAGTACTGCTATCTTTAAAAAATTTTTTAATTTGTTCTAATTAGTTATATAGGACAGTAGAATGCATTTTGACACCTCATACATAGGTATGAGTATAACTTCTCATTCTTCTAGTTATTCATGATATAGAGTTATACCGGTTGGCTAATCATATATGCACATAGGGTAATTTAGTTCTGCTATCTTAACAAGTCTTCCAATTCATGAAAATGATAGTAGTTTTTAGAGTAGGAGTTTTGAAATTCTTTAATTAAGTTTATTCCTAAGTATTATTCGTTTTAATACTCTAGTAAATAAAATGTTGTCATTTTCACTTTGTTCATTGCCATTACATAGAAACGGATTAACTTTGTTGTCGTTTGTTTTTGGTATTGGGGATTGAACCCAGGGTTTTGTGCCTGCTAGGCAAGCATTCTTCCATCGAGACCCCAAGCCCTGATTTTTGTTTACTGATCTTTATATCCTATAACCTCACAAAACTTATTCATTAGTTCTAATAATTTCATTAGTAGATTCCTCAGGATTTTCCAAATACAAAACCATGTCATTTGCACACATATGGTTTTCTTTCTTCCCCTCCAGTCTGGATGCCTTTTATTTCATTTTCTTGGGGAAATGTCCTGGCACTTCCACATGATGTTGAGTGTAAGTAGTAAGAGCAGATGTTGTGTCTTGTTCTTAACTGTTGAAGGAAAACATTCAGCCTCTCACAGTTAAGCATGAAGCTCTAGGTTATTCAGTTGTGTTTATTTGTATCTTTCTAGGAGTATATCAATTTCTTGTAGCTTACAGTTGTTCATAGTGTTTATTCCCCATCCTTTTTATTTCTGTATATAATAATGCCCCCTCTTTTCTTTCTCATTTTAGTAACTTGAGTCTTTTTATTTTCTTGGCCAATCTAGCTGAATTTTTAAAATCATGTTCATTTCTTCATATGGTCAACTTATAATTTTTTTTTGAAGTTGGTAATTTTTAAAAGTTTTTTTTATTTGTTTTAATTAGTTATACATGACAGTAGAATGCCTACTGTTTTTCTGTTCCCTATATCATTAATTTCTGCTCTAATGTTTATTACTTCTTTCTTCTGCTTGCTTTACATTCTGGGTTTTCTTTTTCAGAGTCTTAGATCTATTGATTTTAAATATTTGTTTTTTAATATAAGTGTTTGAAGCTATGAATTTTGCCTTAAAGGCTGCTTTAGCAGCACACCCTAAGTTTTGGAATAGTGTGCCTTTCATTTTCATTCATCTCAAATATCTTTTAGTTTGCCTTGTGATTTCTCTTTTACCCATGAATTATTGAGAAAGTACGTTGTTTAATTTCCACATATTTGTGAATTCTCCAACTATCTTTCTTTTATTGATTTCTAATTTCATTCCCTTGCGGTCAGAGAATATATTTTGTATTATTTCAATGCTTTTAGATTTGTTAGGTTTGTCTAAATAAATGCCCAGCATATGTTCTATCCTGAAGAATGTTTCATATAAATTTGGGAAGAATGTATATTCTGTTGGTAGGCAGGCTGTTGTACAGCTGTCTATTAAACCTGGTTTATAACATTGTTCAAGTCTTTGGTTTTCTGGTTAATCTTTTACCTAGGTTTTTCCAATCTATTGTTGAAAGGGGGATGTTGAAGTCTCTACTATTAAAATTTTGCCTTCTCCCTTCATTTATTTCAGTTTTTGCTCTCTTTATTTTAGGGCTTGTGTCAAGGTGTACATGTTTTATAACTGTCATGTCTCCTTTATTCTATTCTCATTATAAATGTATCTCTAGTAGCATGTTTTTAAAAAAACTATTTTGTTTGTTATGAGCATAACACTCATGTTTTCCTATTGTGGCTTCTTTTTGCATGCTACCTCTTTCCCCATACTTTAATATATCTGTATATAAATATGTACTTTTAGGGAGAAAAGAATGATCTTTAACTAACTGTGGACTCTTCATCCCTGTAAGAGTTTGCCAGCACAAAACTCCGTCAAAAACCCCAAACCAAAACAACAACAACAACAGAAAAACTCCCCAAACAAAAACCTTCATTAGATCTCATGGGGAAGAGTGTTCTGGGGTGCAGTTTAGTGCATCTAAGCTCATTTCTGAAACTTCTCCAGCAATTTTTCAGGTTAGGAATCCTTCTGCTGTCACTCTCCTAATAGAGCCATTTCTTCTATTATCTCTTACATTTTTTTCCAGAGCCTGGGGAATAGGTTTTCCCTTCATTTCTGATGGATCACTTTGTAACAAAATAAGAAGAAATTCAATATAGTAACATGCTTTTTTTTGGGTATAATAACAAAACAAAACAAAAACACATCCTTGAGTTAGTACCTTCTAAACTGGGGCTCACTCTGAGGTGGTGGTCCCAAAGCCAGGGTTAGTAGTAATCAAAGGCAGGTTTTACAAATTATTGTTCTTATTGCTTTTGTTCTTTAAGTATACCTCAGATTGAATTCCAACTTTTCCCTTTATTTTTCTTTTCCTATAGTATTACATAAAAAGTGAAATAGAAATATCAAGTGCGTGATGGTCTTTACATTTTATTACTCAGGAAAGTCAGGAAGAGAGAAGACCCTCTTTTGATGAGTTGCGGAGTCCATGAGAAGCATTTCCTGACAGAAATAACACAGGTTCCTGTGAACTTGGTTTCTGGGAGTTTGCTCGTCTTCTGTAATAGCCAAAGGGAGGGACATTGGGATAGTCAGAAGAATTCAGAAAATGCTTTCTCTTCTTCCATCTTGCTTTGCTTCTGAATGTAGATAAGTAAGGAAGGGCTTCAAAACTTTACTATTTAAGCCCAAGTAAGATCCTTGGATTTGGATAATGTTAGAAAAGAGTTCCAGATCCAACGACTAAGTTTCTCCTCACCACTCACACACCACCACCAAGGCATGGAGTGGACCAATAGAACCAGTGGTGATTCACAATTAGATTTACTCATTTTATTTTAGAAGAAAACAGGAAGTAAAAAATTTAAGTTTCTAATAGCAAGAAAACGACTAAACAATGACATCTTTTCAATCATATCTGTAGCTAAAGATCCAGGATTTATTCTTAAGTCACAGCCTCCAAATCCCCTCTCTGCATACGTGTGCATGCATGTGCATACATGGAACATGCTTTAATAAGAAAATGAGGTATTCCATTCAATTTTAACCCAAAACAAGGCCAGCTGGGTTAAGATAATTGAGCAAGGAGGACAGATTTAAAAACCAAATGCACTTCCTCGCAGATGACTATTCAATTCAATTGCCAGTAAGTTGTTGAATGTTCTTTTCTGAATCACCCTAATTCAATGTACAGTACAGTATGTACTGCCTGGGAAGAAGTTCAAATCATAAATACTGTAGGGAAATATCTAATAACTTGGAATGGCTTCTCAAGTGGCTAATAAGCTCACAAAGACTGCAAAAATGTTAAATCTGGTAAAGCATGAGCTCAGTGCTCCGAGGAGAGCACACTTCACTGTAGCCCCTGCTTCCTCGCTCCAGGACTAGCTGGGGCTGGGTCTCCAGGGTCTGGCACACAGCAAGGCTCTTTGGATGCATATGACAGGGGGCCTCTTCCCTGCAGACTGTGGTCAGCAAGGTGAAGGCTGCCGGCCACAGTCATAACAGCTGAGCTGATCTGTGATTTCTGCCTCTCCTGCCAATGTAGGGGCTGGGTTTGCCGACGTGTTTGTGTTGGTGTGCAAGATGCTGGAGAGAGGCCATCTGCCCTGCGTGTCAGATTCCAGATTCCATATGGTTACGGCAGGGTTCAGGAGAAGTATCCACAGAGCTAGGCACAGGATTAGAATAAAGAGGTGCTAATGGTGTGCAGTTGGGAAGGCAAAGGAAACTGCGGGGAACTCAATGGAAAAAGAGGGTGGAAGAAAATTAAAGAGTGATCAGGAGAAATAAAGGAAAATACAAGGAAAAAAGACAAACATCACTGTTGTTTTAAAGGTCAAAGAGTAACAATAATATAGAAAGGCTCTCTCACTCTGCCAGGTTCAACAGCATCTTGCCTTCATTAGAAAAGTTCATGCACTGGGTTCTTGGGCTCTTCCAGGCTACAGGGGTGTCCTCCAATCACACCCACCCCCTCTGAAACGGACACTTTTTCTGCAGACTCTACACACCTCCAAGTCCCACCCACTTTACACAGGGGTTTTACTTATGTGTTAAATTGCCTTCCCTTTTTCTAGCACTCATTTCCAAAGTGGAACCTCTCCACTTGTCTTTGTGCACAAGCACAGGTCCATTAACTACAGGTTCTTGTGAAAGACTCATGACAACTACTAGATCCTGCTCTGCAATAATTCAAATGTTATTGTCCAAATACATTTACAGAGTACATATTCAGAGGCTGAATAGCTGTATCTAGTATGTGTGTGTGTGTGTGTGTGTGTGTATACACAAATAAGTATGTGTATGCATAGGTTTTTTTTTGTGACATGGTTTCACTAAGTTGCCCAGGCTGATTTCAAACTTTTCTTCTTCTTCTTTTTTTTTTTTGTGGTGCTGGGGAATTGAACCCAGGGCCATGTGCATGCGAGGCAAGCACTCTGCCAACTAAATTATATCCCCAGCTGGTTTCAAACTTTCAATCCTCCTGCCTCAGTCTCCTGAGTCCCTGGGACTATGGGTGTGCAACACTGTACCTGGTGTACGTATATAACCTTTAGGATTTGCAAGAAATTTTTTCTTTTTCTTTTTTAATTTGTTCTTTTGAGTTATACATGACAGTGGAATCTATTTTGATATATTTATACAAGCATGAAATATAACTTATTCTAATTAGGATCCCAGTCTTGTGGACGTACATGATGGTAAGACTCATTGTGGTATATTCATATATGAACATAGGAATGTTATGCCTGATTAATTCCACTGTCTTTCCTAATCATATCCAACCCCCTTCCCTTCACTCCCCTTTGTATAATCCACTGAGCATCCCTCCACCCCCCCAATTGTGGGTTGGCATCCACATATCAGAGGAAAACATTCAACCTTTGGTTTTTAGGGTTTAGATTATTTCACTTAGCATGATAGTCTCCAGATCCTTCCATTTACTAGCAAATGTCATAAAGTCATTCTTCTTTGTGGCTAATACTCCATTGTGTATATCTGCCACAATTTCTTTATCCATTTATCTCTTGGTGGTATCTAGGTTGGTTGCATAGTTTAGCTATTGTGAATTGTGCTGCTATAAACATTGATGTGGCCATGTCACTATAGTTTGCTGATTTTAACTCCTTTGGATATATACTGAGGAGTGCGATAGCTGGATCAGATGGTGCTCCATTCTTAGTTTTCTGAGGAACATTCATACTGTTTTCCAGAGTGGTTGTGCTAGTTTGCAGCAGTTTCATCAGCAGTGTACAAGTGTTCCTTTCTTCCCACAACCTCACCAGCATTTATTGTTCGAATTCTTGGTTCTTGCCATTCTGACCGGAGGTGAAATCTCTGTAGTTTTAATTTGCATTTCTCTAATTGCTAGGGATGTTGAACATTTTTTCATAGATTTGTTGACCATATTTTTTCTTTTAAGAAATGTCTGTCTAGTTCCTTTGCTTATTTATTGATTGGATTTTTCTTTGTGTGTGTGTGTGTGTGTGTGTGATATTTTTTGAGTTCTTTGTATAGGATTTGCAAGAATTCTGAAATCTATTGTCAAACATATTTTTTTAAAATTTTTTATTGTTGGTTGTTCAAAACATTACATAGTTCTTGATATATCATATTTCACACTTTGATTCAAGTGGGTTATGAACTCCCATTTTTACCCCGTATACAGATTCACATCAGTTACACATCCACTGATTTACATATTGCCATACTAGTGTCTGTTGTATTCTGCTGCCTTTCCTATCCTCTACTATCCCCCCTCCCCTCCCCTCTCCTCTTCTCTCTCTACCCCCTCTACTGTCATTCATTTCTCCCCCTTGTATTATTTTTCCCTTTCCCCTCACTTCCTCTTGTATGTAATTTTGTATAACCCTGAGGGTCTCCTTCCATTTCCATGCAATTTCCCTTCTCTCTCCCTTTCCCTCCCACCTCTCATCCCTGTTTAATGTTAATCTTCTTCTCATGCTCTTCGTCCCTACTCTGTTCTTAGTTACTCTCCTTATATCAAAGAAGACATTTGGCATTTGTTTTTTAGGGATTGGCTAGCTTCACTTAGCATAATCTGCTCTAATGCCATCCATTTCCCTGCAAATTCTATGATTTTGTCATTTTTTAATGCAGAGTAATACTCCACTGTGTATAAATGCCACATTTTTTTTATCCATTAGTCTATTGAAGGGCATCTAGGTTGGTTCCACAGTCTTGCTATTGTGAAATGTGCTGCTATGAACATCGATGTAGCAGTGTCCCTGTGGCATGCTCTTTTTAGGTCTTTAGGGAATAGACCGAGAAGGGGAATAGCTGGGTCAAATGGTGGCTCCATTCCCAGCTTTCCCAGGAATCTCCATACTGCTTTCCAAATTGGTTGCACCAATTTGCAGTCCCACCAGCAATGTACAAGTGTACCCTTTTCCCCACATCCTCGCCAGCACTTGTTGTTTGACTTCATAATGGCTGCCAATCTTACTGGAGTGAGATGGTATCTTAGGGTGGTTTTGATTTGCATTTCTCTGACTGCTAGAGATGGTGAGCATTTTTTCATGTACTTGTTGATTGACTGTATGTCCTCCTCTGAGAAGTGTCTGTTCAGGTCCTTGGCCCATTTGTTGATTGGGTTATTTGTTATCTTATTGTCTAATTTTTTGAGTTCTTGTCAAACATATTTCTTTAGCCAAACAATAAAAACTCATGATGATTCACTTTCGTGTGTCCTCTGGTCCTCTTTAAGTAACAATAAAGGGTCAGATGGTTCAGAATAAATGAAAACAAACAATCTGACAAACAAAACCAGCTTAGAGGAGACACTAGGCATTTCTTTTTCTAGGATCTAAGGCAAATTCCAGGTGCTGTCATGTCTTTTATCAATTTCATTTTCTCCTCTGGTTATAGAAATTCCACTCATTCTTTGAATCCACTTCCCATGACTTCATAGTCAGGATGAGACTAGAAGTGGGTGGGATAGAAGAGAGAGCGGTGGCCAGGGAGAAAACCTTGACCTTACCACCTTGGTGCCAAGGAGAGTGCCTGGTGATTGGGAAGGTGCTAGATAAATCCACGTTGAATGGACGAATAGTACACAGGAGGTGTAATGTGTGCTAAGAGCTAGGCTGGATGCTGAGTAGCTGAACAATTAGGCAATGAAAAAAGTCCAGTATGAGTTGTTCCCATAGAATCTTCTCCATTTTTAAAGGATGCAGAATCCTTGAGTTTTTGGCTTTTAACCCTTTTTCTTTGGAGTTCTTTGGAGGTGCTGTGGGTCCACTTTGAGTGAAGGGGAGGCTCCAAGTATGGGACCCACATCATGTATCTCTCATGACACATGAGAAAGCCTGTACAATGGCAAGTCCTTTCTTCTTTGGTGCCACATGTTTGTGACTGTGTGATTGACTGACTGATAGGTTTGAGGAAAGGCTGCCAATACCCAAGACACCCAACAGGATTCCTTTTTGCAGCGAGCACTTCCTTAAGGCCTTCAGCATTGGGATGGATTTTCATTCTTAATTTTCCAAGGAGCATATTAAATCAATGTAACAAGCCTGAATTTGTTCTCCCTCCCATATTCTGTCTCTCACTCAAATACATTTAAGAGTTTGACAAAGCAAAGGGGGCTTGGTGCAAAAGCCAAATGCTTTGTGAAACTCCTGCATAAGGCAAGAAACACAAACTGAGCTTAAGAAACCTGAAAAACTGCCATAGCAAAAGCCCAGTCTAGTTAGAAAAGGTAGGCATACCTTAACATGATCCACAGAACCACAAACCAAAAAACATTCACCTCACCTCAGAGAAGATTGAGAGGCCAAGAGATAACAATGGTCAATGTAACATGGTACCATGCATGCTCCAGTAAAATCACTGCAAGGACAGAGGCAGAACTGATTTCACACAGTTCATATTCTAACAACCCAGGAGCTCACTCCAGAGCATGTGAGTCACAAGGCCATGAAAGCTGGGCTGGGATGGAAACAACACACACCAAGATCTGCACTCACTGGCAGAAATTTCACTGGAACGGGCCAAACGCAGACATTTACCAGTGTGCACGCTCCCTCCTGGCCACTCAGACTCTAACATTTATTTCCTTGTCCTCCAAGACAAAGTAATTTAGGGGGAGTCAATGGTTACTACTTGAAAATGTGTAGCAATGGCTATTTTTTCCCTCTGAGATATTATCAGTAGTTTCTTATAAGCTTCTTCCAGCTAGGGTTGCACATTTCCATGAAAGTTCTGATTTGGTAGGCAGAAATTTAGTACAGTCATGCACTATATAACATTTTGGTCAATGGTAGACCAGAAGTACGATGTCTTGGTCATGTAAGATGATAACGGCACCGAAAAATTCCTATCACCCAGTGACGTTGTAGCTGCTGTGATGCTGTAGCAAAATGGACAACTCAGATGTTTGCGGTGATGCTGGTGGAAGCAACCTACTGTGCTGCCAATCACATAAAAGCACAAACATGCAATGTGTACAGTGTATAGTGCTCGTTAATGAGAATAAATGCCTTGTTACTCCTTTGTGTATTTCACATACCATACTTATTGTTATTTTGGGATAGATTCCTTATAAAATCATCTGCCTTCTCTAAGATGGAATGCCTCGTTGCTCCAGCAGCAGCCTCACACAGCTTGTGTTTACTACATCTTCTTCTCTAGCTCTCAATTTACCCTCATGTTGCTTTGTTCACATGACTGAGGAGCAGCAGGCTGTACATATGTGTAGTGTGTAGGAGGCTGAGTCACTGAGGTTTGTGAAGGAACACACCATGATATTTGCATAAGGAAACCACCTAATGATGCACTTTTCAGAACATGTTCCTGTTGTAAAGTAATACACTATCATTTTGAACAAACAGAAACCACTCAGCAACAGAATTAACTAATAGAACATGGCAGAGTCCAGCATTACCAGCATTAAGTGTATTAGGTGTGACTCACGCTCCCCCTGCCCCACCGTGTGCACTGCTGCTGCCCCAGATCCTATGGGGCTAAGCTAAGGACAGAGCTCCTTACCGTGACTGGCATGGGTGTGTATTGCACCTTCGGACCTGGGGCTCAGGGCGGCTGGCTTGAGGGCAGTCACTGTCATTCACCAGAGTCGTGGTCTTATTAACTATTCGTGTGCATGACACGATGGTTCTGCGTTCCCCTGGAAACCAAACCATAGGGGTGAGAGAGGTTATGGCTGCAAACACCTGGAGAGGCCATTCATTCATATGTACAGAGGAGTGTTTGGGGGCAATTATTGATCACTGTGTCCTTTAAAATGGTGTCATATTGGTTGTGTGTGTGTGTGTGTGTGTGTGTGAGAGAGAGAGAGAGAGAGAGAGAGAGAGAGAGAGAGAGAACTGTCATCTAAGGGTTGAGGTGTATAAGACATGTGGCAGGGGCAGTGTGGGACAGGAGAGGCCAGAACAAGATCAGAAAGCAGCAACACCCCAGATCAGCGGTGTCCTTGGAAAATTCTTAATACACTGAAGCCAAAGTTTTGATTTGTGTCTTTCATTTCCATCAAAGACTGCCAATCATTTGATGTGCTGACCAGGGTGGCTGGTATGAAAGACACGCAGACTTGCATCCCCTGGCAGGCATTCCAGGGCTGATCTGTACTTGTCCACTTAGACAACTTGTACACTTGTGCATCATGTGTTCCTTGGTAGTTTTGTAAACCCATTAGCCTTCCTTGGGTATTCCCAAAGCACCCTAAACATTGTGTGGTACAACTTTGTCATGGAGACTGAATGATTGGCAGTTAGAGGGGTGGCTCTGGAGCCAGGCTGTGCAGGTTTAAGTCCTGGCTCTGTCAGGAATAGTGTCATAGTAGATATGGGATCAGAAGTTGGCTGCCATGCTTCTGTGTCTTGAGTTCCTCCAGTGGGCTGCTTCACCTAACCTCCTGATGCCTTGGGGTGCCTCAGTGCTATTAGAGTGAATTAATACAAATAAGGTACTAGAATGGAACATGGCAGGAGGTTAACACTTCATATGCTATATTGCTGTCATCCTTATTATTTGGGAAGAGTGACAATAAAAGATTAATAGGGAGCCAAGTACAACTCTTTGGATCACAGATTCCTTGCAGGATGTCTTTTGGGGAAATTTGTCATGAAGGAATGAAATAAATATTATGGAGTCCTGAGTTTCTCTGTGGGTTCCCACTGCCCACAACTGCAGCCTTGTGTGACTATGAAAGCTCAGAGCTCCTCTGGCCAGCTTTCAGGTTTGGCACCAGGTCTGACAACTGTAGGCAACTGGAAGTCATCAGTGTCATAAAGGAATTACCATCAAGCCAGGAGTGATGGTGACAGAACAGGTCTCCTGGCCCAGCAGGAGCTCGATCACTGTTCCATCTGGGTGGAGTTTAGTGTGCAGTGAGCCACCCAGGAGGAAAGGTCTGGTTGCAGTCAAAGGTATAGGTGTTGGCTGCTGGATTTGGAGGTTGGAAGAGCAGCGGCTGAAGTCCTGAGGGAAAAGGGGGTTCTTGGGGAGAGATGCAAAGTAGGAGGACCACAGAGCTCATGGTGGACCCCCAAGGCTATACCAATTGCCATGGGCTGCTTGAGGAGGAGGCTGAGAACAAACTGGGAAGTTACCCAAGATGCATAGAAAGGAAATCACAGTTGATGCTGGCAGTATCTTATGGGCTTAATCTAAATGCTGTGGCTTAATTTCCTACCCAAGAAAAATGGATGAAGTACTTAGATGGTAAACAATCCTCTACACAATGGGTTTCTGATCAAGGGTATCTTAGCAGTCAGTAGCCATTCAGCATGGAGATAGGTGAGGCTATACCTGGGTTCTACCCTGCCATGACTGCCACCCAGAGTCCTGGTTAACTTTCTATCCTAAATCTATGCCCATTAGAACCCACCAATCCTGTGTCCCATCTCTCATGACCCTGTGGTAAACTACAGTGTACAAAGGGGCTGCTGGCTGAGAGTTCAGAAGAGCTTCCTACTGCTTCTTCTAGAGGACCCAGTAATAAACAAAATGCCTTTTGCTCAAATCAATTCTTGGAGCAGGACAGTCACTGGCTCATCCTGAAGTATCCATAATGGATGAGAGGGGCAATCATCTCTAGAGGTGAAGAAATTTAGGTGTTGAGAGGCAAGTCATTTGCTGAGGTAGGATGAGAAGCTGTGCAGTCAGCTCAGAATGTTTTACCCAACCTGTAGGGGTTCGTTCTGTAGTGGGGTTACTGAGGCAAAAAGCAAAGGGTATCTGGGAGCAGGCAGAGATGTTGTCTGGTGCCCTTCCACCAGGTGATAATAGTTGAAGGTCTATCCTGTTCATTCACAGGGTCAACCTGTCATACCTGTAATGCAGCCATGCACTGGCCTAATCTCTACTCCTAGGTCCATGCCACAGGGAAAGGAGCATTCTCCATACACTAATGTATGGGCACTGAGAAGGCCCTGCTCAAGTGTTCTGCAGACAGTTCTTGGTGGGACTTGGGTAAGTTCCTATGGAAATGCAGGGACCTCCCCATGCTCTGAGTGCTGGCTGCAGAGGCCCCTGGGTCCACTACTTCTTCATTCAGCACAACTGCACACCCCACCAGCCCACTGCCCGGCCCTCACCTCCTCCACACTGCACGCTGCACCCTTCCCAGCCGCTGTGGGTCCAGATGAACAAAGCGTCCTGTGGCTTTGCTGGTTCACTTTGATTTTCAGCGGTGTAGTTTACAGGAATGGTATATTCGTAATGAATTCCATAATTCTGGTCATGAAATAACAGCACCTGGGTCAATGGCAAAATAAAAGGCCATGTTGAAATGGACCAGGAGCCCACAAAGTTTCCAAGTGTGCAAACCAGGCCACCTTGAAGCTGTTTCTCTTCAAGGGGTAGAAAACAGGTTCAATCTAGGGGGTGCTCCTTTATCTCAACCTTGGATTCCTCAGGGCGTGGGGCAAATGCACATCATCATAGGGGACCTGTGTACATGAGGATTTTGGGGCTGAACAAGTCTATAGATTCTTTGTGGCACTATTCCCAGAGAGCTGGTCCATTCAGAGCAAAGCCCATGTTTGCCCATGTTTCTACAATGCTGTCCTTGCACACATGAAAGATACACATACACTGCATTCACCTAGAAAGACATCTAAACACAGAGGATTACTCTATTTCTTTAAAAATGAGCACTGTGTCAGGCATGGTGGTGCCTGCCTGTAATCCCAGTGCTGGCTGAGAAAGGAGGATCCCAAGTTCAAAGCCAGCTTCAGCCATTTAGGAAGGCCCTATGCAACTTTGTGAGACCCTGTCTCAAAATAAAAAGGGCTGGGGATGTGGCTCAGTGGTTAAGTACCCCTGGGTTCAATCCCTGGTATTTAAAAAAAAAAAAAAGCATTGCTCTTTGTTCCCAAATCACTAGTCAGTGGTGTGTGTCAGCTGGAGCATTTGGGCAGAAGACAGGTTCAAAGAAGTGCAGCCCCCCATACCTGCCCCACAACAGTTTGGGGGACATCTAGGTCCAAGGAAGTGCTACCCTTCCTATTGCCATGGGAATGGTGTGATGACTGTGCCCATGGGGTGGCAGAGGTTTAGCTCTAGGGTTAAAGTTGACAGTGGGTGGAGGTGCAGGAAGGGATCCATAGTATTTTGTGGGGACCATCAAGCAGCTCCGGGACCCTTTTGCCTGAAGTCCTAGTGAGTGTGCAAAATGGAGGTATTTGGGAATGCAGGTGGCAAGTCCTTAAGGCCAGCAGGTGCATTATTGGCTTTATTTCTCTAGACATAAAGTTGCAAAACATGTCCTGGAGTAGCAGATTAAAGTGGCCTGACTGCAGATGATGTATCTTTAATCTAAGCTTGGAACCAGCAAATGCTCCTGGGACTGAGCAGCTAGCAAATTCACTTCCAGCCAGAGGCTCAGGAGAAGAAGCCAGTAGGAGCTGAAGGCAGGGAGTGCCTGGCCCACCTGCCTAAACTTGGGGTAAGCCAGGTCAAAAGTTCACTCGAGGAAAGAAGCCATCTTTCCCAAGCCTCTACTGGCTTCCAAGGCTGAGTGGGGGGTGGGGTGGGGGTGCTAAGAGCATACCCAACTGAATAAACATCCCCTCTCCAACAAACAATCTTGCAGTAATGTATTTGGAAAAATGCCTCCAGTTCGAAAAAAAAAAAATTCAAAAAATTGTTTAAAACTAGTCTTTAAAAGAGATCTTTATTATCTCAGTGTGGGAATAAGACTGGCAAATCGAAAATCCATATGAAACCAATTTCATGTAATTTTGGAGCCACGTATAATTTGTGTTTGCATGTGTATAATTGGTTTCAAATGCAGGTCCTTGAGATTCTGTGGGTGCTCCTAATTCTACAAGAAACATGCCCATCCCAGTTTGGGGACCAGGGCTTTCTACACAGAAGCAAAGGGGTACCCTTCATTTCTAAATTTCAGAACTGGAAGTGGCAATCATTATTGCAAGAAAGAAAAGAAATGAATATTAAACAAGGGCTGGAGCTTCAGCCACGCAGGAGTTGCTGTTTCTGAGTTTTGTTTCTTGGGTTCTGAACGATGCCAGGCTGTATACTTGCTTTAATGGGTGACAACCTGCTCAGTTTACAAAGCTTCTGGTAAAGAAGGGAATGCACTCATCTTGGTGCTTGCTAGAGGGAATAAACTCAGGGGCTAATGGGTGGTGTTTATATTTGGACATCCTGTCTTTTGCTTCCTTTCAACCCCTCTGAATACCTGCTTTAAACACAGAATACAAGGACTTGTTCTAATGACATTGACTAGGAAACAATCTCATCACAGAACAATGGCTATAGTGTGGGTTCTTGGGTTCCAGAAACCTACTTGCAGGAATACATTTGAAATAGATTTTGTGAGCTAAGAGTTGCACAGGCAAACGTGGAAACCCACTGGCTTGTGTCTCACTAGAAACTGTAACAAGGTTAATGCCACCATCATGGAGCAACACCTGCACTGGGTGTTGGTGTTCACAGCGGACTCCCTGGGGTGGTTTCACCTAACCTTGAATAGCTGTAGATTGTTGGGGATCACAAATCAATGGGGAAAAGAACTTCCAGTCAGAGACTCTGCTAGGCACTGAGGACAAATGTACTTTGATGACAGGTGCATAGGTGCCACAAGTCCTGTTCTTTGGAAGGAGACACGTATTCAGTAATTGTGAGCTAGCAGAAGCTAGGCATGAGACTCCTAAACCCTGAGATGAAAACAGTGGCATGAATTTCCCTGGAGATCCCTACCTCATTTAAGAAGGTACAGAGCCAATGATTAAATGGCTTACATGGTGTCTCCTGGAAACAACAGGTAAGACAAGGACACCCTGGTCCAGTACACAAGTTTCTTGAGACTCTCTGGGAAGTAAATATATCGACAGAACCCGATTCTCCTTCTCAATTCCAAATACTCATTACAAGCCGAGAGAGGCCAGATTGGACATTGAATTTGAACGTTCATTTCCAAAAGGTAGTTTTCAACTGGAGGGCATCCTGCCATCTGTTCTTTTTTGATAGTAATGGGGATCAAACCCAGGGCCTTGATGGTGCTAGGCAAGCATTCTACTACCAAGTTACTCCCCCAGCCCCTGCATCCCACCATCTGACATAACAATTTGCATGGGCTATCTGCTTCACGATGCCGAGTTTCCCTGGTTGTTACCCATGTGGATGAGCATTTCCTGGTTGGAGACAGCTCTTTTAGGAAAAGGTAAGTGTTCTGCTGGTGAAGGCAAGGAGGAAGCTTCGAGAAGGGAATTCTGAAGCATGTGGTGGAAGGGATTAGTTAAGAAAAGACCCAGAAAGGAGAAAGGCCTGAATAGTCCATGGCCTCATAAAACCTGGGAGCTGGATGTATCTGCTTCCTTCAGGTTCTAGGAAGAAGTGGCCTGGTAGGATTTTTGGAGCCAGCATCTTAGGACAAAGGTGCAAGCCTGGCAAGTTACCATCAAATGCAGCGGTAATTTGGTTGGTCCCTTGGCAGAAATCTTCTCCCACAGGCCCCTTCTCACATAGCGGACAGTCGTGCCAGCAATCTGGAACTCTCCAGGGAGCTCTATCTTCCAGTCACTGTTGATGGATCTCTTACTGGAGTCTTTGAGAGCTAGAAAGGAAAAGGAACACTGAGGAATCAGCAGGGTGGAGGGATCCAGCCAGGCTTTAAAGGAACCTGAGTGCAGAGTGGGTCACAGGTCGCTCCCTCCTCAGGGGGAAGAAGGGAGACCTGCAGTGAGAGGCCCTGAGCTTCCTGCACAATAAGAACAAGGGCCCTGCTCACAGAGCAAGCACTCCAGGCCTAAGGGAAGGAGAGCCCTGGGGCTGATAATATTCAGATACAAAAAGGAAGAAAATCATCCATTCATCTTACTGTTACCTACTTGGAACTTTCGTGTCAAAGCCAACTCAAATATTCAGGGTTGGGGGGGCAGTGGAGGATGGGGACATCCACAACCCATTATATTGTGCTAAACTGATGTGTTAACAATTTTCTGAGAAATTAATTTTATTTTAATGTGTTCAAGGCTACAACATGTGTTTTGCAGCTTCAGCCAAATTCATTCATTCATTTAAAAAATTAAAAAAATTAACATGTATTAATTATATGTGTTAATGGGGGTCTGTGTGATATTTCAATATATGCATACAACATACATTGATCAAATCCAGCCACCCTTTATACATCTGTCCCCTTTCCCAATCTCTTGTAATTGGTTATCTACATTCAAGTAATTTTTTTAAGCTTTCATGTATGAAAGAGAACATGAGTATTTATCTTCTGTGCCTGGCTTATTTCACTTACCATAATGTCCTCCAGTTCTGCCACTTTGCTGCTAATCACAAGCAAGAAATGGGCAAAGACATGAATAGACACTTCTTTAAGAAATATAAATGGCAAAAAATATGTGAAAAATGCTCAAAATCATTAGTCTTAAGGGAAATTTAGCTTAAAAAAAACTACAATGAGAGCTCATCCTCTACCAGTCAGGATGGCAACTAGCAAAACACAAAAGCCCCAAACCAAATAACAAATGCTGGCGGAGATGTGGAGAAAAAGGAGCTCTTACACAATATTGGTGGGAATGTAAATTATTCAGCAGTGATGTTTTGAAAACTAAAGTGTTTCCTCAAAAAATAAAAGTAGACCCATCATACTGCTATTCCATTTCCTGGGTCTATATCCAAAGAAACGAGGTCAGCATACCAAAGATACCCGCAAACTCACGTTTACTGCAGCACCCCTCTCAAAGACAGAATCCATCTAGGTGCCTCAATGGATGAATGCATAATGAAACGTGGTCCATATTCACAATGGAATAATATTCAGATACAAAAAGGAAAGAAATCATCCATTTGTTCTACTGTTACCTACCTGGGACCTTTGAAGGATAGCAGCCTAACAACTCCAACACCTCTTAAGGATTTGATATCCCCACCCTTGGCAACTCCAGCTGTTCACAGCTATGAGGGTGCACTGGGGCTGAGTGTCGTGGAGAGTCCTGGGCTTCTGGTTCCCATATTTGCTAATTTACACCTCTGCTCAGTACAAGATGTGTGGGAAGAGACCGGGAATCCACATGCTGCCAAGTGATCACAGGAGCAAATCTGGTTTTCCTTTATCTTCTCATGTAGGTTTGAAATCCATATCATCATGAGGAGAGCACTCTGTGATGAAATTCTATTTGTTCGTTGTTGTTATTTAGGAAAAATGCCCTGCAAATGACTAGAACCTACTCTGACATTTAGAAGGCAGCAAATGACAGGAGGTACCAGTAAGTCTTGGCCTCATTTCCTACAATGAAACTCCTAGGGCACCCTGTCCCGAGCCCACTCTCTCCGTATGTGAAGCTGAAACCCCTGAAGCTCAAAGCATCTCCAGGTCACTTTGGAACCCTACTAGGTCTACAGACAATGAACACACATTCCACGCCATTCACTGTTGTCTGCTCACCAAGGACAGAAATCAAATGTCCATGTGTAATGCCAATTTTGGATAATGAGAGTTGAAACCAAAAAGGGGTCAGTTGATGCTAGATTCATCAGTCCCAGGCTGGGTTAGGACCCTGAGGTTAGGTCCTGCTTGGACTAGAGGCAGCTGAGGGATGCTGGGCGGGCACTGGCCTTGCTTCCCTTGGTTCCAGGATGTCATGGTCCTGGTGCTAGTCCTGGCACACAGAGAAGATGCAGGTGGAGGGCTCTTTGGTTGTAGGAGGTGCCAAGAAGCAGGGCTATGTTCCAGCAAAGAGACTTCCCCTGCTTCTGTATCCAGGGTGGCTGTGATGGCGAGTGGCTGAGGATTATGGGACTCCAGGGAAGGCTTAGGAAAGAGAGTTCTATAACACTTGGAATCGAATCTGTTTCCCTTCAAGAAATTCGGTATACCCTCACTTGAAATTTTCTGGCTACTCAAAGGAGGTGAAAATACTGGGGACACTTAAAACTTTTATCTTCCAATATGACCTCCAGCTAAACACTATTTAAGGAATACATCTTCTGGTTTAGCTCTTTAATATACTATACCTATTTAATCTTCCCAATAAATACTTTCCTCACTTCATAGATGAAGAAATGCACAGGGAGGTTAAGCAAATTGACAAAGACACACAGGCTCTAAAGTTATAGAGATCAGAACCTAACAGGCCATGCCTGACACACTTATTGCACTGGCAACTTTTAATTCTCATCTGATTTAGGTCATAGCATCAGACTAGATGTTATGATATGTCAGAATGCTGAAATGTGAGAATATTAAGACCTATACTCAAGTAGAACAAATACCAGGCCCTAATTGCTACTGGTGATTGTATTCTATTTACCCTTATAAAAAATAACTAATCTCATGGATCTCCAAAGCTTCCAGTGAGCTAATCACCTAAAACATATTTGGTTATGTGAACTCATGGTGAATCCAGGTGAAGTACAACCTCTCTGTAGATTTGGAAAGTGGTTTCCCACATATGCATGTACATATTTCATTTGAAGGGGTGGTGCAAGCTGGCGGGAAACAGACAAAAAACAAGGGGGCAGAGCCCTCTAAGAAACATTCAGAAAGAACAAGCTGGGGACACATGTGGCACAGCAGTGGCAGACACCTGCCAGTCCCTCACCCTATTCTGAGGGTTTCCTGGTGGGGGCTAAAGACAAACAGCTTCTGCTTTCAGGGAGCTGACAGTACAGAAGGAGGCAGAAAACAGGTCAATGGAATGTGTCCGTCCTAACAAGAAGCACGTCCAAGGTCAGCAGTGCATGGGGACAGAAGCATTGGAAGAATCACCCTTTGCCCTGAGCCTGTCAGACCAGAAGGGGGAAGAGGTACCAGAGAGTGTGGCAGGCCTGAGGAGGCCACCAAGGGTTTCCCCAAGATCGGCTCCTGCAGCAGGGGAGCTGAGGGAAGAAGCAAACACAGGGGAAAGGGATGTCTCTCCAGAAGTCTGGTCAGGAAAAGGAGGCAAGCGATGGAGGGCAGCTATACAAGGAGGGAGAGGTCACTGCTGTGAGAGGAGCAGAGGTCGCTGAACACAGGAGTCAGGTAGAGGAGCAAAATACCTCTTTGAAGCTGTGTGCTGCTCAGGACTATGCCTGGCCCACCCCGGGAACCCCAGTGCCAGAAGCTGGGGCAGCAGCTCTGCTGCTTGCCTGGACCAACTCCTTAACCCAGCTGATCCTGCATTTATCAATGGTCACCCACATTCACTGGCCAATGCTGGACTTCCTGCCTTGGCCCAGGCCTTGGGTGTAGAATCCTGGCCCTGACCTGTTCCTGTTTTAAGGCCATTTTGAGTACCTAGTATACTTATTACCCAGCATCTGTTTCTCTCCCTTCGAGGGAAACTCAAAGTTTCCCTTGGGAATATGTTGTCTCTCTAGTCACGTGAGGCTGATTCTTAACTGCACCCCAGCTCCAAATATGGGCCACCACCCAGTCCTGGTCAGCAGGACTTCTGTGCAAGGTGGATAGAAGCAGCTTTCTTTCCATAGGTTAACTATGGACTCAACGTAAGCCTGGATCTTCCACTACATGGGAAGAGGCCCCCAGAGAGGATGGGGTACCAGGATGGAGACTATTTCCTGTGACATGACTACATGTCCCTGGATCCACCAGTACCTGAAGTAAATGCTCAGCAACTGAGAAATGGTTTGGCTTTCATGCGTGTTTTGGAGGTTGGTTCTAAGATAATGCTAATCATAATGAGAGCCGAACAGGTGGAGAAAGAAAAATCACTGTAATGAATTCCTAGCAATCACTTAGTACTCCTTGAGACATAGAAGGCCTGGCACACTCTCATTATTCCATACTCTCTCCTCTGGGCCTCGGCTCCCGCCCCAGCAGTATCCTCCTGACAAGGCAGCTCTTTTCTGTTAGTTTTGTGTGCATATGTTCCCCGGTCCTTTTGGTAAAATGCTTTAAAGTGACTTATTGACTTGGAGAATTAAAACTACCCCACTTCATGCCAAAAGTCAAACATCTGCGAGGTCAAGAGTGGGAAGGGCTAGAAAAGGGCAGAGGGGGGCACACCTGGAGACAATTAGAAAACCATCTCTGGGACACCGCACAGAGGCATGAGGTTGGCGGGGGAAGCCCACTCCTGCCATGAAAGGCGTGGCTGTGGGGGAGACAGGGCAGCAGCAGCAGCCACAAGTGGAAAAGATGGAGGTGGAACCTGTGTGGACCTGTGCCTTTGAGCACAGACCAGGTCTTGCCTGCCCAAAGGGGGTGGGCAGAAGAGACATTTTAGGAGGTGGTCTATAGGGATGGGAGAAGCCACAAGTGTCTGGGTAGAGTCTGCGAATTGAGGAGTGACATGAAGGAGCCAGCCTATGGCTAATGGGATACCCTGGGGTATTCCTTGGCCACTGATGGAGAAGAACATAGTGAAATCTGCCTCTCTGGAAAAGATAGCTCCATGAAAGCACATGTTCCTACCAGATACGTAAATATCCTCACTCAGGAGTTCTGGTTATTCACTTGCCATTGGTGAACAGGAAGTTAGGAAGTTGGGAAGAGACTTCACTGTTGACTCTCACAAGCCACCTGAAGCTCTGAAGATGACACTCTGCTTTGGAGGTGCTGATTGGCAGCTGCGGAGCTGGGGAAATCACAACTCTTACATTTTCTGAAAGAAGGAAATCTGTATACTTAAGGACTGATAACGTAGTCCACTTGGCCCCACCTCCCCAACAAAGAGCTGACAACCCTTCCCTCAAGACTGTTGCTATTGATGACATTTGCTCATTCATTTCTCACTGGAAGGAAAGCAGGCAGAGTCAAAAGTAGGAAGTCGGCAGCTCCAAGAGATATAGAGATCACTTCCAACCTTTTCAGTGGGAGTAACTTAGTCAGCAAGATATAAAATTTGCAAGTTCCTGTGGTCCGTACTGAAAAATCAGAACTTTCCACTAAAATCAAGAATTTGGTGCCTGACATTATTTCAAAAGGGTGAGACTTCAGTCTCAGAGTCTGTTGGGATGTCAAGATTACTCATAACAGTGAACAAACAGGTCCAACGTGGAGTTCAATGTTGCAATGACTTGGTGAACTCTCACCTCCTGTACCCTTGTGCAATAGCGAGGGCTGCTCTCCTTCCTTCTGTGAGCTGTGCAGAGCAGGCTTGGTTGTGCTTTCAAGGCACCTCTATTTGTGAGTCCCTTCCAAGGCCTTGTGCATAATGTGTCCTTTTTCTTTTCTTTTTGTACTAGGGATTAAATCCTCCAGCACTTGATCACTAAGCCACATCTCTAGCCAGTTTTTTTTTTATTATTTTTAATTTTGAAACAGGGTCTCACTAAGTTGCTGAGCCTGGCTTTGAACTTGCCATCCTCCTGCCTCAGCCTACAGGCATGTACCACAGCATCCAGCAAGCATCCTTTTTCTTAAAGAAGACCCCCCCACTTTAAATAAACTCGAGGTTCCACAATTTCCTGCCCCTCTCAATCCTTAGGCATCAATGGGTAGAGCCAAGTCTCCTTTGTCTGAAAGCACTTGAAATGCAATTAGTTTGCATTTGCAATCAGAATTTGGGGATCCAGAATAGACTCAACAGGGGTAATCAAGATGATTACAGATGCCTTTTTTTTTTTTTTTGAGAGAGAGAGAGAGAGAGAGAGAGAGAGAGAGAGAGAGAGAATTTTTTAATATTTATTTTTTAGTTTTCGGTGGACCCAACATCTTTATTTTATTTTTATGTGGTGCTGAGGATCAAACCCAATGCCCTGCGCATGCCAGGCGAGCGTGCTACCGCTTGAACCACGTCCCCAGCCTAACAGATGTTTTTATATCGCAGGCAAGCAACAGAGTTCAGAACAAAGGCAATTCCTCTGGCCACTTGATTATATTTGCTAAGTCTGAAGTTCTGATTTGCTGGGGAGATTTCTCCTTGCTGCTTCTACCTGGGCCAGAGGTTAGATGTTTTAAACCACTGTCCAAAAAAAAATAAGAGTGCATGCTTTTGTGGATATTGCTCAGAAGCCTCTCAATGATTGGAAAGACTTTTATGGGGCACCATAAGGGTGGGATTCACACTTTCCCTTGAGACTATGGCTGAACAAAACCCTCTAAATGGCTGAGAATGCAAGGTCAAATGCTGAATGACAGGTCGTTTGGGGGCTCTTCTTCTTGGTGGACATTTATGCATCATTCCTGGATTTCCAGGCTCTACAGGGGAAGACAGTGAGTCATACTAGGGAGTAAGGAGGGGGAATTCCTCACGGGGTGCCCCAACAGAGCTGGCTGCTGGCAGATGTGAACACCCAACCTGCTCACATGACCTCCCTTGGCACCACACTGTGAAGAAGCTGGGGTGGTTCTCTCTTTGCTTCTCTCCCTCCTGAATTCAACTGGAAGACCTGACCCACAGCCAACCTACTTCTAATCCTGGCATCCAGTCAGCTCCAGCTCCTTTTATTTCTACTCGGAGTTCTGCCAGCTCTGTTCCTAGCTATGGATACAAACTGCAGAGGCATTTCCTGTTCCAGGTGGTTTTGAGCAGAAAGCCAGCCAGTGTGGGTTGAAGGTAGGTGGGGTAAAATTCTTCAGGAACTGCTCCCAGCAAATATGAGAGTAATTCAAAGTTATACTGGGTCGACTTCCAAAGCACCCGGCCCCAAGTGGAAATAAGGCTTGTTGGAACGAACTAAGTTTAGAAACATAACCAGCATGGACCACCTTCGGGCTTGCTCTTGTCCATGTGCCAGGCCCCAGAATATTGGGATTATGATTTTTTTTGGATAAGATAAGGGGACCAAGGCTGACTCCAAGCTCCCAAGGAGGTATAGGGCTTCTGGGGAGCTAAATTGTTCAGAGACATTTAAACCAATGTCCTTGGGATCGAGACTGGCTTCTCTGAAGTGCACACGATGAAGTCGTAACTAGGTACAGGCTTATCATGTATTTTTCAAGGAAAATGCTTTTCCATCTGTCAATTTCTGGTCCTGATTGGACACCACTGAGAAATTCTGAGAGGCTTCATGGGTTGCAGTGAACTCAGAGGAAAGGAGGAATTTGGACACACTAATAAGCCTCTTGGAACTTCAGTTTGCAATTCTATAGCACATTTACTGGGATTAGGGATCAGGCTTCTAAGGCACAGCTTGGCTCAGTGATTGGGAACCACTATTATGGGTGTCACTGTTCCTATTTGCATGTGTGGTCCATAGGCTTCTGAAGTTAACAGGGACAGTTATGAGAGCTAGCCATTCTGGGCAGCATCCACCTGTTATTACTTGGTGACCCTAAGGTGAGTTTCAGTAAAGAATTCATATTTACTCTAGGACTTAAAAGGATTCTGATCCCCTTTTGTTATTCTTATACTGTCACAGAAAACCTTTTTTTGTTTGTTTGTTTGTTTTATCCAGGCATTTGGGACTGGGGTTAGGCAGAGGAATGGTGTTGGAAAATCTCAGAAGCCAGAATCTGAGGCCATAGCTCTTATATGCAGGGACTCCTGCTGGTGCTTTACGGAAGAACCAACAGGTTGACCTCAGAATTGGGTTAGATCTTAGAATAACCATATTATGATTTTGTGAATAAGGATAAAAGGTGACCTCAGCCTCCTGTGGAGGTCCAGTGTCCCTTACAGCAGAAATGTCATTCCAGGTAAGAATAGTACATCCCCAATGCACCAAATGGGAAGTATAACTTTTGTGGTAACATTAGGTGATGGGGCTTCTGATGCCAACATTGGTGAAGTTGATCCAGTTTCTTTAGGTGGGCAAAAAGAGAAGGGCTGGGCTCTTTGGAGGTGGGCCATCACGCAGAGGAAACTGCCAAAAGCAGCACAAGCCCCATTTCAGATAGCATTCATAAGCATTGTTCTATTTGTAGAGTGACAGCTGGGACAGCTGGGGAGAAGTGTGCCAGGCTTGGCTGGGACAGTGTCCATGCAGGAGAGGTTGGGAAAGACTCCAGGGCTGACAAAGACCAGCATGCATGTCCACTTGAGAGATGGCAAGGTCCTACCCTGGCAGCAGGAAAAGCAGCTGCCATCAACCTGCCAGCCCATGGGATGGGAGCAGTGGGGGCAGGCAAGAAAGCTGCAGAGGAAGAGCAAGGCTCCTGGTACCCAGGAGAGACACCCAGGGGGGCTGGGGTGCAGCGAGTCCTCCAGCCTATTCCTATGGCAGGCATTTGTGGAGTGTCTTAGTGCTTCAAGTATTTCCAAAGTCTTACATAACAGGATTGTGGTCTTCACTGTACACTGGCCTACTGGGGATTTGCTTTTTGTCTGCCTCATTAGACTCTGAGTTTCTCAAGTAGTGACCATTTCACAGAAAGGTGTGGATCCTTTGTTGCAGTCTACAAAGGCAGGGAAGCGGACAAAGATGCATCTGTTTTCTGTCAGTGATAAAAATGGAAATAAAAGGATCTCTTGGGTCACTGTAATTTAACCCAAAGAGTTTGAAACCACAGAAATCAAGCCTTTTCTTCTTTTGCTTTCTGTTTGAATCTCAAACAGCAACTTGCAACACAGGTTGAGAGATTATGATATAAAGGGAGCTTTGAAGAGAGGACCCTGGGTTAGAAGATCAGCTACCTCTAATTTGAAATTGAACCCAATCCAGGAACATGGGATTGGGGCTGGCAAATGAACATGGTGGTAGTATTTCTATCCTAGTGAACCAAGTGCAGGGGCAGTCTCTGGGTGCACTCCTGCCTGTGGCCCACCTCCAAAGAGCCCAGCCCTTCTCCTTCTGCCCACCTAAAGAAACTGGATCAACTTCACCAATGTTGGCATCAGAAGCCCCATCACCTAGGTGCAGTAAAGAACACTCACTGTTCAACTCAATGCTCCAACCATCCTGGTTCTTGAGGACCAGGCTGACCTTTGCTGGGGTCAATGGTGAGGCTGGAGATTAAACTTAGGACACATTCTCCGTATGAGTAAAGGCTTCGCTTAGTGATTCTTCTTAAGTTTTTAGGCTTTAACCATGGTTCTACAGAATGTAACAAAGGCCAGCCGGGAATGGAATCCCATTCTGTGCAGAGATATAGGTACTTGTGCTGGAAGTCAATGGAGTTGGTGTTGGGGAATTTGGGGCACACAGAACTAAGTAAAAAAATATATTATTCTATGTTTCTATTCAATTTATGGTTGTTGCTCTTTTCCCAGCACAGAGGCCATCCCCAGAGCCAAGGACAGCCTGCAAGCACTTCCTACAAGTTGGGTGCTGGATGCATGCTGCTTGGGCTCCTGTTAGATAGGGCTCTATTGGGGTGACTTTGGGAAACCGATGCTACCCCAGGGACTCATAGCTTCCTTTACTCTTGTGTCATCATTTTCCTTCTTGTTCAAAGCTTAGTGCTTCTGATTCCATCCCCCATGATCCATATTTGGCTGCACTTTAGCCAAATATGATCGAACTATTTTGTCCCTTTTGAGTACTTTACAACTAAAGGTCAGGTGTAAAGTTAGGGTTGACAGGGAATCAAATTTAGCAGGCTAACCATCAAAATCAATTCTCAGAACATAAATTGTGAATTAAATCATTTTTGTTTTACCCAGAAAACTGTGAGCAGGTTTATCTTCCACCACCCGGATCCTCCGAGCTCCAGCAGGAATGACGGCAGCTTCGATATAACCTGTGGCAACGAATGACAGACAAGTGAACCACACCTCCATCCTGGACCAAGTGCCTACACAGCATCCCCCACCCAAATCCACTCTATCACACCCGTGTGGTGGATTCAGAGACTGCAGGTTGGAACCTCAGAAATCAACGCAGACAATTAATGTGCCGTGTTCTCTCTTCTACAGCCAAACCTCTTGTCCATCCAGTTTGCAGAAAGTGCCAGCTGTATGTGACATAGGTTGAACTGAAACTCCTCTCCCTTGAATTTATATGTTGAAGTCCTCACTTCCAGTACCTGAAAGTGTGACATCATTTGGAAACAGGACAATTGCAGATGTACTCAGTTAAAATGAGGTTAGGATGAGTCTTTAATCCAATATTACAAAAGATTTTTTTTAAAAAGGAGAAATTTGAACACAGCCATGCACACAGAAGACACCATGAGAACATGAAGGCAAGATCAAGTGGTGCTTCTTTAAGCCAGGAATGCAAGGTGCCAGCAAACCACCAGGAGCTAGGAGAAAGGCCTGGAATAGATTCTTCCTTATAGGCTCAGAAGGACCCAACCTTGCCAACACTGTGATCTCACATTCCCAGCCTCTGGAATGATGAGTCAACAGTTGGTTGTTTATGACACCTGGTTTATAGCACTTTGTTACAGCAGCCCCAGCAAACGAGTACAGCCTGGAATTTCTCATGAATTACACCTCTCTGGTGAGTAGGTGAGGAGGACCCTGGTTTCAGAGTGAGGTTCCTTTACTCTCTTCTGCAGTTTGACTTTTCTCTGAATATCCCAGGGGATGACAGCAGAAGCTAAGCAACTTGGCCTATGTATGACGAAACTATTTCTTATCCTGTGAACTGTTTTCTGAAAACAGTCATTTCTGTAACTCTCACAGTATAGACATTGGCCCCCTTTCTTGATTTTTTTCCAAGTAGAGTGGGAGCTGCCCATGCTCTGACTGCTGGGTGCCCAGAGGGGAGGTATCATGAGGATTCAGGGAGGAAATGACTGAGGCTGCCAGGGCAGAAGTCAGCAACTGGTTAATGCCTTGTTAACTCAGCAAGTGAATCAATAAATGAGCTCAACATGACACTGAGATTCTTAAATGCAGGCTAATAATCATTAAATTTTTTTTTTCATTTGCTTTAGCAAATGAGATGAGGAGCTCAGTTTAGATCATGAATCCTATCCCTGTGGTTCCCAAATGCAATCATCAGAATCGGCAGAGGAGTTTAACCTCCACAAAAAATTAGAGATGTCTCAGCCCAGCTCCATAGATTATGGAAATATCTAACCCAAGGGGTTTATTTATTTATTAATTTTCCCATACTGAAGTGGCTTTATTTTTATTGTAAAAATAGTACATGACAATTCAAACAACATAAGGCATAAATCAAAATCTACCTATACCACATCACACTAAGAAAATCACCTCTAAGTGAATAATATTTTGGTGTTCGATCATTTTTCAGCATCTCTTGGTGTATATACACCCATTATTTTATGTAAATTGGGTATTATGTGTGCTTTTAAGACACTAGGAACAACTTTAAAATACAGTCATGTGCTATATGAACTTTTATGTAAAACTAAGCCAGTGACATGTTTATAAAATAGTAACTTTTTTTTGTTGTACTGGGGCTTGAACTCAGGCGTGCTTTATCACTGAGCTACATCCTCAGTCCATTTTTTACTTATTTTTTGAGACAGGGTCTCACTAAGTTGCTGAGACTGGCCTCAAACTTATGATCCTTCTGCCTCAGCCTCCCCAGTCACTAGAAATGAAGGCATGTGTCACCACTCCCAGCTAATAGTATCTTTATGAAAGACACCAACCCACACATAGTCTATGCTGTGGGAAATGTGATTACAATATACCTGCTCTGAAGTCTTTGTAATATCTGGGAGAAACACAATATGATGACCTCGGTAATACACAAAAACACTGGGCTGACTTCCATATCTCAGCACTCTAGAACAAGAGAGAACTTTCTTTAACCTCACAAGTGACAGGGGTCACATTCTCACAGTGAACCATCTTTTCAATAGGAAGTGCTCCCACATGTGTTAAATGTTACTGGTGAGAATGTACATCCTCATTCTGTTTCTGATTACAGTAGGAATACTTATATTATTTTTTCATTTGACTATAAAGTGGGTTTGGTGTTATCTATATGGGAACATAGAATGTATAACATAATGTTTCACATTTAACATGCATTGTGTATAATAAAATCGTATGATGGAAGTATACATGTATTACCATAATAAGAGTTTTATTAGGAATGTAGGTTGAATTTTGTCATATGCTTTTTCTATATCCAAGTGAAAGATTATTTTATTTTCCTCTTACTCTATTAATACTACAATTCTATGTTCTAATTTTCTATTTAGCATATTTCCTAATAACAAAATAAGTCCATACTTCTAGAATAAACCTTACTAGATCCTAATGTTTTTAATATGCTGCTGAATTTTGTTATTTTAAAAACTAATATTCATATTATTCTATTTATTTTGCAACATCATTTGTAAGAATGGTTGGCAATTTTGTGTATGCTTTCTTTATTGAATTGAATTTTAGTATTGGTATTCATCATCCTGATTTAAGAACAATTATCATTTTGGTACTTGTGCTTGAACACAAGAACACTTCTCCACCGAGCCACATTCCCAGCCATTTTTAGTTTTTATTTTGAGACAGGATCTCACTAAGTTGCTTTGGGCCTCACCAAGTTGCCCAGGCCAGTCTTAACTTGTGATCCTCCTGCCTTGGTTTCCTGAGTTGCTAAGAATACAGGCGTGCACCACTGTGCCTTGCTTATTCTTGATTTAATAAAAAGTGTTTTCTGTACTTCTTCTGAGATAGTTTATCTACATTTGATTTTCAATTTTATGTACACATAAATCACAGTTGGTTATTAAGATTTTTCAATTGCTTATTTCAAATCAGTTTTAAACTTTTTTGAGAGAGAGAATTTTAAATATCTATTTATTTTTTTAGTTTTCGGTGGACACAACATCTTTTATTTTTTTATGTGGTGCTGAGGATGGAACCCAGTGCCCCGCACATGTCAGGCGAGTGCGCTACCGCTTGAGCCACATCCCCAGCCCCCAGTTTTAAACTTATTTGCAGAATTGAACAAAGTAATCTCTTATGATACACAAATTTCCTATTATTTATGTCCCTATTTTTCATAATTTTACATATTTGTATTCTCCTACTCTCTCTTTTGTTCACCAGAGGATCAAACAGCAGATGAATATACTATTTAGTTCACTCCTCCATTCTCCTCCCCACTGATACGTTTTATTTTTTATTTCAATGTTTCTCTGTAAACCTTCATATTTATATTTCTGTTTTGTGACTTATGAGCTGTAAATGAAATTTGTTAGTCCTTGAATATTAAAAAATGAGAAAATCAGCATAATACACTGCACTCCACTTTCACCCCATTTCAAATTTCATTACATCATTTCTATGTTGTATTAGTGGATGACATCTATCTTTGGCTTTCTAAGGCAACTTCCATAGTTGCTCTAGTCTTAGTTCTAAGGATGAATTTATGTTCATTATGTGTCCTTTTGCCAATTTCTCTGACAAATTCTTGCTTGTACAAGTTTGTTCCCTTTGAGATAGGCTTGTGGAAATTATATTTTCTTAAATGTAATGTATTAAAAGATTATGGTTCATTGACCTTCTACTTGAGTGTCAGTTTGGCTGGTATAAATTTTGGGGTCATACTTTCTCTGAGGCTTTTGCAGAAATTGCTTCCCTGAATGTGATGTGATGAAGTCTAAGGACAATCGGATACTTCTGCATTATTAGTTACTTAAAATTTAGATGGGATGCTCCAGGGATTCTTACTTGCAAGGGTCTAATAAGCTTTAGGCTATTCACAGTTTGATATCAACTTTTCCTGGGATACAAGGCTGTATTATTAGAATAGTCACCTTTCAGTGTCTGTGAGAAATTGGTTACAGGATCCCCTTAGGGATACCAAAACCTGTGAATGCTCCACCTGTCACAGAAAATGGCATAATGTTTGCATATAACCTATCATTATCCTCCCACATACTTTAAATAATCTCTGGATGAGTTATAATATTTAAATATGATATAAATCCTCTATGGATAGTTGTTATATTGTTTAAGGGATATTGACAAAAATGTCTGCTCATGTTTAATAGAGATTTAATTTTTAAAAAATATTTTCAATCCATACCTGGTTGAATGTGCAGATACAGAAATGGTGGATAGGAAGGACCAAGTGCATACTTAATTTGTTTTCTGAGTTCTTCTTTTTCGGGGGTGGGCATCAAATTTATACATGTTTTCTTCCCTGTTTCTTCCACAGTGTTCATTATATCCCTTATACTCTGGACTCTCCGTTCTTTTTCATTTTGCTGTGCTTGCTCTTCCCAGTCAGATCCTCTGTGTTCTTCATGGTGTTCTGCAGGGTCGATTTTCTCTGCATTCACATGGACTTGGTTTCTGTGATAGATTCATGAGCTTCTTCCACTTCTTTCCTCAACTCTGTCAGGTCATATTTCATCTCCCACTGCTGCTGGATGGTATCCCTTTGTCTTCCTTGAGGTCTTGTATTTTACTTACAAGTTCTTATTTTATTGAGGTTATGGTTTAATCAGTTTTTAAAATTTATGTCATACATTTGGTTACAATTTTCATCTTTTTCTTGGTCACCTTTTGCTGGTCTATTTTAAATGTCATTTTTCCTTGTACTTTTTATCTTCCACTGATTACAGTGTATTATATAGATTACAGTGTATTATATAGATCCTGTGCTGGTTCTCTTTAAAATTTTATTACTAATTCTTTTTTTTTCTTTTTTGTGGTGCTGGGGATTGAACTCAAGGCTTTATGCATGTGAGGCAAGCACTCTACCAACTGAGCTACATCCCCAACTGTTTACTACCAAATTTTAAGTGAGAAAAGTTCTGATTGTACCTCTACTTGCAGTAAATAGTTTTGTGTGATCAGGAGGGACAGGACAGTGTTGGGGGATAATAGGACTTTTTCCTGCTTTATAGTAAAGTTTATTTGAACATAGTTTTGTATATATTAGTGAGTTCATTTCATTTTTAAACAACTCA
Organism: Marmota marmota marmota; assembly: GCF_001458135.2. Lineage (NCBI taxonomy): Eukaryota > Metazoa > Chordata > Mammalia > Rodentia > Sciuridae > Marmota > Marmota marmota. The sequence goes on from NW_026000196.1 coordinate 17,232,788, forward strand.
TTTTAAATTTACACAAAATATACATGAGCTTATTTCTCATTATAAGGATTTAAAGAGTATAGCAAGTCTCAAGTCTGCTTAATCCCACTCTTCTTCCTGCTGGAAACACCATTAGTTTGATGCATATTCATCTGCACTTACTATTTACACATTTACCTACACAAATACAAATATTTTGTGTAATATTTATATTTCTATAATTTACATAAATGTTAGGAGTAATATTCTAACTTAATATTGTATTATGTGGCATTTCTATTTCTAAAATGTGATAAATCTTAGAGAACATATAATTCTACTTCATTTTTTCTTCTGGTTTAAATTGGTAGGCAGTTTATGTAACTAATCACTTGATATATATTCTGGTTATCAAATTTTTGCTGTTAGGAACAATGCTGTATCATGTATAAATATGTATATAAAACCATCAACTATATGCTAGCTTAATTGAGCAACATATAAAAAGTATTATGAAATATCTGAAAGGTTTGTGCATTGAAGACAACACTACACATTGTTGAGAGCTATTAAGGGAAATCTAAGTAAACGCAAGGGCATCCTATATTCATGAATTAAAAGATTTAATAATAGGAATACTTCACAAACTGAATTCTGACAAAATATGATTTATCCCAGGAATGCAAGGTTGTTTTAACATACAGCAGTCAGTATCCTCCACCATATATATGGGACATGAACCATATGATTTATCTTAATAGATGCAAAGAAAGTATATGACAAAATTTGGCACCCTTTTATGATTTAAAAAAATTCACAAGTGAGGAATAAGCCAGCACAGTGGTGCAACCCGCAATACAAGGGAACCTCAGCCTAGGCAACATAGCAAGACCCTGTTTCAAAGAAACAAAACAAAAAGCTAGAAATAGGAGGAAACATCCTTAACCTGATAAAGGGCATCTATGAAAAACCCAGAGCTAATATCACACTTCATGCTGAAATTATGAATGATTTTCCCCTAAGATCAGGAGCAAGAAAAGGATGCTTTCACATCTACTCAACATTGTACTGGAAATTATATCTAGAGCAACTAAGAAAGAAAAATAAATAAAGGGCATACAGGTGGGAAGAAGAGAAGTAAAATTATCTCTATTTTCAGATGCTAACATTATTATTGTTGTTATTATTTTTATCGGTACTGAGATTAAACCCAGGTCATGCTCTACCATGGAGCTATGTTGCCATCTGGTTTTTTGTTTGATTATTTGTTTTTTATTGATAAAGGTTCTTGAGAAGTGGCTGAGGCTGAACTTGAACTTGCAGTCCTCCTGCTTCAGTCTCCTTGTTGGGATTACAGGCATGCACCACTCTATCCAGTTTAGATGCCAACATATTATATTCATACTATATGTACAAAGTCCTAAGGAATACACTAAAATTCACTATTAGAACTGGTATAAAAGATTGCAAGATATGGACCAATATATAAAATCAACTGCATTTAAATATATCAGCAATGAGCAATTGGAAAATGAAAATAAGAAAATAGCTTGATTTAAGTAGCATAAAAATCAAATATTAAGGAATAAATTGAAGGAAATATCTGAAAGGTTTGTACATTGAAGACTACACCACAAAGAGTATGGTTATGAGAGTTATTATGGAAAAACCTAAATAAATGCAAGAGCATCCTATGTTCATGAATTGAAAGATTTAATAATAGGAATACTTATCAAACTCATCTACCTATTTAATATAATCTCTATCAAAATCCTGACTGGTATGTTTGCTTGTTTGCCCAAAATGACAAGCTGATCGCCAAAATTCATATGGAAATGCAAGAGTCCCAAAAGAGTTAAAACAATGTTTTAGAAGAAGTGGAAGCATGCACACTTTCTGATTTCAAAACTTTCTAGTACACTTTTGACAGTAATCAAGATAGTGTGGTACTGGCATAAGAAGAGATATTTCTATCAGTGGAATATAATCTAGAGCCCTCACATCATTTGTTGATTTTTTGAAACAAAGTTTCTAAGAATGGGGAAAAGAATAGCTTTTTCAACATTGTTGGCAGAAGGAGATATTCATATATGTAAGAAAAAATTAGACTGACTCCCATCTCAGACCATAACCACCACCTACAAATTGACTCAAAATGCTTCACTGATCTAAATGAAAGAAGCTAAAACTATAAAACTCTTAGAGAAGAAAACATAGGAATAAATCTTTGTAACCTTGAATTAGACAATGATTTCTTAGATATTAGCAAAAGCACAAGCAACAAAAGAAAAGTAGATCTTGAATTATATCAAAAATTTAAAACTTTGTGCTTCAAAAGTCACCATCAAGAAAGGATGATGCTAACTGATATACTGGGAGAAAATATTTAAAAATTGCTTATCTCATAAAAGATCTGTGTCCAGAATATATAAATACAGCTTACAACTCAATAAGAAAATGATAAATAAATCAATTTTAAAATAGGCCAAGGACTTTAATAGATATTTCCCCAAAGAAAAACATACATGGCCAATAAGCATGTGAAAATATATTCAGCATCATTAGTTATGAGGGAAATAAATCAAAACAACAATGAAATATCATTTCATACCCACTACTATGACTTCAGGGGGAAAAAAAGAAGATGTGCTGGAAAGAAGGTGGAAAAACTGGAATCCTCATTCATTGCTACTAGGAATGTAAAATGGTGCAGCACTTTGGAAGAATTTGGCATTTTCTCAAACAAACAAACAAACAAAAAAAAACCACAGAATTACTATACGACCCTCTGATTCCACTCCTAGGCCTATATACACAAGGGAAATGAAAACATGCTCACATAACATCTTATACACAAAAGTTCAAACAGCATTATTCATAAAAGCCCCAAATGTGGAAACTCAAATGTCCAGCAACTGATAAATGTATCATAAAATGTGGTTATCCAAATAATGGAATAGTATTTGGTAATATAAAGAATGAAATGCTGATATATGCTACAACATGGATGAATCTTGAAAATATTATACAGAATTAAAGAAGCTAATCCTAGAGGTTCACCACATATCTTTATGGTTCTATTTATATGAAATGTCCAGAATAGGAAAAATATTGACACAGAAATTAGTTGCTTAGTACTAAAGTAAGAGGGAAATAAGGAATGGCCTCTAATGAGCATGCTTATGATGATGGTTGCAGATTTTGTGCCTGTACTAAAACACACTGAACTGTACACTTCAAAGGGGTCAATTTTATGGTATATGATTTATACTTTCTTAAAATGCCCCAAATTTAAAGAGAATATTGCAATAAACAACTTTGAACATGTCTTCTTGTACATGCACACATTATACACATATATGCACATATATGTATGTATGTATGTATATGTGTGTACATATGTGTGTATAGGTGTGTATATGAGTGCGGGTTAGATATACTTTATATATGTTTTTCCAGGTTAGCCACTGTGAGAATCACTGATTTTAACATACATAAAGTTTAAATATTAAATGTATTGACCTTCAATGGCTTTGTGAATATATAAGCCAATCAATATTATATGAAAGTACATGTTTATTCATGACTTTTAAATACTTGAAATCATCGATCCTCTTAATATCTGCTATCCAATAGGCAAATTCTGTGACACCTATTTACTTTGCATTTCCCCAGTCACCAATAAGGCTCAGCACCTGATATACTTCTTGACCATTTGCTTTTTCTCTAATGGCCTTGTTCATTACCTTTGCCCACTTTTACCATAGTTTTGTTACTTAATTGACAAGCAGGAAGTTTAAAATTTTATTTCAATATGTAGTTGATATATTTTGGTCTCAACTTTTTATTAGACATATTGCAAACATTTCTTCCCAGTCTATCATTTATTGTTTGTTGTTTATGGTACCTTTTATTGCATCGTTTTAATCTGATGGTCACATTTAGAATTTTTGAAATCTCCTTTTTGTTCAGATTGCTTCTTCTCATGGCATCTGGTTCTTATTTTACGGTTACACTAGCATCTTAAATCTTTCCAATAAAATGATTAATTTTACAAAGTTATGAGAGATTTTTGAACCTCTATTATTTAACATATCCTATCTTTCGTCAGGGGTCATTTTTTGTTTATCTTGGTATTTCCCATCTGTGTTGCAGACTATCTTTCCAGAAAAATCCCAGCAATAGGTTGTCCATGTAGATGGGTGAAGTTTGCCGAATGTCAGGATTGGCTTTCAGCTGGAGGACGGGAAGCTATATTACATGTTGGTGACCAAAATATCATAAGGCAAAGAAGTCCGCTTCAGGTACTGTGTCACAATGCTAGTCACTAAATACTTATAGGCTTCTCTCTGGAAACATGGTAGGAATACATTTCCCATCCCCTTAGACCCCTGTGGCCCTGTGACTTTGAACAGTCATATGTGAGTGAAAGTGGCATGTCACTTCCATATAAGAGCTTTAATGGCTTCTGGGCCTGGTTTTCCACATTTCGTGTCTTCTGCCATGATGATCATGGCCATCAGGTGAATAGATCCGGTCTCTGCCAGCCAAGGTCTGAGTGACCACAATATGTGGAGCCTCGTGCCAACTCACAGTGGGCAGACAGATGAGCAAGAAACAAACTGCCAAGTTAAGCACTGAGATCTGCAAGGCTTCTGGACAGTGCTGTTGGTTTGCTTGTCTATTCCAACAAAAAAAGCACACTGATTCTGATTCCTCCGACTTGAGCTTCCATCTGAGATGTCTTTGTTCTCCTTAGAATTTTTAAATATTTCTTTTGCATTCATTTTCAGGTGATCTTGGAAAGGGAAATACACTTGTGTTTGATCAGACATCTGGAACGGAAAGTCTGCTGGTATGCTTCAGTCTTGACAGCAAATGCCTTGGTGTTGCTATAGTTCCATCCCCAGATGTCCACAAATAAATGTTCTACTTGATACTAGAGAGACTTCACAAATGTAAACACAGTCCTGTTGGAGGGCAGCACTTGCTCAATTTTTGTTCCCTGATCTATCCTGATCCCCAAGCAGGAGGACTTTACCCAACAATGTTGTCCCTCAAGCATGACCCCTCCCAATGCATCAGCATTGGGAATGACAACACTGATCTGACCAAGTGGCCTGCACTCCCTGTGCCACTGAGTCACTATAATAGGGTAAAGACAAGGGTTTTTTGATTAAAAGTTGATTTTGCTCTAGGAATGATTTCCTTGAAAAAATTGGCCACAAACCCCCATCCCCAAACAAAAACAAAACCCAAAACCCTAAAGGCAGCTTTTCAGATGATAGCACTGTATTTTATACCACAAACATCTCTTAGAGAAATCAGTTGCTTTGTGGAATTGGAAGAATTACTGGATTCCAGGCATATAAGTGTCAAGAACAGAGGATCAAAATGGTTAAAACCTTTTTCAGAGAATTTTCCAACAAAACCACAAAACAGACTTGTGACACTATCTGTGGAGCTGAATTATTCTCTGAAGGAAGCTGATGTTGTGCGGAATCTCCTTCCTATTTTATGACTAACAAGGCTTGGTGTTAGCATCATCAGTGTGCAATTGCACTTGAAATGATCAATCTTCTTAATATCTGCTATCCAATAGGTGAAGGTCTACTGAGATACTGATTAATTAATTTCCCACATTCCAGAGCAAGGTACATTTGCACCTGGTCATATTTACCTTTGGCACGAGTTGTAACATTGAAATGGCATCTGATTTCTGTCTTCACAAGTGCCTCGGATGGAGATGCTGATGCACAGTAGAAATTTCAGGGCAGACTCACAACCCAAGTGAGGCTCATCCTTGGGTGACCTCTCAGGGTCGGGCAGTCATGGCTGAACATGGGCTCTGCTAACCTTGCTTTCTATGATGAGTTCTCAACATAGTGGGAACCCATTAAAGAGAAAGTCCCTGAAATAAGGCAGATTTTCTGTCCTTAAGCAAAAAGCTGCCTCTACCTCATGGACCTCTAGCCCTTACTCTCTCAGATTTCAAAATCCACATGGGGTTTGGTAAACAGGTATAAAGAGAAACAGGAAAAAAGAGAGTCCCATCACCAATTCCTCAGGTTTGAAGTCCCATGATGTAGATGCCAGATACCACCACACTGACCATGCATGAAGCAAAACTGAAAGGGAGGATTTATTCCAAGAATTTAGAAGGCAGATTTACATCTTAGGCGATGGAGCAAGACTTCATCTTGGAGTCATTTTCCATTCTGGTCTCAGCCACCAAGCAGGAGAACTCCAGGTAAAGGCTATTATTTGGTTTCATGAAGAAGCCATGGGTAAAACTCTGTGCCTTTGCCATTCTCCTAGGAGAATATAGCAGAATATGCCACTTCTGTGGTTAGGGCCTGTTAAGTTGTGTTGACCTTTAACTTGTCTCAAATCTACTGAACAATTAATATTACCAGGCGAGGAGCATATCTCCCCATAAAATCATTTTTACCTGAATTTTCCAAGTAGATATGCTTTCAGATGATTTGGGATCATATTTTTCCTTGCTTTTTTCCAGCACTGTTAACCATATTTGGAAGAAAATCATTGAGCTGATAAGGTACTATGACTGAGTAGAGGGGAAACCCTGGCTATGTGTATTGGGATTCTTTCCCCTGCTTCTATCAAATATATGGGAAAAAAAGTTTTTCTCTTTCTGTAAATAGGTCAGAAGATATTCAGAAAGGCTTTTGTTTAAGTTTATATTTTCCTCTTTTTACAAAAGTTGTTAATGAAAATACAAGTGCGCCTGGACTTAGGAGGGGGTCATGTCCTGATTAACTCATCATAAAATAAATTGAAAATATATTAAGTCAAAAATGCATTAAATACACCTAGCCTACAGAACCCTGCAGCTCAGCCCACAGCACACTATATGGTGCTGGTCATTTCTGGGTAGGACCTCGTGGCTGATTGGAAGCTGTGGCCCACTGCCACTGCCCAGCTTCATTGAAGGGAATCAGACCACACACTGCTAGCCCAGGAAAAGATCAAAATTCAAAAAAGTATGGTTTCTACTGAATTCATGCTGCTTTCCCATCACTATGAAGTTGAAAAATCAGGGGCTGAACCACCATAAGTTGGGGACTATCTGTATTCCTATCACTAAAGGTACATGTTGGATCTAATTAAAAAGATGCCTTTATTCAAGAATCACGGGAGGCTAGATTGTGTTTTATTTAGTTCGCCACTCAGAATTCGAGGTCAATGTAGATAGGTCAAATCAAGGCCACTGCCTCCACTTCTAGCATGAAAGTCAGGAAGGTATTACCCAGGGTCCCTCTGCCAACAGGAAAATACTGTGATAATGGAAACTTCCCCGGGCAGAAAGGTGCCAACTGAGGCTAAATTCTCTAGGCTATTTTAGCATCTTCTGCCAAAGTGTGAAGTGTGGTCGAGGAGAACAAAAACCTATTCTTGGCATACTAGGGCCTATTTCTGTCCAGCATCTTGATTCTGTGACTCTATTTTTTTATTAATCTTTAAATTGATTTTACTTTATAGTTTTTCTTTTTGGCAATCGGTCTTGAACATCAGTTATACGTAAGCAGTTAATGGCCTTTGTGTTTATCCATGGCTTCATGCATGACTCATTGCCATTGGTTGCATCCAGAAAACATTCAGGTATGTAAGTGAAGTGAGAGACCCACACTAAGCATTTTACCAACAGGACCACACGTAACAACCAAGCATCTTACATGAGAAACACTTGGGAACCGCCTTTGCCATCACACACGTGGACATCTTCTTACAAAGATGGTTCTTGACTGAGAAGAAGAAATAGGTTGCAATTGGCTTATGTGTACATTTTTGAAACTGATCTTGTCATTCTCAACCACAGTGGAAAGAGACCTCTTTATGTGTCCTTGTCATATTTTTAACCATGAGATTTCCCCTAGGAACTTTCACACCCCACACCTGTGGATGGAGCACAGAAGCTAGCACATGGCAGGGCTCTAAAGCTAGTTACTGAATAAACAGGCAACATATGATCTAGCCACACCCAAAAGGGATGGATCACACCACCCTCTCTTTTAGGAATCTACTATTTGAGATCATCTTTTTCCTAACAGAGCACAAAGAGGTTCAGAGTCCACAGGGCATCCTGGTTGGTTCTCAGTGGGGCCAGGGTCCAGGTACATCCTGGCTGTCCACACCAGCACCAGTCACCTTTTTAATGCCAAGGAGCACAACAGAATAAAGAGAATCACGTCAAAATGACAAGGAACAAAGGGAAAACATCTCACTCCTTCAACTTATTAAGTTTAAACAGCCCAGCTATTTCAGCACCACTAAAGGCCTGAGCATTTTGAAGCCCATCTATCAGAAAGCCAATTTGAGTTGATTCTTTCTGCAGATGATTAGCCAAGGACCTCTTCTGCTCAGGGTTGGGAGAAATGGGCTGGAGAGCAGCAATCACCTGGAAATCCCAACACTGCTTCTCAGACACGGCACTGAGAGCCTGGATGACACAAAGCTGGAAACCCAGGGCTTTCTGCTTATATGGGGCTGTGACACTCTCCCTGGGTGAGTCCTCCCTCGATTCTCAGCTTGAGAACTTGGGTAAGAGGACACAGGGGAGTTCAGGCAGGGGTCAGGACTTCATATAACTGGGCAAAAATCCTGCCTTTGATTCTTGTTTTATCTCTCTGGTATGGTATTTCTCTTTGATATTCACCCTGAAAAATGATAAGATGTTCCTCCTTTCCTCATTCCTTGGAGCTGGGCAGAGATGAAAGTTACCTTCCTATCTACACTGACACGATTAATGCATCCACTCAGCTGGAGTCACTAAGATGTTAAACGACCTGGGGACTTATAGGATCTCTGTGTTCCGTCTCCTAAGAATATGTAATTTTACTTCAACCTGAAATGTCTTTTTCCCGCTCTCTACCTGTCCTTTAGGGCTTAAGGTCACTCTCATCTGTCTGCAGGCCTGGGAGAGGTGCCCTGCCAGAATTTGGGGGCCCCACAGCACCCCTGATGAGTTGTCCCTACCTCATGCTTACACAGACTCAAGCTGTTCTTTACCTTGTTTGTGACCGACATGGTGATGGTTAACTTTCATTTCTGTGTACCTAGTGCTTAAGATGTTAGCTAGGAGAACAGACTTGTGGGTGACCCTTTGACAGTATCTCTGTATATGTGCATTAGGAGCTTCAGACCCTGATATTGGGTTTGTTTTTAGTTAAAACTACATTAGACAGTGATTCATTCATGTGCAAAAGGGTATTGCACACAGATCTTTCAATAAACAGAATCAATACTGATATGAGCTTAGGCTCCCAGACTAATGGTGAGGATTTAGAAAAACCAGTTTGGGGGGCTTTTAATGAATGTACGACATTTAGCAACCACTCAAACTGTCAGAACATGTACAGGTGGGTGAGCTAACCTGTGCTTACCTTTCTCAGAAGAGTTGCTAAGACTTTTTGCCTCAGCAGCTAGAAAGAAGCACAATAAGCTACAAAGGTGGGGACAATGACCCCAGGGGAGCTTCCCAGGTGATCTGTCCTTCCATGGGAGACCTGTTGCCATGGTTACAGAGACCTGACCTCATCAGGTGGGAGGCTGCACATTCCACACAGGGATGGGGTCCAGCATAGAGTGGACAGAGAAAGAGGAGAGCAAATGAAGAGGACATTTTTGTGGATGAATGATCTGACCAGGTCAAAACCAAAGGACAGAAAACAGATTAAAATTTAGGAATAGAGAGAACACTTTTGCCCCTTGTTATGATTTAGACATGAGGTGTCCCTCAAAAGCCCATGTGTGAGACAATGCAAGAATATTCAGAGATGAAATGGTTAGGTTATGAGAGTTGTAACCTAATCAGTGGGATTAATCCACTGGGGTGGTAACTGCAGGCAGGTAGGGTATGGCTGGAGGAAGTAGGTCACTAGGGGAATGCCTTTGTGATTTATATTTTGGCCCAAGTGAGCAGAGGCCTCTCTCTGCTTTGTGGCTATTATGACCCGAGTAGCTTCCCTTTGCTGTGCCCTTCTACCATGATATTCTACTTCATCTTGGGCAGAGCTATGGAGTTGGCTGGCCATAGACTGAACCTCTAGAACCATGAGTCCAAATAAACTTTTCCTCTTCTAACTTGCTCTTGCAGGTCTTTTGGTCACAGTAATGGAAAAACTGACTGAGACACTCCTAATCTGGGTTGTCTGATAAGTGAACTGCTATGTTGCATAGATATGCTGTGGAATCTTCCTTAGTGTTCTATTGAATTGCCTGGGGGGGGGGGGGGGGGGGGCATGGCTTGTGCTGGATCTGCCTGCCATGGAATGGCATGATTTCAGTCAGTTCTGTTTTTTTAGAGCTCAGCACAATGTTTAATTCAAATAAAGGGTTCTAGTGCTTCCGTTCTGTTAAAAAATAAATAAACCCAAAGTAAACTAGTAATCCCTCACCAACTGCAGAGGTTTGGTTCCTCTATTACAGTTGTAATAGGAAATGTCAAAAGCCACGGGGGAAGCTGGTAACCAAGTTATGAAGAGAGAAAATGACGTCAAATATATCCAAATAAATAGCAGAAATCATCAAATTTCTAGAGCTGAGCTGTTCAAGAGAATCTACTGCAATTATGGGAATGTTCACTATCTGCATAAGAGACACTAGAACATGAGGAATGAAGCACTTGAAATGTGGCCAGTGGGACTGGAAGAGAATTTTTAAGTTAGTTTAATTTTATTATAATTTAAATTTTAATAGACCCAAGTGACCAGTGCCTCCTGCACTGAATGGCACAGCTCCAAAGGTCACTTCCCCCAAATCAATTTGTTCCAGCATCACCTTCTTCCTTTTCCTCTAGGAAACATGGGACAGGCATAGATTCTCACAAAAGCTTTGATGACTCGGTGCCTGTCCTTAAAAATCCTGAAATCAGTCTTTTGGGTCTGAAATTTCATTTTTAAATTTGTTTCCATTTGCTTTTACCTCTGTATCCTGCTTTCACAAGATCCTGCAAAATGTTCATACAATGGGTTGTCGTTTCCATGAGTATCTAGAAAGAGCATTTCTGTAGACCTGGTTTTCTATCCACATAAGGGATACATACATAAGGTCTCTCTTTTCCGCCTTGTCCCATGGGCTGTTCTGTGGGACACGGAGCTAAAACTGTGGTTTTGTTCTCTTGTTGAGTAGAACTGAACCAAAAGGTTTCTAGGCAAAGACAGTTGTAGAAATTAAAATACAAGTGTTTTAACTCAGTTCTAAAGTTCTCTTGGTGATGTTAGTGAGTGGACATTCAACTAAGGCTTTGAGAAGTTGTCTTCTAGATGGTTTGCCTGCCCTGTGCTCTCTTCCTCAGATGCTCCCTGGACATCATAAACAAGTGTCCTCTAGGGCAGATCAGAAAAACCACCTCCCGATTCTGGAAAAAGCAGCCTGTAGTTGCAAAAATGATAGTGTACATAAAAAGATTAAGAAATCTCATCAGCCAGGCACGGTAATGCACGCCTATAATCCCAGCAGCTCAGGAGGCTGAGGCAGAAGGATCGCAAGTTCAAAGCCAGCCTCAGCAAAAGCAAGGCACTTAACAACTCAGTGAGACCCTGTTTCTAAATAAAATACAAAATAGGGCTGGGATGTGGTTCAGTGGTCAAGTGCCCCTGAGTTCAATCCCTGATACCCTAAAAATGTCTCATCAACTGAGTGCTGCTGTGCTTCCCTGTGGATGCTGCTGGGGGAACATCTAGGATTAGGAACCAAGAGGTTTGGTTGCTTTGGGGTCATAGTTGGCAGAGACATCTGAGACTCTCTGTATCATATGGCTCATGTACATTTTAAACATTCATTTAAATGCTATCATATTTTTACAAACAGAAAATTCAGGAACAGAGAAAAGTTCTTCCATCAATAGGTAAAAATGATATGGGGCCAGTGTTGTGGCTCAGTGGTAGAGCTCTTGCCTAGCATGCTTGAGGCACTGGGTTCGATCCCCTGCACCAAATAAAAATAAACAAATAAGATCAAGGTATTGTGTAAAAAAAAACAAGAATATTGTGACAAAGTGTCTTTGCCCCTTCACTGTGTGTACATCTGAAGATTGATTCATGGACCTTGGGGCTGTACCACTGAGTGCTAGAAGCTGTGCCCTTCCATGGGCAAATGACTCACTCTTAGAAGCTTAAAAAGACAGAATTTTTGCAAAAATATTGCCTTTCAGAAACCAAACAGAAGTGTCTATTCCTCTGAAAAGTTATCATTACAAATAGATATGAAATGTGGGTCATTTTGAAACCTTTAGTTTTGAGCAAATAAGACAAAATACACATCATGTGTTGGTTGTCCTGTACCCATGGCAGCCCTCAGCCTGGCACTTACCTGTCCCCCGAGAGTGGCTGAAGTCACCCTTTACCACGCGACAGGTCTTGCCATCCCCATTGCAGACACCACACCTGTCCTCTTTGGCTGCAGACCCGATGATGCCATCACAACCGATTTTCTAGAGAACCAGAGGGCCAGGTTATTTTGCAGTTAAGACTCAGAGGGGTTTTAAAGTAGATGCTCTGTGAGGCTGAGTTCTAAATGAGGCCCAGCAAGCATACTGCCTGAGGTCCCCAATACTTTCAGAGACCTCAAAAAATATTTTAACTCCTTTTAAATTCAGAAGAGAAAATAATGAATAGAATCCAGCCTGGATTATATTTATCTCTATACCCAAGTGCTAGTTATAGTTATCAAATACATTTTTTGGTATATGTTATGGAGGAGATGGGATGGGAAGGCAAAATGCCCATGGAGTCACATTAAGTCCTAAAGCACCAGTCCCAAGACTGTGCTGCATGAGGCAGAGACTCTGGGAGACAGTAGGGCTGGAGCCCACATATCACTAGGTGTGGCCACAATTTTACAAGGTATGTTCCTTTGCGGTGGCAGGGGTCACCTGTATCTTGACTGGAGTAGCCAACACACTGCAGGAATCATGCAGATGTTTCTGCAGAGTTAGGGAGGCCCAGAGCTCACTCAGGTAGGGCATGGTATGGGTCGCCCTTTATCAGTAGCAGTTAGGGAGATCTAGTTTGCAAAATGCCTCCATGTCCCAACCCTTCTCAAATTATTTCTGAGAACAGAGGCAGGGCGACCTCTACCTTTGGTGGGTCTGGGAAGCACAGCCCAAGTTTCATCACAAGTAGAAAATGGCTTTCAATGTTATATTTTCTTTAAACACATAAGCACACATGGGAATTTTGCATTATGCAAAATGACCTACATTTATTTAGATTAACATGGGTGTTTATTCACTAAATTGCTTAAATACTCCTCTTTACTTTTTTTTCTGTTAAAGTGAATACTTTCAGAACAAAAACATCTGCACTCAGCTTAGGGTTTGGTGCTTTAGACCATAAAGGAAACCAGGGTTGGAGATAATGCAGGTGGAGGCGATTTAGCTCTTTCCAGAGATGCCTGAAAGGGAACAAGGCATTTGCTCCCCTCCTCACACACCGCTCCCATATGCAGGACAGGGCTTGGAGCAGAGCTGGCTGTACAGCATCTCCCTGGGGGCCAAGGAACCTGACCCACTGCTTCCAGAGGAACCAGAATCTTCTGCTTCTTCATGGTAGCGGTTCTCCGACTTAAGTGTGCATCAAAATCATCCGAAGGGCAGTTAAAACTCAGACTGCTACATCCCATCCCTAGAGCTTCCGGGAGAGCCTGAGACTTTGCAATTGGTACAAGTTCTCAGGTGCCACTGACAATGCTGGTCTTGGACCACCCTACAATCCTACTAGGGTTTGCTATTCAAAGGGTCAGATAAATGGTCTTCATATTTAATAGTTCTTGGGTACGTGAATTTCTTGGGGAAAGAATTGTGACTATTGTATGTCTAAAAATAATAGGATAACTAGATGTGTTTTAGTACAGAATTTAAGATATGCTGATAGCTGAGCAAATTTAATCCAAAATGACTATTAAAAAACTGAATTTTGAAAAAAAAAACAGATCAAAATCATTCATGGTACAAAAACAGATAAAGGAGGCGTTAGTGGCCTGAGGCCAGGTAGGGAGCAAATGCAGAAGACTAGATTTCATGGCAGCTGGGGAGAGTTAGGGGACACACGAAGACACAGATGCAAGCTGGCTATCAACAGCAACACCCAGGGGCAGTGACCTGGAGGAAGCTGGCTGTGTGATAGGACTCCTGGCCTGGAGTGCATTGCAGGGGCTGCCTGGATTCTTATTTGCCTGCCAGCTGGTTGCTGAGAAGTTGTTCAGTATAAAACTACAGAGGTTAAGAACACAGATCAGCCAAGATAAAATAATTTTTTGCTCAGAGCAGAACGTTCAGCAAATGCCCCGGGGACCACGTGTGTTCTGCTTTGTGTGGTACTTCAGAGCCCCACTGTCAGTCTCCAGTCTGCCTGTGGTACAGCCACAGGGCCAACAGCACAAGAACTGGCCCGTCACCCTGGCCTCTTTGTGTCCCCTAGACATGCTCCCTCTTAACTTCCCCATCTCTCTCAGGTGCTCACAGCTCTAGATCTTTCCTATTCTGCCTTCCTGTTATGTCTAACCACATCCCTGCTGTCACAGCGAGTCTCTGACCTCACACCAGACTTCTTGTCCTGCATCATATAGGACTTCTTGATTAAACACTTTCAAGATGGTCAAAGTAAATAATCCCACAGGTCCAGACAGCTTCTCCCAGCACCAGCGAAGAGGGCTTTTCAGATCAGGTTCAAACAAAAATGTGTACCAGGTTGCCCCTTAAGTTAATTCTGCAGGTTACTTGGAGGCTGGTACAGATCTATGCGCTTCTTGGTGTTCCCTGAGCACCTTTTGCACCTAAAGAAAGGGTATACGGGGATGTCCCTGTCCGAACAGTAGCAAATTTGAGGTCTGAAGGGCAACAAACAAACTACTCTATTCTGCCCATGGGGCATTTTATCCACTTGATATAGTCTGTGAAAGGGACGTATACTATTTTGGGCAGGCATCGAGATTTTTTTTTTTAATTGAAGCTACATAAAACACAAAATAAGTCATTAGGGGGTTTTAATGATTGCATTTATGAGCTTTGGTGTTCCAAGAGATAAAGGTGATCAAACCCAAGGAAACTCCAAGTGATAAACTCTCTAAAATCTTCCCATGTTACCCTGGGGATCCTTAGTTACTTTTCTACATTTGCAAGAGAGGAATTTCCATTACCCACTTCTGAGCTTTCAAGTTCCTGGCCAGCATTTGCTAGTCAGGGCCCTGTTCTGCTGACTAAATCGGGGTGCATGTGATACCAAGGGGTCTGAGGGGACAACAGTGTCCCATGGCATAATTAATAAAGGAGAGAGGATGGAATAGAGCTGGTGAGGAAGGCACAGGTCTTTTTGATCAAGACAGTTCCAGTGAAGCATGCAAAATACAGTTAGAAAAACTCTAGTTCTTAGCCCTGTGTGCTGGAGAAGGCCACAGTATGGGTCATGGGCAGTGTGGTCATTTTTCCCAGAATTGAGAAGCATCAGTCATCAGGGATGTGAGTCCTGGACCCACCCCCAGAATTGTTCCCCTACTGAAGATCACCAGTGAAAAACAACTTTCTATGATCATATCTAGCAGCTGAATGTGTAAAACCCATACCGCCCTCAGTTATACTCACTTGTCCCCCCACCTTTACCAAGGATTGGCTCCAAGTTCCCTCCAAACATATCCAAATCTGGAGAAGCTCAAGTCTCTTATACAAATTTTTTTTGCATAGAACCTACACACATCCTCCCCTATGCTTTAAATCATATCTAGAATACAACTAATACCTAATATAAATGCTACACAAAAAGTTGTTATACTCTACTTTTAAGGGGATAATGACAAAAAAATCTATACATGTTCATTACAGATATTATTATTTTTCTGAATATTTTCCATCTAAGGTTGGTTGAATCTGCAGGTACAGAACTACCCATATGAAGGGCTGACTATATATAAATTCATCCCAAAAGTCACTACACATCTACTATGTGCTTAACCTGGGGGATAAAGATTGTAAAACAGGGCGACAGCAACATGGAAAGTAGCAGATGTATCAAAGCTTGTGCCTAAATATGTCCAGAGACCAAGGAGGGATGGCCATCTGAGGTGGCTCTTGTCTGATTTTCTTCCAATTCCTAAACTAGTCCTCCTCCCTCCTCTTACTTCTTGATTGTTTGAGCCCAGACAGCTCCCTGAGTATGCTCCTACCCTCCTGCTCCTCTTTGGCTTTCTTTCTAATTTCCCTATCTCAGACTTAGCAATCATTCTCATGTGCAGACTACTCTTAAACCCAAGTCTCCCTCCACGACCCAGGCTCACATTTATAACTGTCTGCTGAGCAACCTTCTGGAATTTCTGGCCCAGATACTGGACTCAATGGGCCAACTTTGGAAGCTGCTCCAGTCTGACTTCTTATTTCCTAATTCTAGTTGGATATCCCCACCACCATCTTGAAACGGATAGACACGATCTTTGAGCCTGAAACTTCCAAGCCACTTTTGGCTTTCTTGATAAATCGTTACTTGCTGAGCCTGGGGTTTTGTCACCTAAAAATCTCTAGTGTCCATTTCTTCTCCATGCTCAGGCCCACTTCTTGGTTCAGACCCTTCTTATTCAGGACGTGAACTACTGTTTTTCTGCTGCACTGATGGACTAATCATCACATGAGAAGAGCCTGGCCATAGAGCACCACTGTCTATTGGATATGCCCACACTTAGCAATTCAATACCTTCCATGATCTCACCCCAGCGCTCACCATCTCATCTTGCTTTCCTCCTCCTCTAAAAGTATACTGAATCCAAGCATCAGCCAGCCCCACTCCTGCAAGTCCCCATCACCTCCAGCAAGGTGTTTACTCTTTTCCCTGGTTCTACTCTGCCCCCACCACAGTCAATTCCCCATGTCCAAGATTGCTTCACTCCTCTGCTTCAATCCCTCTGTTATGCTCCAAAAATCCAGGCTCTGTCAGGGTCCTGATTCCTCTGGATCAGGTCTGTTTTCTCAGAATCTGTCTCCCTGCCTCTTTACCCCTTGATCACAGGGTCTCACTCTTGTTCCCTTATGCCTGCAGCTCTTTGACCCTCACATTCCTTTAAGCTGGTTTTTCTCAAATGCCTTCTCCTCCAAGAGACCTGTCACACTCCTGTTTGTGCTCCTCCTCAGCCATGCCCCCAACTAATTTCTCGATGACATGATTTTATTCTCTCTGGAATAATCACATCTGTGACTTCACATAGTCTGTATGTTGGATGGGGAGAGAGTTCCAGGTCACTGTAGAGAAGTCTGTTCCAGCAAAGTGTTGTAGATGATTGCCAATTACCATCTGTGTCTTGATATGTCATCTAGGTCTCCCCAGCTACCATGCTGTCCTACAGAACACTCAGTGCGTGTCACAGTGCCTAGCATGTACAATGTCTTCAATAAAGACATGATGCATGAAAAAATAAAATTCCACCCTATGAGCTTTCCGATACATTAAAACTCAAATCTTTCCCTGGCTCTAATTCACTCCTTTGCCCCAAGTGTTAAGGTCTCACAGGCTTCAGGCTGTCAAGGCACGGAGGATGGTGTTTTAGAATTCTTTGCATCCTTACTCTCACCTACCCACCCACACACAGTGGCTAGCAACATGAATTTTTATGTTCAGCAAATTCATAGAAATGAGGAACTTTTTTCAAGCTGAGCCTCAGACAAAACAGGAGGTTTCTTTTTTCTTTTTCCCCCACAAAGGTCTCTGTGTCTGTCTTCTTGATCCCCAGCCTGATGTCATTTCCTCGCCCAACCAGAGGCAGTTTACTTCTCTTGTACTGGAAGTAGGACGTTCTTGTACAGGTTTTTTAAAAATTGAAACAGACTTCATTTTATTAGCAGTGTCGATTTATGATTAAGCAGGTATCTCTTTCATGATGTGAGATCATTTTCAATTGGCCATTATAACTGCCCTCATGCATATCTTCACCTTGAAAATGCAGCATTTCAAGCTTTAGTCTCTATGGATTATTTCTCTTTTATGTCCATAATCTTTATGCTGCTGCCAGAAGTCTTCTTGGCATTTGCTTTGAATTCTGTCTGCGGTGCATCTTTCAGGGCTTTTGCACAGATCTGGGACAATGGGGTGCAGTTGAGTCCAGCTGTGGATAGACTGCCACTGTGACATGATGTGGCACTGGGTGAACGGTGAGAAGGCATTTGGTGCTGCCTCATCCAGGTGGTCCTTCTTATATAGATTTTTATTATCTTTGGATGTTTTCCTTTCTTCTTTCCTGGTTGGAAGAAATAGTACTTGCTTTCTTCAACTCAGTAGCTATTTATCTTCCAAATACAGCCTCATCCCATCTCTTTGGTTGGAGGGAGACCCCTGATTTCTTGTTTGAATTTTAACTGAATGCAGATTTCAGGCCTGCTGTGCAGCCATCATGTTAGGATTATGGGCTCCTGGGTGATTTCCACCAGGGCCTGTCGTGCTCATCTTCTTCTTTTTTGACTTCATTCTTGTTTTGCTAAACTATACATAATTTCTCCAGAATGGAAAATAAAATTTCAGAGTTCTTCCATGTCTCAAAATTACTTTATTTCACTCACATGCTTGTTTGATTCTATAATTATCTCAAGTTTCTGCCAGGGTCAGTTTTTCTGTTTATTTTTCTTGGTCTTTCTCATCCATACTGCTGATTTTCTTCAAATAGCTGATAATCGCTAGTTGAACACTCATTTTGGGGAAAGAGGAACAGAAGGATGGATGGAGAGAGATCTATAATTGAGGGTGGGCAGGGTTGCATGGTAGGCTTCCTTTTAGGACTGGTGGGAGGGAAACTGGAGTGTACTCCTCAGCTAAGAAGGGTAAGAGGCTTATTTGAGCAACAGAGGCCACATCTCCTGCTTTGAGTTTTTCTGAACACTTTAACCCATACTTCAGAAGGCAGCCTCTTAATATTTTACCAAGCAGCTGCTATGATCTACCTGCATGGCTGGGCATGGGCAGCCATATAGTATGCAGCCCTTGGCTCAGCTCATTATTTTTAGCCAGCTATCACTTCTGCCCACCATTCCTAAGTCCAAGGCTCTTAACTTCTGCTTTCTCTCTGGTTGCAACTCTCCATTGCATCCATTCTGGCCTCCGTTGCTCTGCTCCAACAATGACACTTCTATCCACTTTGACCTCCAGAAAGAGGTGGAGAATTTCTTTTGTCCACAGGCCTCTTTTTCTTCATTGATACAGTTTGTATTTGGTATATATTACTTGATGTGGGGTTCTGGATGGAAATGGTTATCCATAAAGTTTTGGCAACCATAGGCCATTCACTGTGGAGATACCAGCCACAGGGTCATAAAGTATCAAAAGCAGCAAGTAGGAAGGCATTACTGAAATACAAGCCTAAGTATGCATGCCTAGTCCACTGTCCTGCATGTCTGTTACCCCTTCTTCACATAGGGTACTCTGAGGCCGGAGTCTCTTACAATTCTCTTCTATTCTACCAGATAGACCCATATTCCACCAGTAATTCTACTTACTGGGTAGACCTTTGAAAACAAAATGGAGTCCAATAAATTCTTGAGAATGAAAACGGTCCATTGACATGTACTCCAGATTCTAGAATCACTAAAGTCCTAAGAGCAGTTGATTCCTTCCCTCATCTACCTAATCATTTTGTTCTTTTTTCAATATATATATATATATTTTCAAATATATATTTTTTCAAAACTTTACTTGGAAGCCAGCTCACAGGGGAACACATATTGATCAGAAATACTTCCTCCACCGAAGAAGCTTACAAGTATTTTGGTTTGGTTCATTGGTATGATGTACAACTCATGGTCCCAAGGAAGTATGCCCCTCATCAGAGTAGGCTGATTACAGTGTGCATCAGCTAAAACAGTGTTCAAGAAAATCAAGCATATTTGGGTCTCAGGCTTATCTGGATCTATCCACCCTCCAAAGTCATGTGTCTGTTTGACTTACCCAGTTTATATTAGTAGTTCCAGAAGCAAGTTATATATCAGAGACTTATTGCCTTGGGTTTTTTGGTTCTGGAGTCCAACACTAGAATCATGAATGATAGGACTCCTGATTTATAAGGCATGTTGAAAATATGTTTGTTTCTTCCCCCAATTCCCTCCCATTTTTATGAGTGCTGTTAAGTTGAATTTCAGCATGTTAAGCAATTTGTGACTCACTGAAGTGAAACAACTTAGTCCTCATAAAAATGGAATAAAATGGTATTTCCATGTTTCATATTATGGTTTGAATCAGCGTGCTATTTGGAGCTTAGTGGAATCTACTCACAATGCCATTTTGAAGCTTTGCATCCGACCAACTAGTTACTGTGTTCCCTAAAATTTCCCAGGATTCCTCAGCTACCCTAAAATAGTAAAATTTATAGTTTCAGGAAATATAGGGAAAATCGAGTAAGCAAACAATGGCAGTATTTTTGTAACTTCTCTCTTACAGAAAATGTAAATGGTTTCTACCTTTTCTCCATTGCAATCAAATAATACATCTGTGAATAAATACAGCTCCTCTGCTCACTAGATTTCTTAGTTTTCTTCCCCCTTAAGTTACGATTACTATTATTTTCTTTAACCAATTTTCCTTGCATTACTCATTCTTTAGTACCACAGGAATGCAGATCATTCCATTTTGGCAGTTACTGGAATGACGCATAAATACTGTATTTGTATTTAATTTTCAATCTTAAGTATGCTCAAAATTTTAGGATAAACTTCATTCACTGTACCTTTAATAATATGGAGTTCTGTGAGATTTGACTGAAGAGTAAACTAAGGTTAATCTTCACCCGTCTAAAAAAGAATAGTGTTAGAAAAATGGCAGATGGAGTATAACTTCTTTCAGAAAGCAAACTGTTTCTCAGAGTTTTAATCTTGTGAGGTGTTTGCAGGCAGGTGTTGCTGCCACCTATGAGGAGGTGGCCCTTTTGCTAGAACAAACGGGAGGCTTTGAGGCAGCTGGCCAACAGGGCATATCCATCCAGAAGAAAGGGCACAGGTTCAGCCTCCTTGCTGGCATGGTAAGGCTACGGAGAAGCATAACATGCCATGGAGCATTGGGAAAGATGCCATCATCTACATTTCTGTGTCCACTCACTGGTTAGCATAGGCTCAGTGCAGCTGATAACAAGTGCAATGATGGTGACAGCGGCTGAGGCACTGTAGATTTACTAGAAGAGGGTTCCCTGGGGATGGAGTAGCATCCAGGAATGGGAAGACATGTACCCTAATATCATTCCTATCACATCAGCAATGTACTGATTGTTTGTGCCCCTGTCCCCAATGAATATGTCAAGTCCCAACATGACAGTATCTAGAGATGGGGCCTTTGGGGGTGATTAGTTCATGAGGGTGGAGCCCTTGTGAATGTGATTAGTGCCTTTAAGAGAATAGGCCACCACATGAGGATACAACAAGTGAGCAGTCTACAACCTGGAAGAAAGGCCTCAACCAGAACCGAACATGCAAACACCTAGATCTTGAACTTCTAGCTTCCAGAACAGTAAGATGTAATGCCTGATTTTTGAAAGCCATTCAGGCTGTGGTATTCTGCTACCACAGCCCAAATTGGCTAAGACACCACAAAATAGCAGAATAGGCTTGGGTTTCATGGTACCAGACATCCACAGATTTAAGGCTACTCAAATGGCATGAGTGACATTTTGCCCTTGTTCCACTTACTAGAGGACTGACAGTTCCACTGTCAAGCTACAGGGACAATTCCCCAGATAAAAAGGTTGGGATTAAAAATAAGGTCATGGAAGAGGCCCACTGGCATAGACCACTAGGACCTAAAATTGTCTCCCATAATTGGCTAGAGAATTTCAGGTTTCTGAGAAATGTCTCCCCATTGGCATGAATACTATAAAAGATGTTGTCAAGGGATCTGGGATTGCTGAGCTGGTGATTGGGGAGGTTGTTAGCAAATGAATTAGGGCATTAGTCTATAACACAACAGTAAGCAGGGTGGCCCAGGCAAGCATGCAGTTTAGGAAGAAAACAAACCCTGCACTTGGCTTGCCAGCAGGCTTACCAATAACTGTCAGCATTGCTTCTTTTCAGTAATAACCATAAGAATCCTGTTCACATTGTCCAAAAGGAAGGTTCTGGAACACTTTTTGCAGCAAGGAAGCAGCCCTGAGTACCCCATCCAGGAACTCATTGCTGTCTTCTTTCCTGGTGGGTTGCCTTGCCAAGACTCTCAGCACCAAGTGTTTATTGGCCACACTTATCTGGATCTGATAACAAAGTGAGGTAGTGCCAAAGGGGCCTGGACATTGGTTAGCTTTTCCCCTGAAACGCATCATTTTAGAACTGGCTTGGACTGTGCAGGAAAAAACCCACTCTCATTGAAGGGCTTGCTGCAGGAACAGCCAAGCTGTTGTCTTTCTATCTATTTCTTCCTTTTGTTTATCATTCACTCACAAAACACTGATGTCTACACACTGTGTTAGGCAACGGGGAAGCAAAGAGAATAAAGCAGGTCTGCTGCCTTCCTGCATGGGCCAGTGGACCCAAAGCTTATTCACCAGCTTGTGTATACCCACAATTAAGTGAGGACAACAGTGTCTCCCCACCATGACCCCAGGGATTCCCATTTTTTCAAATACTATGAAGATATCCTTGAAACTAAGCATTAAGAATAGGTGTCAGCATTGGAAGGCATAGAAACTGAAGTGGGAAGAGCCATGTGGTTTCTGGGAATCAGTTTTCTTTTTCTAATAGAATTGATGCATAGAATTTTCTAATTCCTTGATGGCCCTCGGCAAGTGAACTCCTTGATTAGACTCACAGGGGTTGGTGAATGGAGGCCAAAGGAAGTGTGAAAATTGGAAGCCCTCGTCTTCCATCCTATACCAAAGGCATGGTGATTTTGAGCCACCATCTCCAACAGCTCATGGTGGGCTCACCTGCTGAGGCACAGTTGAGGGAATGTGGCTGTAGCCATGACAAGACCAAGCGACTGCAGCTGAGGAAGGAGGCTTCCCGGATGCTATGCTCTGAATGTTGGTGTCCTCCAAATGCCTGTGTTGAAAGTCTCACTCCCAAGGTGATGGTATCAGGAGGTGGGGGTTTTCGGGTGGTGATTGGGTCATGAAGGCAGAGCCCTCATAATGGGATCATTGCCCTTATAAAAGAGGTTCCAGAGAGCTTTCTTACCCCTTTAAGGACGGATCAAGAGTCACCATCTATAGACACAAGCCCTCTTCAGACACCAAGTCAGCCAAAGCCTTGACTTGGACTTCCCTACCTCCAGAGCTGTAATAAACTTCTATTATTGATATGCCAGCCCGTCTATGGGACTTTGTTACAGCAGCCACAGTGACTCAGACACCAGGGCTCCTTGGCTCCTTTATATGCTCAGATTGATCTGAGTAGTCAGGGAGTGTTTCCTTCCTTCCTCTCCTCTTTCCCAACCCCCTTCAAATTTTGGTTTTGCTCTCTAAATTTCTCAATGTTCTAACAACCCATTTTGATAGGTTTGGGGTCTATATACCAATGAGTAGAGTGCTCCCCAAAGCCAGGCCTATCCACCTCCCTGGGTAGTTAACCTTGTCAATGGTGGTTGCTTAGTTTCACTAAACCTTTTGCAGCTAAACAGAACACAGCTTCTCCATTCATCTTCCATTCTCATTTTAACACCTACCGGCTCTTTTTTATGGTCATGATGTCTAAAGCAATTGAAAAAGCTTTGAGATGGTTACGCTGCTGCTGTTTCAGTCATCTGATTCCTTCTGGGCTCTAGGCTGAGTCACTGCCCAGGGCAGGGCAGTGGGCCAGGAGCAGCTGGCTGCTGGAAGGAGGACCATCGGGTGCCTCCTTGAGAAATCCACGCCCCCAATCTCCCAAGGGCTTGCCTCCACCATGAGCCCCCTTTGGGGAGAGGGATCCTCTCTCTCAGTCCCCACTAAGGACATAAGGAAAAACACATCACCTGGCACCTGCCGTGCACGCAGAGGTCAGTTTCGTAAGGTCCACAGGGAGTGCCATCCAGGACCCTGTCAGCCACCAGCAGCGGGGACTCCTTCCCAAGGGGTGAGCAGTAGAGCTCACATGGCTTATCTGAGGAGGGAAAGATTGGCAGATGTTGACATGGGGAAAAACATGTGGGCCTTGTAAGAACAGGCACAGACGGGTGATGGGCAAGCCCAAGGAAGAGATTGGCAAGGTAGATACAAGTACCTGCAGCTCTGTGTGCATCTTCAGATAAACATACCAGCTCCTTTGAACACCTGACATGGGACAACACCCTCAGACTCAGGTAACTGACAGTGTAGGTTTTCTTCCAGATTCTCTTTATCTTTTGCAAATAAACCCACCATGCTGAACAAAGGTACCACTGTGAGCTTTCCTCTATGCAAGTTGACTGTGTGTTAAGGGTGAGCACAGGAGCCGCTGCTAGAGTGGGGGCAGGGAAGGAGGGGAAGGTGAATGAGAATGTCCCTGGATGAGTGCAGTGAGATCCACGGGATCTTGATGACAGTGGCTTTCGCTGAAAGCTTTAGGGTTGCCCCAGCTGCTGGGTAACAGCTGCAGAGCTGTGGTATGAGGCATGAGGATCCTAGAAGAAACTGAGCAGGAGCAAGGTACAGAAAGGTGACATAGGGGCCACTGGCTGTGTCACCAGGCAGAATGGAAACTCTGGTTCCCACTGCTCCTGGAACCATGTGAGTGTCCAGCTCTCATAAGTTTGCCTAGGTTATTTCCTCTGTCTGCAAATCCATCCTTGTACTTGGCTTTCTATAAATCTCCCATGACCCTGGAAACTTCTAGCCCAGAGCTCTCACTTCTCCTACCTGCTCTGACATGGAGGATAGGCCTCTCTATGTGCACTTTCCATACATTTCCTTTAAAGCCCCTGGTTGTCTTATAGTTATTTGAACAAATTTCATACATAAACCTATTCTTGCAAGGCAGGCCCCATTGCGCATGGAAATAGGATGAATTTTAATTATAGGTTGAGCACCCTAATCTGAAAATCCAAAATCCAATATGCTCCAAATGGAAAATTTCACACTTGACCTCATGAGGTAGCAAGAGTCAAAACTTGGGCATACTAAAAATACTGTGTAAAATTACCTTCAGCTATGTGAATAGGAAACACTAATTTTATATTTAGATTAGGTTCCCATCCTCAAGATATCTCACTATGTATACGAAAACATCCCCACATCAAATAAAAAAAAAAACAACTCTGAGATTTGAAACTCTTCTGGTCCCAAGCATTTGGCATAAGGGATTCTTAACCTATGCCTTCAGACTGAAACACGGATGGGATGGGAATCCTTGGGGGTGGGGGGAAGACCAGGCTTTCATCTTTTGTCCCCAGACTGGGTCTAAAACCTAAACTCACAGGAGGACTTGGTAAATATTTTTTAATAGGTGAACAGATTTTATTTTCTGTATCTGAGCAAGAAGAACACACCTTTTCTCTCACAGTGACCTAATCCTAATGCCATTCATGGTATTATATCACAAAGGAAACCTCCAGAGAGAGAAAGACCTTTATGCTGCCTTGCTGGGCCCTTTTTCTCCCCTATCAGCCTTCCCCAGCGGGTTCCTCTGGGGGTCTGGGTTGAGCAAAGGCAGGGACAGAGAAGAGCTTCTGTAGCTGATGTGGACTTGGAGGACCTTGGCATTCTAGCTGGAGGGTCCTTTTCACACAGGTGCGTCTTGATCTTTCATGATTGGATGATAGTCACTGGGTCAACCCATTCAGAGGGAGATCATCTTAAAGAACTAGAAAGAAGCCCCAGGGATTTGAAGGAAGTGCTCAATTCAATTCTTTCAGCTCACTGTGGGGAAAAAACTCCGTAGACTGGCAACATAATGATGCCTCAACACTTACTCAACCAACAAGCATGGCCTGAGCCCCTCCCTCACATGAGGCACTCTGTAGGCTCTGCTGGGGAAAGAAGAATAAATAAAGCATCCTTTTCGAGGCCCTACTGGTCTCAAGGACAAGTATGGGGCTGGGTATGTGGCAGTAGCGCGCTCGCCTGGCATGTGCAGGGTGCTGGGCTTGATCCTCAGCACCACATAAAAATAAAATAAAGATGCTGTGCCCACCGAAAACTAGAAAATAAATATTGAAAAATTCTCTCTCTGAAAAAAAAATTTAAAAATTTAAAAAAAAGGACAAGAATGGAACAAATCCTGGATAAGGTAAAATGTGGCAAGTCCCATGAAATGGGTGAGCTCTGGGAGGGCTGGACTTAACCCTAAAAGGAATGACTCATTTCCTATGCTAGCAGGTTGTGGGTGGCTGGCTCTCCATTTGGAGAGAATGGCCCAAGGAAGCGGACAGTAGAACTAGAAAGATGGAGACATAAATTGAGATTGATTTCTAGGAAGCTCATCTGACAATATTACTGAGGTGTTTTGGTGGGGAGGCATTTGAGGTTCCCTGTGAGGGGGGAGATCAAGCCCTTTAGTCTGAATGGGCTGGTGTGTCCACTGCTCATATTGTGCTAACCCTAAAGTTTCACTGTAAAGAACTGTCCCTTAATCAAAGGGCTTTGAAACTGTGGATATTAATTACCATTAGGCTGAAGTCTTGACTCAATACTGGGAGTAAATGGCATTCCATAGCAATGGTATTGATTATGGCAAAATCATATATAACATTTATGATCAACTATATGCCAGGCAGCATGCTAAGTTGTGTCTACACATTTCAGGTGCATGCTGTCCATCTGTCTATCACACAGTCAAGCACACAGAACATGTAGAGCACACGGAACGTGCATGCCTGGCCTCAGCCATCAGGCCACACCTGACCTCTTCACTTCAGCCCAGCTCTCTATCATCACCACCCACTCTCTGAATGCACAACTCTTGGGACCAAAACACCAGGGGCAAAATGACATTGCTGAAAATAAGTCACTAGGTTCACTAAGTTCATAGATATTTCTAGCTTCTTAGTGTATACTCTCATTTGAGCAGAAATGGAAAAGGGATATGGGTAGAAGAGTAGAAACTACTTTGAGGAAAGTTGGAAAAACCAGTCTGGGAAGGAAGGAAGGTGGCTTGTCTGAATTTTTTTGGTATGAGAATCAGACAAGTGGAGACTATTAGCAGGAGGAGTAACCTCAGATGATGGATACTGGCCATGACCCCAGGCAAGAAGGTACATTCTACTCTAGCTGTACTTGACTCTTTCACCCAATAGACACTGCCCTCCATGTCCCTGGCAGTCTAGGATACCTGGGCTATAGAACAGAGTCCAGAGGTGGCTTCCTTCCTTGGCTTGGGTGGAACTCCCTCAATTTGTTTATCACTTTTTCTAAGGATGCCACTCACAATTCAGAGTGATCCCCACCTCCAGTACTATCTCCCGGAGGGACTGAGGATATAACCTTTTTGAAATGTGAGGTGGTGGTCAGAACTCTCTATTGTATTCCTCTTTAGGCTTTCATAGTTAAGAAAATTAATCTCAGAGATTAAAGACCCTAATAAGTAACATGGGATGGTGAGTCTCAGTTTTGAGCAGTGTTAATACTCTTATATCCCTAGTAATACAGAAAGTGGTCAAATCTTCTCAAATGTTATACAGTCACACGCTTAAAAGAAAGACACTTGGAGCATCCCTCCAGTCTTCTGCATGGCTGGTGTGTGCTGAGATGAAATCCTGACCAAGACTGGTCTGTCTGTGGGCAAACTGGCTTCTCAAGGGCCTGACGGTTAGCTCTATTGACTGGACCAAGAGTGATTACCTAACAGTGGCCAGATCAATCAGAGCCTCTCTCTCCTGAGATCTCAGTACTGGAATTTAGATACAAAGAGACTATTTATCCTCATGGTTGATGGATCCCAAGGAAGACTTGTGGAAATATAAAAAGCTCTTAAATAAAGAAATATAAAAAGCTTTGAAAATTTCAAGTGTTTCTTTATATTTGGAAACACTCGCAAACATATTTGGAAGCAAAACCATCCTTGACTAACACGAGTTAGTATCTTCCTCAGTGAGGCTTTCCTTAGGTTCCCTGGTAGAGATAGCTGTATGTCTTACCACAAGGTGGCTCCCAGGATCTCACCAGGTCTATTCATATTTGGTTGATGTACTGTTATTACCTTTATAACCTTAAAATTCTCTGAATTCAGAACCATACCTGGCCCCCAAAGGATTTGGATAAGGGATGTGGATTGACATAAGAGATGCTGTGGGCAACTCTATCAGCCTGCACAGACAAGCTATGAGAGACAGTCTGCAGTGGGGGCAGCTGGTCAGGACAGTGGAGGCCATGGAGGAAGGTCCTGTTATTTTCAGAGGCCCTGGGCCCAGGCCCTCATTTGGCCCTTAGGTCCTTTGAGATACTCTGCATGTTTGCCACAGCTTTCCTTCTTTTTCATTAAGCAGCTCTGGGAAGCCTGGCTGAGTTGGAGCTAGAGAGCCCTAACTATCACATCCCTCATCCCCTAGACACTCAGATCCCGAGGGGGTTCTGCAATTTCAGGGAGAAGGAGCTGGGACTACACCACCATGTTTAGATTCGGCCTTCGCTAAGCCTTCTGACACTGAGATGGGCATGCAGCCTGCTGCTGGCCTGGGTAGAGAGGACTGAACCTTTAAAGGTTTCCACGTCCATGAGATTCCATGGGGAAGGCAGGAACAGGGTGGGTTTGGCAACTGGCCACCTCAATGGGTTTCTGTCTGAAGCCTTTTCCACATAGAAATCTTTTCTAAGGAGAGCCTTTGTCTTCTTTTGGAGGTGGTATGGACTTGTGGTCCTGAGTTCCCCCTTGGAAAGTCTACCTCTGCAAGAATTCTTTAAAAAAAAGAGAGGGAAAGAGAAAAGAAAAAATATTGCTTCTCCTTTCTTGAACCGTGCGTCACTCGCCAAAGAATTCCGCAGCGATAGCAATGTTATGAATAGGGTAGTCATAATGGGCTTCAGAAGAGCCCGGAGCCCAACCACAGGAATCGTTCCTATCACGGCTGACCTAGAATTGTGCCTTTTATAAAGTGAGTTTTGAGAAGAGCACTTATAATCTGCCTTCTGAATTGGCCATTTATTATTTTGTGTTCACCCTTGTGAAATGCTCCTTTAAAAAAGCTGGCTTCTGTTTATATTTGAGAGAGAAATGAAGCCAAATATGCAAGAAGTCACGATGATTCCACCCCAGAGGAGAACGTGTCGAGTCACCCGAGCAAAGCCCTGAACTTGGGGTCTCTCCTTCAAGGGCAAAACACTTATGGCCCGTTAGTTGTACTTATCAAATTGGGTTGCACTTTTCAGATCAAGGCAGTGGCACTATAGCTATAGTTAGTTATTACTTGGACAGAAAGAAATCAAAAGCAAGTGAGTGAACAGATGTATTCTAAACCCAGCAAGGTCTCCACAGAGCCTCTGTGAGGCTTCCTGGATGGGGGATCCGGGCAGACAGAAGTCCCAGCCACTGTGATGATAAGGCAACCAGAGAGCTCAGCCATCCAAAAGTGGTTAGAAGTAAAGTAGAAGTTTAAGCTGGACTTGGAGAAATCTCTGGAAAAACAGACATTGAAGTGGGATTTCTGCATTGAAAAAATAAGGCAGGAGAACTTAAAACTGAAGCAAGCAACCAAAGAAAGAATAACAACCTCATGCACAGAGGTGAGTGGTGGTGAAAAAGGGGTGAGTCTATCTTAGACTTGATCTCTTCTGGCTTCAGTAAAGAGGGAGGCGACAAAAAGGAGGTCAAAAAGTGTCTTTATCTGGCCTTTTGGGCACAGCTGCAGGTTGAGAAAGAGGCTGCTTTTCATCAGGAAAGGCCACTGAGTTGGAAGAATGGCAGGCTCTCTCTGCAACTATCTTGCTCCAGATTAGGAGTCAGAATGTGCCTGAGATGGTGGGAAGCCCCTGGTCTCCTCTAGTAGTGTAGCTACAATTACCCAGTCCCCAGAGGTGGTGTTCTTTTGAAAATGTCGGGGGAGCTCTCCAATACTTCTGAGTGAGTTCCCACATGAGCTGGTTGGTATTACCTGCCACCACTTAGAACATCACGTGTCATTTCACAGTTCAGCTCAAAGTTGATGGGTCAGGCTTTTGGGCTAAAAAGCTGAGAAGCTGAAGCTGCTGTTGCTGGTGATGCCTGCTACCCTCAAACAGCTGTGCACATATGAACTTGTAATCTCAGGTAGCAAAATGGAGATTTCAAAGGTTCTTCCCATCACAGGGAAAAAAACCCAAGACCTGGTGCCAAAACATCATTCTTCTGTAAAATACGTTAGAAGTTGTCTGAAAATCAGGCCCAGTTGCTTTAGTTCTTCTTAAGTCTCCCTCACTCTGCACCCATGAAGTCATGGTTTCTGTCTTCTTCAAGCATTGGGAGCCTGATGATAACTGGTTATTTTTAGAATCAACTTTACTCCTTTGGAATTGGGGTTGGCTTCCTCCCTGCCTCTTGTCAGCTGTAGGAGCTTAGACATGTCATGTAACCTGTCACCTCTCATCTTCTGCACAGCTTGTTTTGCATATTCAATGAGATGATGTATGTAGAGCTAACGTGTGCCTGGCATGCGGTATGATTGGTAAATGGGACCATATTGTCAGCATTACAACACAAAGTCTTGTTTCCTGTAGAGGAAGAGTTTTACATGGGGGGGAAGAAAACAACCCGAACTAGACCCTGAGGTCTCCTCACTTACAATAAACAAACATGACCCACCACCTCGAATTTTATCAGTCATTAGAAATTCTGGCAACAGCCTGGTGATGTAGTCTCTTGATTTGGAAGAAAATCCTTGGAAAGAAAAACGTGACCTGTGCTTATTATCATCTTTCCCATTTCTACACTGTCTTTAAAATTTCCCCCAACAGCCCAAAGAGTAAAAGTCAATCCAAAATAAACCATGACAAGCAATGCAGGAAAGCACGAATGTTGGAAAGCAAAGTAGCACATACGCAAACACACTCCCACTCCTATAAAGCCTCGTTCTCCAACTTTGTCCTTGTCCCTCAGTACATGATGCAGGGGGCAGGCTTCCTGAATTCCCAAGTTGCTACAAATGGGGGGACAGGATGAATATGACCCGCTGCCTTGAGAGCTGCCTTGGGAGCTCTTAGAGAGCTGGGTCACTCAAGATCAAGCCCCTGCTCCAGAAGTGAGGCCAGGGCTGGTGTGGGTATAGCACTGGAGCATTCTGCTGGTGGATCTGGCGGGGTTGAGATGGGTCCTAAGAGTCTTCTCAGGTGGTTTTTATTGTGTTTGGGGGAGTAGGGAAGGAAGCCACTGTGAATTGCCACGCATCTGCCTTTACCATCAACCACCACTGCTGCCAACAGGCCCTTCTTCTTGCTGCTGAGTCGGTCGTGTGCTTGGCACTGCTGGTCTCGGAAGCTGGGCAGACCCTTGGGACAGGGCAGACTCTCGCAGACGGCATGCTCCACACTGGCACCCAGGCAGTGTGTGCCTCCAGGTCCAGGGCTAGAAGGGAGGAGGAGATCTGCGTTAGCCAGCTGTTCTGTGCAAACAGCAGGGGCACTTCCCAGCTGTCCCCCTTGCCAGAGCAGACAGGCATGGGAAGACATTCCTCAAGCAATCCCTTCTGCTCTTCCAGACCATCCTGGGCAACCCCAGCCCCACACTGAAGGCATGTTTCAGTGAGCCATGAGAAAAATGCATCCAAGGACTGTAAATCAAGGACATCTGGAAACAGAACACAGCAATATCAGTTCAGCAAAGATGTGTATGTAATATAGACAACTCCAAGGGAAATTTGGTGTTTTTTCTTTTCTTACTTCTCTAAAATGAAGATCTTTAAATGACTCCTAGGATACTCTAGAGGTTACCAAGTTTCAAAATGAGTAAATAAATGCTCTCATTTACTTTATGATGAAAAGAATCAATTCGAATGATTAATTCACTAGCTCATGGGCTTTTGGTGGAGACCATTTAGATCCTGGCTGTGCCATCTTAATCAGGGCTAGTGTGACTTCACACATGGTCAGTGCCACAGTCTTGAGTCCCTAGTGTTCTGTGCCTAGATGGGATTTTAAGCAATTTTGGAAACCTGGCTGGGTTCATCGGCCAAGTCCACATGTGTAGGGGGGAATCAAAGTAGAGCAGTAGGACACCATCAATCTGGACAAAGCATGGCTCTGCCAAGCTCCCCATTAAGGCCCTGGGGTGTTGTCCTCAGAGGACTCTACCCAAGGCAACCTCAATGGTTCCATTGATCTTCAAGATGCCAAGAACATTAGGATAGAATAAGATTTCTATTTTTTTTTTTTTTACTCTATCCTTTTGGTTGAAATTCAGCATAAAGGTGAAAAGGGCTCAAATCACAACTGTTCTGTTCCATGAGTTTTCACAAACTGCAGGTACCTGTTAGAAGCAAGACATTTTGAACACATTAAATTGTTGAGAGTCACAGCCGAAGCGGCCCCAGCAAACTTCCAGCTGATTGGCTCACAGGGGCCCCAGCAAACTTCCAGCTGATTGGCTCCTCTGCGGTGATGCTCATTGGGCTGTTTCCCTGCCCTTTCAGAACACGGAACCAAAAGAGTCCCCCAAAGAGCAGCTCCATGTTCTGAAAGGGCAGGGAAACAGCCCAATGAGCATCACCGCAGAGGAGCCAATCAGCTGGAAGTTTGCTGGGGCCCCTGTGAGCCAATCAGCTGGAAGTTTGCTGGGGCCGCTTCGGCTGTGACTCTCAACATTAAATGATTCTTTTGGGATATGCTTTTCCCTGTGCCATTTTCCATGTTCAAATGGCAGGGCCACCCTGTGATTATGGCTTTAGGAGAGAGATCTAAAAGCAGAAAATGGTAGAAGTCTTACGCTTTTGTGTCATAAAAGCTCACAGAAGAGGTCAGTGAGATTTTTTTTTTTACAAATCAAGAGCAGGGAGTGAACATTTTTGGTCTTGTGGGTCATGAAGTCTCTGTTGCAACTACTCAGCTCTGCCACTGTAGCACAAAAACATCCAGAAGTGACATGTAAATAAGTAAGTGTGACTCTGTACCAATAAAACTTTATTTACAAAACCAGATGGTTAGCCAGATTTGCTTCAGGGACAATAGTCTGCTAGCTCCTGGTCCACACAGATGTTTTACAGCAAACATCTCAGGTAGAGGAAAGGCTCCCTTCATACCTCTGTGTCTGCATACGTACAGGAAGGCAACCTCCTTACCTGGGAGTGGAAGGAGTCTGAGTGATTACATACCCTGGTAGCTCTGTTGGGAGGCTCTGAGTTCTGGTCTCCAAGTTAGGTTCAAGTTAGGAAATGGCCAAACCTCTAAAAGGTTTATGGGATTTGAGAACAGAGGGTCCTTGTGTTCTGTATCCTGCTTAGAACACCAGGCAGGCAGCCAGACCTCAGAAAAATGATTGCAAAGTATATTTACGCAGACTGAATGTCAGACCACCTCCCCAACAACTCTGGGCCCAAGCATGGACAGAATGGATGTACTCCTGTACCATAAAGCACTTTGTGGAAGAGGAGACCCAAAAGAGCCAAAGAGGACCCAAAGAGCCACATGGGCAGCAGTAGAGACATCTCCATAGCAATAGGTAAATTTCCATGACGGGACCAGGAAGAGCTGTAGCAAAGGATGTTACAAGTTACACTGTGTCCCTCTTGCCTAAATTCATGCTGAAGTCCTCACTCCCAGAACCTCAGAATGTAACCTTATTGGGAAATAAGGCCATTCCTGATGCAATTAGTTAAGATGAAGTTGCAGTGGGATGCAATGAACCCTTAATCCAATATGACTGGTGTCCTTATAAAAAGGGAAATCTGGAGACAGGGAGAATGCCATGAGATGAAAGAAGAGATCAAGATGATGCTTCTACACTCCAAGGAACACCAGAAAATGCCAGCAAACTACAAGAAGTTAGGAGGAAGGCATGAAAAAAGGGACTTATTAGGATTCTTTGAGGGGACCAGCCCTGATGGCGTCCTGATCTTGGACTTCAAGCCTCTGAAACCATAAGAAAATAAATCTCTTTTGTTTAAACCTCTTAGTACGTGAAACTTTGTGACAGCCATTCTAACAAATGAATGTACAAGATGTAACAAGGACCAGACACATTCTCATAGATTACAGATTCAGACTCGGAGAAAGTGGTGCAAAGATTAAATAGTTTAGGACCCCAAATGGACTGGAATGGAGTTAAAAATATAAATTTGTCTGGTTTCTAAAAGAATCAGAAAAGATCCAATTCCTGTACACCTTGGAGTGTAGACTGTTATTTGTGCCTGTCATGTAATTAATTCCCTGAGATGTCACTGAGCTTCATTTCACCTTCAGTTCCATCCATTTCCACCAAGTTCTTTCTCTAGGTTTACATCGGACTGACCCACTTACATCCTACCATCTTTACACCTGTCAGTGGGTAGGTAGAGAGGAAAAGGGTCACGATTTAATGGAGGTCCTGGATCCAGGAGAACATGGACCTTGAGAGCAAAAGACCGCACGATGCCTTGTGTGCTTCAGCATGCCGCCCTCCACATGGGTTTGTGCTGCTGTTTCTGTGTCCAAC
Source organism: Marmota marmota marmota (assembly GCF_001458135.2). NCBI lineage: Eukaryota > Metazoa > Chordata > Mammalia > Rodentia > Sciuridae > Marmota > Marmota marmota. The sequence continues at coordinate 17,267,190 of NW_026000196.1, forward strand.
CTTCCAGCCCTCTTTCTAGCTTACTGCACTGTCATCCCCGTGCCCCACCCTTAACTCTCTTCCATCCCTGAGGCTATCTCTACCATACATTTTTTTCCTATCCACAGCCTTTCCTCATCTTCTTTGGGTCTGTATGAAGCTGCTGACCATCCATCAGCCATGTGAAATGGTGAGCTGGGTGCCTGTCTCCCTCCTCTTCTCCTACAGTCTCCAGTGAAGAACCCTGAACAGGATAGTCTTACAAACAATAGACTGCATTGAACTATATTATTAGAATTTATCTTACAATGAATGAGGGGGGAAGGAAAGGGAGAGTCAGGGAAGACGGCAGAGTAGGAAGTGCCAGGAATCCATCTGTCAACCTAGACAACAATTCAATGGGCAAAAACTGTCTGAAGTAACTATTTTTAAATTCTGAAGTGTATTTGAAAGCGTTCGGGTTCCAGGAGAGAGACTGACTAGTGATTTACAGTTAATTGTGGTCAATATTAGCTTTTAATGTGGCAGCAGTTACTATTCATCCTCCACTCCCCAGTCCCATGGTAAGCAGCCAAGATGTAGCTTGATGGAGCTGGGGCAGAGGATAAAGACTTGATCCTCCAAATATCCAGTTTCTGTGTTCTGAATGCTGCTTTTGATTGCTGAGGTACAGACACAGAGGCTGGCTGACATTGTTACAACCCTCACCAGGTAAAACAGCTTCCAGAAGATTTCAAGGAGCAGCACGTTTTTTTTTTTTTTTCTATTTAAGACATTGAAGGATCAAACACAACTGAATACCCAGGAGAAGTTAGAAGGCCGTGAGGCATGCTCAGGAAATTCGTGCCCAGAAAAGACCTGAGGAAGCCTTAAGCTTTCACTTCATTCCTGACATGGCTGATACCATCCAACCATAACAAAACAAACTAAACAAACACATCAAACCCCAAATTACTATAAAATTCTAATGTCCAGTTCTCAGTTAAAAAAAAATCACAAGGCATACAAAGACACATAAAAGCATAGCTTATTCAAAGGAATAAAATACATGAGCAGAACTTTCCTGAGGAAACCCAGATGTTGGACTTAGTAGACAGAACAACTTCAGAACAACTGTCTTAAAGATAGTGAAGAGCTGAGGAAAACATAGACAAAGACAGGAAGATAATTATGAACAAAATGAGGATACCAATAAAGTGAAATTTAAAAAGGAAAGAAAAATAAAATTTGGAGGAGTTGGAAAGTTTGATAACCAAACTAAGCATATTTTAGCAGGCCAAAGAAAGAATCTGCAAACTTGAATATAGGAAAATAGAAATGATCAAGCCTGAGAAGAAAGAAAGAAAGAATAAAGAAAAACGAATAGAGGAGATCTGTGGAACACCATCAAGTGGACTCATGACACATTATGGAAGTCTCAGAAGGAGGAGACAAAGGGGTAAAGAGATGATATGAAGAAATAATGACTGAAACCTTTGTGAATTTGAAAAAAGAAAAGAAGTTAAAAATTCAAGATCAGCAAACTTCAAGTAGGATAAAGATGCAGGGGCCCACACTGAGTCACACTAAAATGAAACTGTCAATATACACGTGGAAGAACCAAGGGAACAGAGAAATACTGCACAGAAGACATCTTCAATAAGATCGTCAGATTTTTTATCAAAACACACTGGACTGGTATATTCAAAGTGCTAAATAAAATAGATAAAATAAAATAAAACTGCCAACCAGAATTCCGTATCAGGAAAACTGTCCTTCAATAATGACAGGAAAATAAGACTTTCATATATAAACAAAAACTGAGAAAGTTTGTTAGCAAAGAGCTACATCATGAAAAATGCTAGAGGGAGTCCAAGTTCAAATGAAAGGATTCAAGATGTAAACCGGAAGGCATAGGAAGCATTAACATCTCCAGTCAAGCAGGCATGAAGCTAAGCTTTGTTGGTACAATGCACTAGAGTGACAGTGGAGGAGGGACAGGCTTTTCTCCCTGGTTCTGGTATGGGATCTCTCTCTGTGTGCAGCCATGGTGGCCTGTGATGCCTGCCACCTCCCTGTGGGCAGCAGCCTCCCCCACGCAGGAGGATGGCTTCCAAGCACACTGGCCCACTGGGCAGATATTCCCATCCTTATCCGAGAGGCAGTTTCTTCCCTTGGACACTTCTCACTGACACCCCTGACTTCCCAGAGAGGTCCACAGCATAGCACTTCTGCAAGCCCCCTTCCCCCTCATGCAGTGGGCCCCAGCTGTATCCTCTCCAACACGGTCCATGAAATGTCAGCCCTGGGTGTTTGTGAGGGGGGACACCCTCATCCAGATTTGTTCCTTCCTCGTGTGCTCTGCCTCAGACCTGAAGCTGGCTGCTCCCTGTGTTTGCCCTTCCTATATTCATTAGCATTCTCTTTGCCTCTTAGTAACTAACTCCCCATTACCCCAGTCACTTGTTAGAGCTAATGCCTCTTTAAATATTCTCTGTTCAAAATATACATGACCCAAGGAATTTACTTTTTCCAAGTTTCCCTTTGAGTCAATAGGAGAACAGGAAGAGCAACCTGCTAGCTGCATGAGTTGCTACCCAAGTGATTCCAGTACCACACTTGGCAGGGCCCTGCACATGCCCCCCTTGCTCTTCATGACTGGGGTTCAGTAGTTCCCCCCACAATTTTGCTTTTCAGGGTTTCAGTTATCTATAGTCAATGATGGTCTTAAAAATGCTGGAAATAAACAATTCATACATTTTAAATAACTTTCATTATTGCATATTGCTACAGCTGTCCTATTTATTGTTAATTATTATTGTTAATCTCTTACTGCATCTTGTTTCCAAATCAAATTTTATCATAAGCATGAAAATAGGAAAAAAATCTGCAAATGTCTTGGGACCTATAGGATAAAGGGAGCTGCTGTATAGGTAACCTAGAGGAACCATGACATCCATGGGGCCTCTTATATGTATCCTGGTCCTGAAACCAATAGAAGGAGGTACCCTCCATCTGTGGCCTTACAAACACAGAAGGAAAATCATTGTGGGGGAGGGGAGGTCCATAAAGGGCTTTCTGAAGACTTCAGTGGGAAGAGCCTCAGGAGGGGAACAACTTTACTAAGGATCCCATGCTGGGCTCTGTGGAGGAAGCCTGATTCATATGGACATAAGGCACTTTAAGAGATGCTGCACCAGGGCCAGCAAAGGCAGGTGGGAGAGAACAGATTTACATGGGGCAGGTGGAGAGCAGAGGGCTGGGACTCTCCTTCACCCTGGAAGTTCCTCTGAGTTATGCAGGGTGGATGAAAAACAAAATATATCTAGGAAGGCTAAATAACAGAGACCCAGCTTGATATGGCTAAAATAAAAACAATTAGAATAACAGTTCATGTAGAATTGTCACTCTTTTTGAAAGCTAAAGGTGGGTCCATGTCTTCACCCTGCCTTTCCCAGGAAGGCTAGAAGGCCCAGGCCTGTGGGCTCCACAGCACAGGCTCAGAGGCTGGCGAGGCCTTGTGGGAAGGGCCTGTAAGTGGAAATCTCACCCTGAAATGAGGATTTGCCACCTGAGAACATGGAGGAGACACTACAAAGAAAGAGGCACTTTATGTATACAGTGATCGTAAAATAGCTAAGGTGCCTGAGTGCTGGTGCTCAGTCAGCCCTTCATAACCATGAACTCATTAAGATGGCTCAGAGAGTCAGAACTGTTCCTGATTGTGGCCTTCAGATGAGGGACCCAAACCTTCCCAAGACGTGGAAGTAAGAAACATAAGGCACAAGAGCTCCTGCTTCTGGGATAGGAATGTGCATCAGCTGTCATGAGGCTGGAAGGGGCAGTCTGGCTCACTGTCAGCTGGGGCACAAGGGTTTCTTAAGGTACATCTTTGATATCATCCCCAATGTCCAGTCTTCCTTTTTCAGTACTTTCTAAATACCAATAGAGTAGAAGCTTAGATATAAAACAAAATGGTCTGAATAGGCCCTTCACAAGAAAAGGATATCCAAATGACAAAGAGACACACACACCTGCTCATCCTCATTACTGATGAGGCAAATGCAAATTAAAATTTCCATTAGATGCTACAACACTCCCACCAGAATGGCCACAGTGGAAAAGAGTGACAGTACTGTGTGTCAGTAAGGACGGGAGAAAGTGGAAACCCACCATAGCTTCTTGGCAGTGGAGAGGGGATGGGCACTTTGCAGGGTTTGCAGGTCGTCATATGATCATGAGTGCCTGCACGCTAGCAGCTGGTGACTCCTCTTCCACTTTGCTGACACACACCCACCCATGTGCCCCAAAGCACATGCCTGAAGGTGAGGAGCAATCTCTGCAAGGAGTTTTACTTTTCTTCAGGTTTAACCTTCATAAACATGTTTAAAGATAAAAAAGAAGCTAGAGAGGCTTTAGTGGGTAACTGCAGAGATGGTGACAAAGGAGAGCTCAATCCCTAGTTCTCACCAGGCAGGGCAAGGATGGTCTCCTAGTGGGTTGGGCACCACAGCGCCTCAGACTGACCTAAGTTCTGAGCGGAAGAGCAGCAGAGGTTTGCATGATGATCAGGATTGTGAGGCATCAGATCTGCCTCTCTCCTTGCAAGGGGCTGGACATGCAGAATCAAGGTAGGATGGAAGAGAAAGATGCCAGCTGGTGGCATCTCACTTACTTTCTGCCTTGCCCTATTAAGTGAAGATAGATCAGAAGACAAGGTCACAACAGCAAGTAAGACCCTCTTACCATCCAGCAACACAGAGAGCTCAGAAGAGAGCAGAAGTTCCACTCCCGATGGGCTCTGTGAGCTCTCATGAGCAAGTTGGGCAAAACTGTAGCATTTGGGAAGTGGCTGTGGGCTGCTAACATGACTCCCCAACAGCTGACATCCTAGCATTAAGACCTCCTCTGTAAGGTATCCAAGCAACATGTGGAACTTCTTCTCAAGTGTAGAAGACTTGGAGTTTTAAGAACTACCTGGGCACTAGATCACTTGGCAGGCTGAAAGCACATATGTGGAGTCTCATGTGAAAGCAAAAAACAATGACAGCCACAGAATGTCAAATGCCCAACTCTATGCCGAGTCTTGGATGATTTACTGCACCCCTTTCCCTTTGTAGTGCTCCAGGGACGAGGCTGTAAGATGATCCTGATGCATCCCACTTCTGTTCTCCACTCGCCTTCCTGCCTTGCACTTGCTGGGACGGAGCTGACTGTCCAAAAGCGCATCTGAGCCTTTCTCCCCACCTGCCCCTGATCAGCCTGTGTTGGAGTAGCAGATTAGAATTAGAGATGACTTCTCCGCCTTGCAGCCTTTGGTTATAACTTCCACTGACAGCGACACAAATGGCAGGATAGGATGAACCAGGAAGCTGGTGTAAAAACACAGTTGGTCCCCAGGGCCTTTGTATCAGCTGACAAGAATAAAAGTTCTACTAGCTGTAGAGATCAAGACTAGGGGAATAAAAAAGGTGGAGTGAGGGAGACATCTCTGGCTAATATTTTTGGACAGTGAATAAGCCAGCTGCAGAAGATGAGGAAAGGAGCCAGGGACATGAATCGAAGAGGGTGGAGAGAGGGTTGTGGGAGCGCTCCAAGCCTCAGACACACACAGCAGTGAGATCTGGACATCCCTGTGGAATCTTGAGCAGCCAGCCCGGTGATTTAAGGAGTGAGATGGAGAGGACGTTGTTTTGGTCAGAACTTGGCTCCAGAGCCTCGATCAGCTGTGCTTTGTAACAATCACCACATCAGGTCATTGTGCAAAAGCTGGCTGTACACTGCAAACCTGGACTTCATAAAGTGCACATCTCATATCTCTGCAGGAAGCCCCCAAGACTGCTGCTAACCTACCCAACAGAGGCCTGCTCATCTCTTCCCCTTCATGGGGCTGGTGCCATGAAGGTGAGAACCTCCCGGAAAGACTACCCAGAAGAAAAGGGCACACTGTTTCCATTCTGAACAGGACATGGAGCTACACTGCCACTGCAAGAGCTCATACCGACTAACGTGGTGTAAACGTCACAGGAGCAAAGCCTCCATTCCTCTCACTTGAGTAAGGCCCTGTATGTGTTGAAGCTTATTCTTGAGATGCTACTGAGACTTCTGGCTCTGAGCAAGAGCCTCCCTGGGGCAGGGCAAGGATGGTGGAACTCAGGTGTAGGGGGACCTGAACTGCACTGCCTGGCTGATCAGAGGATTCAGGCTTCAGTGAGGTGAGATGCTAAAAGGGAAGGGGGCCTACCCGGTGCTCTATCTTTCTGGTCTAATAATTTCTCATAAGTTTTGGGTTTCTCAGGGGGAAAGGTATTAGGAATGCGTTTTGAGGCCCTGAAGAGATTGCTCTTCTTGCCAAGCATGCAGCCAGGGTGTGAGGTGATAAGAACATTGACAGAGGAGCTGCTCTGTGCAGACCCAGAAGGCAGGATGGAGCCCACACAGGTGTGACCTGTTGCAGATCTTCAGGATGTTCAAAGGCCACCAGGGAGGACAAAGGGAAAACAAGTGAGCCAAGAAGTAACAGTGATCACCTAATGTTATAATACCTGTAATGTTCAGTGCTAAGGGAGACAGGTGGTCAGGAAGGGGTTTCTTTGAGGAAACATTATTTACACTGAGACTCAAAGACACAAAGGTATGTTAGGGAAAGGAAAAGAGGGGCAACCAAGTGCCTCCGTGAGAACGTTGTGTCTGAGGAACAGAAAAGAGGCTTTGAGGCTGGAATGGGTTGAATGCTGGCCCCTTGGGCCCCCTGAAGACATGTCCACTTAGATATAATTTCATTGAGAAAAAAAGATCTTAGGAGATGCAATTAAGGACCCTGAGATGAGATCATCCTAGATTAGATAAGGCCTAAGTGCAGAGATAGGTGTCCTTCTAAGAGAAGAAAATGTGGGCAGATATACAAAGGAAAAACCACATGAAGATGGAGATGGAGACTACACTATGCCTCTATAAGCCAATGGCAGCCAAAGACTCTCAGAGCCACTGGAAGCCTGGGAGGCACGAAACAGATTTTCCTTCAGTGTCAAGAAGGAACCAATGCAGCACACACCTTGATTTTGGATTTCTGGTTTCCAGGACTGAGCTCCAAAACCAACCCCCTACCATCTAGATGTGCTACCTTGGGCAAGTTACCTAACTTGTTTCTGACTCAGTTTTGTATTTACACAACAGGAATTCAAAAAGATGCCTCTCCCATACAGCTGCCTGAAATTACTTACTAAATCAATGCTTACGCAATGATCAAAAACACAAGTAATAATAAATTATGGCAAGGATGTGGGGACAAAGGTACATTCAGACACTGTTGATGGGACTTCAAATTAGTACAACCACTCTGGAAAGCATGGAAAAAATAGTTTTCTGATTCCTCAGAAAATTAGAAATGGAACCACCATATGATCCAGCTATCCCACTCCTTGATGTTTACCCAGAAGAACTAAAATCAGCCTACCATAGTGATACAGCCACATCAATGTTTATAGCAGTGCTTTTCACAATAGCCAAGTCATGGAACCGGCCCAGGTGCCCGTCAACAGATGCATGGATAAAGAAAATGTGGTTTATATACACAATTGAGTTTTACTCAGCCATTAAGAAGAATGAAATTATGGTATTTGCCAGTAAGTGGATGGAAATGGAGAACATCATGCTTAATGAAATAAGTCAGACTCAGAAAATCAAGGGTCAAAGGTTTTCTCTTGTGTGTGGAAGCTAGAGCAAAGTAAAGGGGATAAAGCATAGGGGTCAGATACCGTAAAGATAGAGGGAAGATCAGTGGAGCAGAGGAAGGCGACTGAGGAGGATGAAGGAGGGACAGAAAAGGGGAGGAAATGCAGAATGAATTTGACAAAATTACGCTATGAGCATGTCTAAGTATACCACAGTGAATTCCACCTCTATGTATATCTATAAAGCACCAATTAAAAATAGATAAATGGAAGACCAGTAGAGTAGAGAATGGGGTATGGGGAGGGAGGAGGAGAGGGAAAGAGGTGTAAGATACAACCAGAGACTCAAATGGAGAAAATTAAACTTTGTGCATATGATTGGGTCCAAATGAACCCGACTATTATATATAATTATAATAATGCACTAATAGAAGCATAAAAATAAATGCCTAGGGGAACCTGGCACATGGTGAGCGCCCGCTGCATTTGCTGTTCTTAACGTGGTCATATGTGAAGGAGGTAGAAAAGAGACAAGGGATGGCACCTGCACACAGGGGGCTTTGTGTTTGAGTAGTGCACTGGTCGGAGGTGCTATGTACCAAGAGGGCAGAAGCAGGCTGAGAAGAGACAGCAGAGCTTAGAAAGAGTCTGGTTTAAAGAGTTGGAGAAAAAAAAACAAGGGAAGTCTATGGGAGTATTCCCCTGGAGGGGGCAGGGCTTTCATCTGTCATTGCTTGTCACTGTAGGCCCACACTTCACAGGGTCTAGACTTAGGATCCTGTCAAGGCTTACAAAGGCATGGTGGTGAAACGGTATCACAGGGAAGGAGCATGGACCTGGGAGCAGTGAGAACACCCACTTTCTCTTTTGGTACTTGTCCACTGCCCTGCCCCACAGGGCCTTGCTGGACAGCAGAGATGAGCAGTGAAGGTGTCTCTGTGTTCATAATAGTCAGAGGTGCTGTAACCCACAGACCCTCAGTGGCCAGGTGTGGCAGTCCTACCCATTCCCCCATTTCTCAGTGGTGACATGCACAAAGGTGGGCAAAAAGAGGTAAAATTCATGGCCACCACGAGGTGGGGGCATGATAAAGAAGAATAAGGAAAGGAGGTTTTTATAACAATTTTGTGATTTCCAGATCAGCCTCTCTTTTGGGGTGACTGGGCTTGGAGGAATGAGAAGAGAATCCTAACATAGGAACTCTTCTGGCAGGTCAAACCAGAGAGGTATGCTGATGCACCTCTGAACTAGGGGATCTTCAGGAGCCTCTCATCACAAGAAGCCCCTGTGGTAGCCCAGAGCCACCATAAGTGGGCAGGGCAGGACGCAGCTGGAACAGTGATAGGGACCAGTCAAAGCTGGAAGCCACAAAGTTCTAGAAAGCCTCCTCTGATGCTGCCGACTAGAGAGATACCCTAGCCTACGTCATTCCAAGGCAAAAGGACAATGTGGGTCTCACATAGGCCGTGTCTAGTATGTTTGGCCAGCACTTATAACATCTTCTTGCAGGTGTTAAACACAATCTAAACTGTCCACCCTCTGGGACATAAGGGCCTTCAGACATTTAGAGGCCCTACTATTCCCTTCTGTGATGTTTACTGGGAGTTACCTGGTGTGTAATGATGTAGGAGGCAAGACCTGAACCAGAGCCCACAAGCTCCAGTCACAAACAGGGGACAACCATGAAAACCATGACCCGAGCACATTTTTTTTCTGTACTTAAAGGTTTTCCACCCAAGTCACCCACCCCAGAGCCACCAGACAGAATTGTGAGGTGGATAGTGTGGGACTAGGTCTCATCCCCATCTTCTAAAGTGGTAACAATACAGACCAAGGACTTTACATGCATTTCCATCAGTTATTCCAACTTGTAGATGATGAGACATCAGTTGCTATAAAGAGCCATACTGGGGGGTGGTGGCTAGAGCTATAGCTCAATGGTAGAATGATTGCCTAGCAAGTGTGAGGTCCTGGGTTCAATCCTCTGTACCACATAAAAATAAATAAATAAAATAAAGGTATTGTGTCCACCTACAGCTAAAAAAATAATTAAAAAATAAAGAGTTTTTCTGGGGTTGAAGACTTATCCGCCCTGAGATGCTTCGCTCTACCCTCTTGCTCCCCATAATGGGGAAACAGGGGCCCACACATGGGACTTCCTTGAGATCATATGACCAATAACCAACAGAGCCAGGCTCAAACCAAAGCACCATGAATCCAAACCTACAACTCTCTTTTTGGGGCCAGAGGTCAAGCTATTAACTTCAACATAAAAAAAAAAAACTGTAAAAATTGAAACCCCCCTTTATTAATTTCTTAGCATTTAGCCAAATAGAGTTTCTAAACATCTACCCATTTGTGCTTTTAGTTAAGAAATTATTTCCAATAGATAAAATGCCTACTATGTGCCAACTACTCTGTATTATGTTGTGAAAAGACATACTATGCACTGCCATATATGTTTTAGTCACTGACTGAACTATGGGCACATGCCTTCCTTTATCCAGGAGGTCTCTGGTCCTGGCTGGCCACTGGAATCATCTGAAAGACTGAAGGCATTCACTCTCTGTGGCCCACCAACGGCGTCTGTGTGATTTAATTAACAAAGCTTGAGCATCAGAATTTCTAAACACAAGAGGTACTTGCTAATTCTTCATTGACATGACATACATGTGCATATAAAGCATTTCTTTCTTAGTCATGATTTACAACTTGCTCATTTTCCAAATTGACATGACACCCAAGACAGAAAACAGACCATTAAAAGAAACACTTTAAATTGCGAAACAAAGAGTAAAGGGAAAACTTGTGTTGATGAACTCATAAAAATTGAGCTCAAATCTATCTCTGGATCCAAGGGTAATCAGGAAGATCTTGGTGTCATTGTAATCAGTAAAATAACTGAGAAGAGGAAAAAAACACCCCCACCCCCATTTTTTTTTCCTGTCAAATACTTCTAGGAAGACTTGTGAAAAGTATTCCGATGAACAAGATTGCTAAACACACAGATTCTTTGGACTAATGAACAAGAAGCCTGCTTCAGAGTCAGCCAACAGCTAATTTGAAGGCTGGACTCCATTTCCGGAAGGTCTACAGGCTTCCGGAGAATGACCCTTGACTAAGTAAACCACGAAGCCGGCGAGACAGACTGCAATCCAGCTGTCTCAGGAAATCTCTCTCCCAGAGCCTAGGCAGGGAGTCAAGAAGCCAGCTCACCACAGGACTCCTCCACATCCGTGTTCAGGGAGAGCTCTAGAGAAGCCGAGATGCCATCTGACACTTGAGCCCTTGCACCCGACCTTGGTTTTATCTCATTTTCCTCATGCTTGGTTCTTGGTATAAGGCAATATAACTGCAGGTGGGCCAGACCCAGGGAGGCACCTTGGAGAAGGCCTGGTCAAGGGGCACTTACGGCGGGTTGTCGCATTTCCTCTGCCGGAACCGCGCTCCTGTCCCACATGTCCTGCTGCACATGCTCCAGGAACCCCACAGGCTCCAGTCTCCATCTACATGCTCCGGGATGGGCGTCTTGCTCACACACTCCCCAGCACGGCACCACTGAAACACAGGAGGGAGGGCCGGGCCTGAGCACTCAGCAGAGCTTCTCCTTTCCCCAAGGACTGCGGGTCCCTCCATAAGGCCCCAAATTGATTTTTGAAATTTACATAAAAGTAGACTATTACAGGATGTAGATATTTGTTGTCTATTGATTCTACCTGCTCAATCTGATACCTATCTATATTTCTCTGGGGTTTGGGTTTTTCCTCAAACTTCCCCATACAAAGTGGCCCATTGGGATTTTATAAATTCTCGGAAAAAGGATAATTCTGCATAGCTTGTGAAGGAACCTGAGCATTGGCAAACTTTGCTTAACATGACCGTCTATCTCTCTGTTATGGGTTCTAGGGTGGGGGTTGGTGCACAGGGATGAGAGCCAGCTCCATGTCGATCACTGTGGTTCTTTCTAAGGATAAGAAGCCAATCCTCTAAAATACATGTTCCCAGAGTGAGTGTGTGATTTAGTGGCTCCCAATCATGGTATCAGGATGAACCGTGACTTTCTTTTCAACCATTGCAATGAAACTGAGGGCAAAGCTGTATGGCTGCTGGTTCTAGCCAGCTCTCCTCCTAACATTTAAAATCGTTCCTGTCCAAGAAGATCAGGTTTGCCCTCTTAATGTCTAGCTAGAACTGGACAACAGTGTTCTTATCAACTTCATTGCATGTTAACTTTTTGTGTTCGGCAAGTGCAATTCTTTTCCATTTCAAGTAAACTGATGGAAAGATTCCCTTTTAAGTAAATTAACTCATGGCACAAAAGGAGTTATTCTAGAAAATATACTAAAGTAAATAATTCTTGCATCTTTAAATGAAAAAAGGAGGTAATGAGGGCACCCATGTGTCTGCAGTGGGCTCCATGGGCATTTCTGCAGTGACTGTGGGATATTCCAGGGGATCTTGAGCAGAAGACACTCTGCCTCTCAGAAGGAAATGTGTCCAGTACCCAGGAGAGTGGGGCTGCTATTGGCAGTGGTAGGAGGCAGGGGGTTACCTTGTCTGCCCCACACTCGGTGCCATCCAGGGGAGGATCCAGCTTGGTCTTGCAGGACGTATCTCCTTCTACCAGGCACCACAGTCCAGCGCACATCAGATGCTACAGAACATGGAAAGGAACTGTGACTGACAAGAACACCCACATGCATGTAGGCTATAACTGGGGTCAGAAGTGTAGTCCAATTAACCTTGAATTTGGGATCTGAAATGTAGGGAAGAGGGAGGGTCATGAATTGAGATGTTCAGAAAACAGGAGCATCGTTTCATCTGGTTTATTGAGCTCAATGAAATTCTGCGAATTTATTCCTAGGAGGGCTTGTCTCATAGGATTGAGTTTAACAGTCCACCATCTGGTAATGAGGATCTAAGAAGCATCAGGGAGACAGCCTCTGCCTCCTGGGAGTAATAAGCAAACAATTGCTTCCACTTAATGTATTGAGGGATAAGGCAGGCACCCACCGGCTGCACTGAGCTCACAGGAAATGAATGTAACCTAACTTCGTTAGACAGGGTTTGTTGGAAGAAGCTGAGGCCAGAGGGGTGAGCAACTGTCATGAGGCTCAGAAATGAGAGTCCAGATGAAGGGCCTGAACCCCATGGGGTTACAGAGGCAGCCTTCCACGTTCCCTGCCTGGTTTCTAACTCAGCTAAGCTGTGCATAATTTCTCACAGCATTTCTTCTAGAGAATTTCACAACTGCACAACTATACAATTGCAATAATTAATTCTACTGAAACAGGAATGGGCATTTAAAAATACAGACTCTCAACTGTATTAATAAGAAATGTGGACATTGGCAAAGTGCTCAGAATGAAACAATTCATCAAAATCATTGAGGTTGACGTGGCCAGTGTCCTTCCCCAAACGACTTACATGCAGACAGCATCATTAGCTATGAGGTGATTGGGGGGGGGGTGTCAGGCAGCACCCATATCCCACTTGGGGGGTAGGGAAGGATTCTGAGGCATCATTTTGCTCGGAGGTTACAGGCGGGATAGCGCCATTGCACATGGCAGTCAGCTACCCATCAATGCACCTTTCTTGACTTCTCCCCTGCCATAGACAGCCCCCTCACGGTATTTCCTGGGATCACTTCCCAGATAAACTACTTGCACCCAAATCCTTGCCTCATGGCCTGAAAATTGAAAACAGATGTGCTTAAGGATCTTTTAAAGACACAGTGCTTCCTGGATGCCAAACCCAATCATGGCTAAGAGGCCTGAGCTGGAATGGGGAGACACGATCCTCCAGAGTATGGCTAGGGGATCTGTTGGTGTGCCTCAGGCAAGGAGTGGGGGCCCCTGTGATGTGGACAGCACAGTTATGGTATGGTTTGCAAAGGGTGTGCTGTGCTTAGTTTAGAGGTCTGCCGATCCAAGTAATCTCAAACATCTGCATGGACTAGATGCACAACTGTGCTGTCTACTGTCAAAAAAAAAAATGTTTAGAGGTCTAAGGGACAAAAATAAATAAGAGAAAGGGAAGGAAAACAGAGCTGAAGGGTGCTTTTAAAAAGAGCTAAGAAAAGCCCACAGCAGCCCTTTCCCCTTTGCAAATATGTAGAAGCTTATCTGTGCCCTTAAAGAAGTCAGTGATTCTAGTGGAATACTGTTCAGAAAAGCTTACACGTTCCTATTACTGTTCACCTCTCAACGGAGTGGTAAAAAGATGAGAGCGCTGAGTGCAGCACAGCTGGTCCCATAAAGACTGACTGCACCTCATTAAATGCTTGATTCCTTGCACTTTGACCTCAGAGTTCTTCGAGAGTGTTGCATCCATGTGCAGACACGTGTTCATGAGGCAAGGCTGACCCAGGAGGGAATTTATGGGGTAGGAGTGCTTGGGATGAAGAGGAATAACAGCCACATCAGGAGACGGGGGGAGAAGGTGGTGTGAACCATTTATTATGCACTTTATAGACAGTACTTTCCCATAAACCTTTTCTAATCATCAAAGAGATGGAGAACAAGGTTAGGCAGAGACTTCTCAAATAGAATCCTCCCCATACTAACCAGAAATGAAAAAATTAATGAATTATACTATATTAAAGTTAAGAATTTTTGTTTAACAAAAGACAACTATAAGAAAATGAAAGAAGGTATTTGTAACACATGGGGGAAACAATCTTAATACATATAACCAACAAAGTGTGTGCACTAGAATGTAGTTAAAGAAGAAAACAACCCCAGCTTTCTCTAGATCAATTAAGGAGAAGACCCAGAAAAATGGATAGAAGACTTAAACAGATACATCCCAAAGGAGAATATTTAAATGGCCAGGAAACATATAAGAAAATTTGCTCAATCTCTTTAGTTATCAGAGAAAAATACATTAAGACCCACCATCAGATGCCTTTGTATACTCACCAGAATGGTTAGAATGAAAAGGATGGGAATTCCAAGCGTTTACAAGACTCTTGTGCATTGGTGATAAGATTATAACTTGAAACAACAACTTTAGAAACTCTTTGGCAGTCTTCACTAAAACTGAAGACATACATTCCAATACCCAGCAATTCTACTCCTAAGTATGTTCGGACCTGTGCGTGTGTTCCTCAGGGGTCAAAGTACTGACCTCAAGTGATGGGTCACAAGGAAAACAGAGGTGGTGCACTAAAAATAATGTAACAAATTATGTTTGAACTATGTGCTTAAGGTTTATGTGAAACATTAATGTACTTTTTATTTAGACTTGGACCCATTCTCAAGATATCTCATTATTTCTATGCAAATATTCCTCAAAGACATTCCAACGCTATTTGGGTTAGTCTCAAGGTAGAAGCCACCCAAACATCCATGAACAATAGACAAAATATGATGCTTAGAATGATGGAATCACGTATGTTTTTATTTATGTAAAGTTCAAAGACAAGTAAAACCATGGTGTTGAGAATCCGAATGGTGGTCAATTTTGTGTTCAACTTAAAAAGAAGGAAAAGGGGAATGAGCAGAAAAGAGACTCTGGAATTGCAGTCTCTGACCCAATCTGGACCACCAGCATTGCCCTGTGGGCTCAAGCCAAGCAGTCATTCTGCTTCAAATTCATTTTCACTAACAGACAAATGGGTGAACCACATGACTGCCTGTCACTGCAATGTCTTCTAGATTAAAAGCTGGAATTCACATCTTGCTATACAAATTATAAAGTGCTCCAAAGTCTGTCATCCTTTGCCACATGACAGAACCAGGAGGCAATCTGTGGAGGTCAAGAGGCTCAGGCTGGGTCAGAAACACAGTCTAAAGAAAGAAAATAAGGTAACAGAAAGGGTATTTTAATATGAAGTCAAGACCCTGACCTGAAATGAAAGATCATCTCAGTCTCAGATTGGAAAGGAAAACTTTGTTCCAAGAAAAATGGCAAAGAATGATGAGCCCAGAGGCATGTCCTGATAGGTTATTAGATGTCAAAGATAAAGCAAGTATTCTTTGGACAGCCTGGCAATTGCATCAAATCACAGATAACAGGAAAAGACATCTTCCATGTGCAGATGCCTCTGCAATAGCATTACATCAGAAGCAGAAGAGAAATGCTGATAAGACACAAGGAAAGGACACGTGACCAGGAAGTTTGTACAAGTTGACATCCCTAATTTAAAAATTCACAATCTGAAATGTTCCAAAATCTGAAACTTTTTAAGCTCCAACAGGATAGATAGTAACAGTAGGAAATTTCCACTCCTGACCTCCTGTGCTGGTCACAGTCAAAATACAGGCACACTAAAAATGTCATGTATATGCAAGCTAACAGCAAGATATTATGGAGCATGACTGGAAAAATTTGAAGAAGAATACAGAAACAAACATTTAAAAATTAAATATATAATTTTAGAAGAAAAAAATCAATAAATGGTAACATCACTGAATGAGAGAATTGATGGCTAGAATGGAATTGAACATACATGTTATGTGCCTGTATGAGCATACCATGATGGACTCACTTTTAGGTATATCCATAAAGTACCAATTTAAAATAAACAAATAAATGAATAAATAGAAGGAAGACCAATATAGTAGAGGAAGGGGGATGGAGGAGGGGATGTACAAATATGTGAAAATGAATCCCATTATTATGTATAACTATAATACACTAATAAAAGCATTAAAAATATGAAGACAAAAGGAAGAAGGGAAATACAAATGATGGGTAAAGAAACAGGGAGGACTAAGAGGGAAATAGTAGCATGCATATGTTAATATGCCTGAGAGAGTAGATTTGGAGCAGAAGAAAGACTGGAGAAGACACAAGCTGACAGCAAAGATCAGTCAGAATAGAGATCCCCACTTAATAGCGGGAGGCTATCCTCCAATATGAAGTGACATCTGTCTCTCACTATGCACACCTTTGAGGGACACCACCCTTTTGACTATGGGATAAAAACTACTGGCTTGCTTTAAATTTTTTTTTAACTTAAAGACATTTCATTTTTAAAAGAAATTTTAAATATCACTAAGAATAGAAAACTTGAGTGTTTGCCTGGGAATAAAGAAAGAGACCAACTGTGAGGGGCAGGATGATGGAAATGCTCTGTGTATTGATTGGTTACAAAACTGTGCAATCGTCAAAATTCATAGTGGACATTAGAAAAGGACAATTTTACTGGATGTAAGTTACAATTTTTTTTCTCTTTATTTTTAGAGAAAGTGATACTGGAAAGACAGGAGCTAAAAATTTACCTGAGTTGAGAAAATACAGGACTTATGGTATTCTTTTGTATACAGTAAAAATAATTATCACGGTATAAAGAAGAGTAAGATGAGAGATACCTCCAGCACGCAAAATGTTTAAAAATATTTTTAGAAACAATATGCTTATACAAAGGTAATATACCTTTGTTTGATTTGATAGTTTGACTTGAAAACTGGATCTAGTTGTTTATAAGAACTAACTTCAAATATGTATATCAATTTATCCGACTGATATTGAGAAGCTCTTCAAAATCTATCTGTGAGTTTAAAAGTTTAGCAAACTCATCTTTGCCTATATAGCACAGAGCTGCAGCAGATCAGCTGGTAGCACTCGACTGTACAGGCGACTCTTTCTTAGAGGCCTTGAAGTATAGTGTCAAAGAGAGCTGCTGTCCAGCTTAGTTTCCCTTTGGCTATTTAATGTGTAGATAACAAAGATGCAGTCTCAACCAGAAAATAGCATAAATAGAAGTCTCTGAAAACAGGAAAGACTGAAGTCCCATGATGTCACGCCTACTTCCAAGCAAAGCAAAGGTACTAAGCCAGGAGAGTCCTAACTAGGATGCTTTTAAAAGCACTGTTTTTGGTTTAAGGTTTGGCATCAACATTATCACATTCATCATTTTCCTCATCTTCCTCCCTCTTCTTGAAGCATTTTCATATATCTACTAGCTTAAACCTTCTTCAGGAATATATCTCCAAGAAGGAATATATCTTGAGAAACTAAAACATCTCTGATTCCACTGTTGTATTTGATAAACCACTGTCAGTACTTTCTCTTTTCTTTTCCACTGGCACATTTCAAGGTACTGGGAACAGCCTCTGACCAACCAGCTAGCAAAAAACAGAAGTGCTTTGCCCAAGAACCTGCCAGGAAAGGAGTGCTGCCAATAACTACTCAGGAAGCTTGGAGGTGAATACTTCCCCAGTTGAACTTTTGCATGAGACTGCAGACTGGGAGCCAACACCCTTTGCAGTCTTGTAAAAATGCTGTGAAGGCCTGGCTAAGCCATGCTTGTGTCCTCAAACCACAGAACCTGACAGGTAAGACATGTGTAATGTGTTAAGCCAATATGTTCTGTGGTAACTTGGCAATATGGTAAGAAGCAATAAAGACTTAACCCAGGTATATATTTTGTTTTCTTTTTAAAAAATATGGAATGCTTCATGAATTTGCATGTCATCCTTGCCCAGGGGCCATGCTATTCTTCTCTGTATAATTCCAATTTTAGTATATGTGGTACTGAAGTAAGCACCAGATACATTTTTTTGATACACTTCCAAACACCAAAGACAAGAGATGATCTTTAAAGTACCCGGGAAGGGCGGGGGGAACATGGAAGATTAAATATTAAATATATTCAGTCAATTACAGAGAAATCACTGGAACAAGAATATCAATCATAATATCAAACATAAGATACAAAATGCAAAGAAAATCCAGAAAGCACAATGGGAGTCAGCAAAAAGAAGCAATCCAAAGAGAAATTATAATACAAAACAAGGTGCAAGACCTAGGATTAGATATCTGACCTAACATTAAATGAGCTAAACTTACCTATCAAAGAATCCCTCAGATCACAAACCAAAACTATTTTCTAGGTAATAATAATTAGGGTTTGGCAGCAACATTATCACATTCATCATTTTCCTCCTCATCTTCCTCCCTCCTTACACTCCTTATACTGTTAACAGTACAGTTCTCAGTGGGGATTTTTGGCTGTAAATATCTATACATAAAATAGCTTAGCATTAAACCTCATGAAACAAAATTTGCTTGAAACAGGAGGAAAAACAACAACAACAACAAAGAAATTAGCAGAAGAGTTTACCTCATCTTAATTTATCACAAATGGACAAAAATATAAGAATATAAAAGATTTAAATAACATAACAAGTTAGATATCATTGACAGAATTCTAGACCCTGAAAACAAACACACCTTCAATGTCATGGAATGGTCATTAAAACTAGCCTCAAAAAATATGGAAATTAAAACCACAGTACAATGTAATAAAATAGGAACTAAATTTTAGAAGTACTAGGGAATAAATAACCTTTCCACCTGAAAATCTTAAAACTCTTCCTTAAAACAACTTTGTGGTCAAAGGGAAAAATCACAATCCAAACTGCAGATAATGAAGAAAATAATGAAAATGAAAACATTACATATCAAGATGCACACAGTACTTGGAATAATATTCAGAATCTCAAACATATGTGTTAACCCACAGGGAGAAAAATTAGTGTTCATTTCAAGAAGTTTTAAGAAGTTTGAAAAGGAAGGAGGATTGCAAGTTCAAGATCTGTCTCAGAAACTTAGGGAGAACTATCTCAAACTAAAAAATAAAAAGGGCTGGGGATGTGATTCAGTGGTAATGCACCCCTGAGTTCAATCCCTAGTACCACAACAAAACAAAACAAATACTGCAAGAAGTCATGATGAGACTTAGATATATTTCACTTCCTACACACAGGTTACACAAAAGAACATTTAAAACTCATGTTTTAGCTAAAGGTATAATTTCTTTAATATAAAAAATTCTAACAAATCATTTTAAAAGGATCAATAATCCAATACAGATAACCTAAAATAAAAAATGATTTAAGAAGACGGTTTACAGGCAGGACATGGTGGTACATGCCTGTAATCCCAACTATTCAGGAGGTTGAGGCCCAAAGGACCTCAAGTTTGAGGACAGCTTCTGCAACTTAGCGAGGCCTTGTTTCCAAGAAAGAAGGAAAAAAAAAAAAGCTGGGAATACATTCAGTGGCACAGTGCCCCTAAGGTTGAACCCCCAGTATGGTGGTTGGGGGTGGGGAAGATAGTTTACAGAAAAGAATAAACTGGCTCATCAATACTTGAAAAAATGTTCAAACTCTAATGAAAGAAATGCAGTTCCACCTGCACTAGACTCATTCCTTAAATGCTTTGTCTGTCAAAGATCAGAAACACTGGGTGAAGCGCAGGGAAGCAGGTACTTTCCTATGTTGCTTATGAAAATGTGAATGGAGACCAACTGGGCAAAATCTCTGAATGACTGATAAATACATGTGATTTCATGTAAAGTTCAGAGACAGGTAATACTAACCTGTGGGTCCAGAAAGTAAAATGGTGGTTATTGCTATGGTGAGGGAATAGAAGTGGGTAATAGGGACGCTTCTAGGACGCCATGATGCTTACTTCCTAATGTACAAGTCATAATTGTGGGCTCAGTTTGTGAAAAATGAATGTAACCGTATACTTAGGATTTTGCACACCTTTCTACGTGTTTCATCTTGTGTTATGGGGGACCACAATTACAAAATTTACATATGAGCAAACATGATCTTTTATCCACATCTAAGCATTTATCCTATAAAGGGTTCTCAGTCTGTGGAGAGGTTTGCCTCCAAAAGTCATAAGAATGATAATACCTTAATTAGCAAAGTGGTTGAAGTTGATGTCACCAGTCATAAGACATATTAACCTTACCACCTCAGTTGTATTCTTCCCAGTAATGCATAACTTCAACCTAGTTATAAAAAACATCAGACAAACCCAAATGACAAAACTCTCCAATGGTATCAAGGTCATGAAAGATGAGGAAAGAATGAGGAATTGTCATAGCCTGAAGAGACAATACTGACCAAATGCAAAAGGGGCTCCTGGTTTGGAATGTGGTACAGAAAAAGGACACGAATGGGAAAACTGGTGAAATCCAAATGCTTAGTTCATTGTAAGGATTTTAAAAATCTTTAAATTTTTAAACTGATATATAAATTGTACACAATTATGGGGCACCGTGTGCTGTTTCAATCATGTATACCTTCTGTGATGTGAAATCGGGTTAAGTGTATCTATGTCCTCAAACATTTATAATTTCTTTGTAAATTTCTTGGTCTTAATGGTTCTATGATGTTATGGTTTGGATGTAAGGTGTCCCCCAAAAGCTCATGTGTGAGATAATGCAAGAAAGTTCAGAGGAGAAATGATTAGAGTCTTAACCCAATCAGTGATTTAATCTCCTGACAGGGATTAACTGACTGGTAACTGAAGTAGTGGGGTGTGGCTGGAGGAGGTGGGAATTAGGACGTGGCTTTGGAGTATGTATTTGTACCTGGAGAGTGGAGTCTCTCTGCTTCCTGATCACCCCATGATGCGAGCTGCTTCCCTCCGCCACACTCTCTGCCATGATGTTCAGCCTCATCTCCGGCCCTGAGAAATGGAGCCAGCCTTCTATGCACTACGACCTCTAAAACTGTGAGCCCTCAAATAAATCTTTCCTCCTCTACAATTGTGCTGGTTGGGTCTTTAAGTCATAACAGTGAGAAAGCTGACTAAAATATATGATTAAAGAAGATGTTAACAAAAGGAGAAGTTTGGTGTGTGGTATGTATTATTTTTGTGCCTCTTCTTTGAAAGCAAAAATTATCTCACAATAAAGTTAAAATCTATCACAATCTATAGTTAGAAAGAAAGTTAAAAGGGGGGGCAACTATATTTTTACTAGTATTGACCAATTCCAAGATGCACTGTTAAGAGAAAAGAAGGCAAGATTTCACAAAAATATGGTGAGGCATGCTAGCGTTTATAGGGAAAAGGAAATGTATAAATGGTTGTATTTTGAATTTTTGCCTTAAGTATATATTGCTTACTCATAAAAGAAATAACATAATTCCAAAACATTCACAATGATAACCGAATGTCTATAGTAGAAGTGGTCTCTGCTATAGTTTGGATCATAAATATCCCTCAAAGATTCATGTGTTAAAGTCTTGGTCCCGGCTCGGTGCTTTTGGGTCCTGGTGAAAACTGTGAGAGATGGGGACTAGTGGGAGGTCTTCCAGTCATTAGAGGTTTGCCTTTGAGGGGGCCAGAGGATTCTAGCTTGTTCCTCTTTCTCATTCTGCTTCACAGCTGCCATGAGATAACGAGATCTGCCTTATCACTTGCTCCCCACCATGATGAGCTGTCTTGTCACAGGCCCAAAAGCAATAGAGCCCAATGACCCTGGACTGAAACCTCTGAAACCATGAGACAAATTAAAACTTCTCTTATTATAAGTTGATTATCTCAGGTATTTTGTTACAGTAACATATAGCTGACTGACATAGACTTTGTGTAATTATTTAGTGCCCACAAGCTGTTTACTAAGTTCTTATTAGATGAATTAGAAAATGTCAATGACTTTTCCAGAACAAATTCTTTCATTGTATCCTCAATACCACTACTTCTTTAAGTTCTCTTCCTCTTTCATCTGGATGACTGCAATCACTTTTCACAGGTCTTCTTGATTATAATCTCTCTCATACTCAACACACAGCTTGCAAATCTCAAACACAGACATCCAGTAAACCATCCTTCACTCTCTTCAGGACCCAGGGAAAACTCCTACTCCTGTCACAGGCCAGCCCAGATTCTCACTTGAACTCCTGTCCCTCTTCTTTCCTTGATACCTCCATGCATGCTTGTACTAAATGCACCAGAAAGCAATCTGCATCTTTGCAGAGGCAGCTGTTTTTATCTCAAGGGCTTTATCCTGTCCCTTCTGCAGGCTGTATAATGCTATATTGGAGATACAGGGCAGACAGTGAGCACAGCCTTCTGTCTGGGAGCTCAGTCCAGGACTAAATAAGTGGTCTCCACAGAGTCATATTCCTCTGCATTCTTCAAGGTCAAATCCAGGTGTTCATCTCTTGTGAAGGAAGTCTTTCCTCCATCCCCACCAGGAAGAGTCCCTCAGGGCTCTAACAGCACATTGACTTCATTGGACCTGCCAAGGGACACTTCCATATGTCTTACTTGTTGCACCCCTGGACACTGTCTCATCTCATTAGCTGGCACACAGCTGCAGCAGCAGCACATTTACATGCTGAAAGAATGAACACGCAAACAATGAATGAATGCATTTACAAGTAATAATACAATAATACTGGGTTTCAGCAAGGTCAGACAAAAGTGGACACAGGCTTAGCATGTACTAAGTCCAGGCATTCATTATATAAGTGCCTTCTCGGGATTATCTCATGACCACTCAAACCACTCTTGTGAGCTACACACTCACTGTTCCCATTTTACAGATGAGAAAATGGAGATACACGACTGATCTAAGATGTGGATCTGGGACTGTCCTGACCCACAAGTTATTCTGCCTCTCCCTCAGTCCCCAATTTCCTTTTCCTGCTTTCTCCACCTGTGATCTTGCATTCTCTGTATCAGCCAGAGGGAGTGCTCAGCATCTTGTCTTATTTGCAGTAGAACAGAATGCTTCTTGACCAGCTCTAGGCTGTTCCCTCTGCCTGCAAGGTCCTACAGTTTGAAGATCTCTGATCTAAAAACTCTTGGAGTCAAGAGTTTAGATTTTGGAGTTTTTCAGATTTTGGAATATTTGCATAGACTTTACTAGAGAGCATCCTTAATTCAGAAGTCCAAATCCAAAATCTGAAACTTCTTGAGCATTAAGAGGGATCAAGGATTTGTGATGCTTTATGTGGAAACTCCACTGGAAAGTGTAAGCCTTGGCTTTGATGAAATGTGGCACCTGAGGCTGGAAACATCAAGGGGAAGCTGCTTCAGTCAAATAACCATTGTGTCGGGGGCGGGTCCCAGATTCCTCCCAATTCTCACTGCCCATGACAGTTCTTGAACTGCAACAGAAAACCCCTAGTCCTGCAAACCACAAGAAAAATGAAACAGCTCTCTGGCTTAACATGTGTCACCTCACAAGCTACGTTTATGGTCTGGTGAAAGGCACATCCCGTCTGTCTGCCACACAATTCTTCAAAGTGCTGTGTGATAACAAAGCCAGCACCCAGCTTCCGCCCCTGGAGTACTATGTAAACACGAGAAGGTCTGAGTTTCTCACAATGACCTCCTGGATCATGCATGCAAGCCTTTACCATTTTTATTCAACTGGGGGTAACACTCTCAAGGACTGTGAAGGGGACTGATGTCTCTCTCTCTCCTTCTCACTGGGTACCCACTAGGAATTGAGAGAGCAGCTCTAATTCAAAGTGAGCCCCAAGGGGATGGTTATGTAAACTGCCTCAAAAATGTGTTGCTGATAACACAAGCCAAAGGGAGATAAAATAAAACTCCACTGGCTGGCTGCATGAAAAAGTGACTAATCCAAATTTTCCACAAATACTACTGCAGTTTGAAGTCTTCCCCCAGGCCGGCAAGCCAGGACTGCTTCTGGAAGGTTTCCTGCATCCCATGGCTACTTTTCCATGTTCCCGAGGGTAGCAGAGACCCTTACCTGGCTGAGGCTGGGTATTGCTCCATAAGGGTAGGCCCCAGGCACCCGGCCACTCAGCTGGCCTGGGGTCAAGAACTGAAAGATAACACACAACCTGCATTGTCTGGAGAGGCTTGGAGAAGGCAGTCTACTGTAAACTTTCAAACACTTCTGGAAAATTAGGGCTATCTGCTGCCAAAGTCCAACAGCTTCAAGAGGCTGCAGATGCTGGGCAGGAAGCTGAGACCCACACAGGCAAAAGAGCTTTCAGCTGGGCGTCCAGCGTCACATATGACCATGCAAGCCCTGTCTGAGTAGGGCAGGGCCAGGCCAGGCAGGCTCCCAGACCTTGCCAGCCTCCCACTCTGGCCAGGTCCACTGGCAATGAAGGGATAGATTTTATTTAAATCAGCAGTTTCCAAACCAGGCTGACAGTAAGAATCCTAGAGGGAGGCTATATAAAAATACAAATTTCTAAAACCCATGTCCCCTAGAGATTTTAGCGGGATACAGTAACTTCCAATAGGATTTGGAGTGGGACACAGTAACATCCAACAGTCTCTGGAGGAGGCTCTAATGACCCATTAAGTTTAGAACTGACTGATATCAGAAAAGAGTCCTGCTTCCAGGTAGCGTTATGACAACTTGAGCTTCTTGGATGCTACAAGAAGCTCTGGATCCATCAAGATGCTCAAGCAGTTCTCTGCAGGACAGAAAGAGGCTTTCCAGCCCTGGGACTGGGGATTTTCCAAGAGAGATACTGAGTGCTGGAGAGCAATCCCTGGGGGTTACAGACTTCCAGGGCACCAGGAGGAATGGAGAGGACAGCACAGGAAGACATAGAAAAGGAGAATCAGCCAATATAATGGTCAGCTAAACCAGGTCCCCTCCTTTCCCACTGACTCCAGGAAACAAGATTGCAGAAAAATGACAGAAGCAACACCGAGTGTGTGCTCCGTGCCAATTGCTCTAGTTCATCTGTTACTCATCTCTCATTACAACCCTATAATGTGTCCAAAGGATCTATTCTCCCATTTTGCAGATTAGAAGATTGAGGCATAAAGACTGTATAGTGTGTTCAAAGAAGTGGAGGCAGGAAGGCAGCCTGGGCAGCCTGACTAGAGAGCCCTTCCTTCTTTCCCACTGTGCTACAGATTGCACCTCCATGCTGTACCAATGGGAAAGAACAACATTCCATGGGAAAGCCAGGTAGAAAAGAACACTGAACCCCTCTAATGCCTGTGTCCACTCCAGACACTCACTTCCCTCCAATTAGCTCACAACTTCTTCGATTAACAATGTTCTGAGAAAAACAGTGTAACATGCACATTGCGGTCCCTTGCGAATGCCCTGGAACAAAAATCACATCTGTGCTCATGGTAACCACAGCTAGTGGAATCCCCTCTGAGCACTACCTTTCTTTGTACAGTGGCAGCCACGCCTAGGCTTCAGAGCAATGATAGAGTATGTTGCACAGAACACAGATGAGGGGTGAGTGGTCATTCCATAGTACCTTTCAACCTCAGATCCCCAGGTTTTGGAGTGCTGGTAATAGCAGCAGGAGAAATCCCCCTGCCGTGTGGGGCAGCGATAGTGGTCATGGTCAGGACACTGCCCTAACTGCCGCCTCCTTTGCTTTGTCTCCGGTTGTATACTCATTCTTCCTTTCAGTCGATAATGCCTAAATTTGGTCTTCCCACCCTTTTTCACCTGGCAGAATATCTAAGCTTTAAAGTCTTGTTAAAGAGTAACTTTGCTTTGCAGTGATGGAGGACAGGAGGAACTTGTAATCATAAAAGAGATTGATTGAACTAATTGCATAAAGTTCATTTCCCCTTTCTAATAAATATTTACCATCCAGTGTTTATATCTTTTATGTTTGGACTTTCTTGAAATACTTTCTTGAATTAAAAACATCACATTACCATTGGCTAAAAGAGGAGACGGTTGCATTTGCCAATAACTTCTACAACAAATGCCAGCTATTGAGGCCAATTTTTTTGTAGTTCATATTTCCATAGACAGCTTTGAGCCTTGTAATACCAGCATTCCGCCGACAGACATGAAAGATTCAATGGTAATGATGATGCTGCAGGAGCCTCCAGAGGTCTAAAAATTAAAATGGACTGCATTTTAATTATTTTTTTTGGTTCTATTGTATGCAGATGCTTAAGAATGCAGAAAACCTGGCTACTATTTGAAACCTGGGTGGCTCCCAAAGCAACTGTAGCAATGTTTCTCACATCATTTACCCTATTCCTTTGAGTGAGGATATGGTTCTTAATTCATGGGTCTTAAAACAGCTAGGAACCATGAGCACCCAGAGAAGGGTATACACAGAAGTCACAAGGAAGTGCTGCATTTGAAATTCTACCCAAAGAAGAGCAAAAGCTGAGTCAGGGCATCCCGTGTTTCCTGCTATGGGCAGACACCAACCTGCCACTCTCCAACACCAAGTCTCTGGTCTTTGTGGGTCCTGAGCATCTAGTAGTGCCGAGAAAGCCCCTCCTAGACTATGTTTGCCAATGCATAGTTATTACATAAAATTACCAGGAAAATAATTAAGTTGAAATATCATTTTCAAAATATAGATTTCCTAAAGTGCAATACTGTAATATAGGTTTGTCAACACATTGTCTATAATATAGAGGGGACAGCGTAACCAGTGTAATGCCGAAGGAGTGGGGAGTATACGATAGTTTGTGATGTCAGCCACAACTGTAATACATATGAGGATGTCTGTCATTCCTAATCACATGACTGTCCTGGGTCCTGCGGAGACTGCTGGGGTTTATTGCCAACCTTTCATAATGAAGGGAAACACTAACTTCACTTAGAAGTGGAAGAAAAATAAAGGTGCGATTGCTGTCCTAGCCCAGTTCGCAAATCCTTTGAAACTATCCAAAGGGCCCTGGTTTGGCACTCCTGCTTCAGTGTGGTCACGGGGATGCGTGGATGAGAGACGTGCTCCCTGAGAGGAGGGAGGCCTCTGCTCTCTACTTCCTGTCTGGAATGGGCTGGGCTCATCTTTTGGCAGATAACCTTTTGTTTCCCATAAGAGACAGCAGTGAAATGAAAACGGCCCACCACTAGTCAGGGTAGTTAGTATTGTTCTGAAAATGTAATCTATCAAGTTTCTTTTTCTTCTTGTTTTTATGTTCTGTATTCCAGAAAAGAAAATGTTCAACTCCTCAATACCGGTGTGTCTCACAGTTTTATTCCCTGGGCAGTGTCCAATCTCCACTATATTTCATTATTATTTTCTTTTCTGTAACCGGCTTAAAGTTCCAGACATTTTTAAGACAAAAGATACACAGACACAGACAGACACACAGAGAGTTGCCTCATTAATGCTTAGGTCCTTTTCCAAACTTCCCCTAATAGCTCTATACAGAGACCCCAGCCCAAGGTTCTGGCCAGTGAAGCTCCCATCAATACAGTCTTTAGGGGAGCCCCAGGCTTGGGAGCATGGATAATGTTCTCAATTTCCAAACATAAGTATAGTTTTTAAGAAAAGAGATTGCTCCATATTTTTGGAGTTGTAATTTCTTCACAATATCCTCTCCCCTTAAACTGCTGGCTGTGTGTTTTTCTTCCTTTTTACAACATCTAGTACATAACGGTTTTTGTTTCCCTATAAAAGGGGACCAAAAGTGGTTTAGTGATCTTTTTTTTTTTTTTTTCAGTGTTAGGGATTGAACCATGGCCTCAGGCATGCTAGGCAAGCACTCAATCACTGAGCTATATCCACAGCTCTGGTTTGGAGAATATTGTTCAGAATTTTGTATCACAGTTTTTTCTGAAGTAACTGGACATGCTTTGAGATGTTATGAAGTCACTTGTGTGATTCTGTCGTGAAGACTGGACAATTGGTGCTTTCCACCTGGGGACACAGGATGTTCATGGGGCTTCAAGAAGACTCACATCTAAATAGAACATGTCAAGAATCCTAATGCACTACTCTCTCAGTGGAATGGAGCACAAATGACTATACATTTATAATCCATCTTTAAATAATCTACTTCTAATGTCCTTAATCACAGGGATAAGCAATATATGACTGCATACATTTTATTTCCCTTGTTATCTTAAAAGCTATGACTCTCTGCTGCATCATTTACTGTTTGTTCTACACTTGATATTACACATCTTTAACTGATCACAATCTGTCTTTATCTGATATTATAGTGGTTCCCTTTATCCTTGGGAGATACATTCTAAGACCCTCATCGCCCAGGGATACAATCAAACCCTATATACACACTGTGTTTTTTCCTAATCATGCCTATTTATAATAAAGTTTAATTTATAATTTAGTACAGTAAGAGATTAACAGCAATTACTACTGATAAAATAATTATGACAATGTGCTCTATAAGTTATTTTAAGTTTATTCACTATTTCTGGATAAGGAGGGACTGCTGTTATTACACCTCACATATAGTATAAGAGTCAATATCATATTTTTAATTTCTCCCTTTCTGGCCTTTATGAATGCCATACATTTTACTTTTATATGTGTCATAACCCTAAAGTACTAAATTAGTTCCCTATGGCAAATTTGAACTGGTTTCCTACTGCTGTTACAACAAATTACTACAAATTTAGTAGCTCAAAACAACATAAATTTTCTTACAGTTCTAGAGGTCAGAAGACCAAAATCACTCCCAGGGGGCTAAAGTCAACTGGCAGCAGGGTTGATTCCTTCCGAAGACTTTTTCCAACTTCTCGAGGCCATCTGCATTCCTTGATTTGTGGCTCCTTCCTTGCATCACCCCAAACTCTTGGTTCTATCATGATATCTCCTCTCTCTCCTTTTGATTTGATCTCATGTCTCCCTCTTTTGAAGAACCCATGCAAACACACTGGGCCCATAATATCATCCAAGACAATTTTCCCATCCCAAGATAATCAATTTAATCATACCTGCAAATCCCCTTTTGCTATATAAAATAACATTCATACATTCTGGGGATTAGGACACGGAGAGCTACTATAAGTACAATTATTTATTTTAAAACAGCTGTTTAAATGTTCAATAATTTTTAAAAGACATTCAAGTATACTTCAATATGTCATATATTTACCCATGTAGTTACTACTTGCAGTGTGTTTCATTCCTTTGTGTAGATATATATTTTCATCTAGTATCATTTTCTGTTGAAAGATTTATTTTATTGTAATGTTTCTTATAGTGTATAAGCCTGTTCATGATGATTTTTTTCTAGCTTTTCTATAACAGGAAAAATTTGCATTTAACAATTTTTTGAAAGATATTTTTGCTGGGTATAGAATTATAGGCCATAATTCTGATGCCTATGTGAGCTCCTCAGAGTGTTCCTCTAACCCTTTCAGATGGCTCTTTGCCTGCCCTGGGGTAGTTTTTCCAAACACCAGCACTGACTAGTAAGTGGCATATTCTGAGGGGACCCTCTGCACATCTCTGGGGGTCTCTCTTTGGGCAGCTCTTTCTTTAGTACTCTGTCTTAGGAACCCTAGTTGCCTCAGTCCCCTGTAAAAGCAGCTCCATTTCCTCTACTAGGAAGACTGTGGCTTCCTTTCAGTTCTCCTGTGCTGCAGCCTGGAAGCTCTTCAGGCAGTTAGCAAGAATAATCCTAGGGCTCCCCTCAAAGGTAACAGGCTTCTGTTGTTTTATGTAAAGTGTCTTAAGAAATCACTCATTTTTTGATTGATTGATCAATCGTTTGAATTCAGACAGGAGAGTAAATCTGGCCCCTGTCATTCCATCTTGGCCAGAAGAAGAAGTTGGGGTGAGAAACTTAAAGGCATATTTGAGACCATGTCATTTCATAACGTGATATCCATTTCAATCCTCAAGGAAAAGAAAGGGTAATAATGACTACAAAGATCAATTATGGCACTGAATTAAAAGAACTGATTGGTTCTGGTGTCTCTGGCTACATGAGGAGGAATGAAGAGTTAAGACGATGCTTCATTTTTTCATAGCACCCAGGAATTCAATAGAGAAAAACGTGGATCCTATAAATGAACAGATAGATTGGTTCTGTCTCCCACAGGTGGGAACTGGCATTGTCCAGGAAGAAAATAACAACACAGCTATCAGCTCACCATATTGGGCACTAACTTTATGACAGAACCATTTCTCTACACTTTACATGTCTTAACTGACCAGAAGCCTGATATTTTACTAGTGAGGACACCAAGGCACAGAGAAAGAGAAACAATCACTAGGAACCAGCCTGCACTCACTCCCTACCAGACTCACTGCCCTTCCTTGAATGGTTCTTGTCCTGGGAGGGAGCCATGGGAGTGGTCTGCATGGACCCTTGCAAGACGTCTGGCAGATTCACCCTTTATGGTAGTGAACCAGATGGAGAACCGTGCAATCAGGTTTAGAGAGTAATATATCTCATGGGGAGGTCTCTAAGGATCTTTTTCTCAACTCTGCGCCTGTCCACAGATTCATCAGCAGGTGAGTGAAGCCACATAAGCAGGACTGTACAAACGTTCAGTTAGGGTCATGGCTGGATCCCAGAGCGACACATACTTATTGAGTGCCTACTGTGTGCCAGGCACTGCTCGTGGCAGTCGAAAATTACTGGTGAGCAAAAGTTAAGATTACTGTCCTTGAAAGATTTTTGATCTAGAAGAGGGGAATTACCAGTCATAATAAGTAAGTGCACTACGCAGCATGTTAAAAAAAATAAGTATCTGGAAGCAGTGCTTTCCCTTAAGGGGTCAGTTGGAAGTCGGTGCTGCAAGGGTGGGCAGAGGAGGGCTACTGATCATAGTGTCAAGCAGGGTAGTCGGGATAGGTCGCATTGAGAAGGTTACATTCAAAAACAACAACTACAAAAAATCTCTCCTCAAAAAAGATGAGGAATGATTCATGTAGATAACTAAGAGAGGAGCTGCCAGGCAGAGGAAGGGGCTGCATACAGTGGGGCATGACCCCGCTGGGAGCTGCAGGAAGGCAGCAGGATAGCTGCAACAGAGCAGGTGAAGAGGAACACAGAAACTACATGGTAGGGGGCAACGCGGCGATCTTGTTCCAGAAAGCAGGGAGGGATGGCAATAGAAGACGTCTGTGATCCTGCCACACTGAACTCATTCTGGAGCACATACTTCTATAGGCACAGAGGGAGCAGTCTGACCACACTGTGATCCCTGGAATCCAAACCTGTGCTGGTATCTTGGTCTGGATCTGACTTAGAGGACCAGCCCAGACCCAGGGCAGTGTGTCCCAAATGTCTGACCTTCCACGGTAGTGCAAAAGCATTAGTGAGACATGTTCTCCAGCATGAGCAGTAGCTGCCACCTCACTGTCAGAGTCCTTGCAAGTGGAACAATGACTAGTGACTAGCAGACGCTGGCAGCCACCATGGTGACTCCACTACTTCACTCTCCCCACCCCCCGCACATAATGACTCCTGCTATTGGGGCAGAAAACACTATTTTATTTGATTACTGGTGCAACACTCAAGGTAAAAGCAAGTAAGAAAACATGAGGTGCAGTTCCTGGGGAGCTGTGGGATTAAAAGTTCAATTTCATGGCATCTTACAAATGGGAAGATCGCATTACAAATTTATTTGCATTTTGAGTCTCTAGGGGATAAGGAGCTACAAAGCTGACCTAACCATTCATTATTTGTCGACCTCTAATGGTCCTCTTTAAATGAAAAGATGTTAATGAAGGAAAATAAAATATCATGTAGCCTTCTCTCTCTTGGGGTCTTTGAAGACAGATTCCCTTCTCTCCCTCAGTAATAGACACACTGGGCTTTCCTTCCTGACCATCCTCTTACATCCCTAAGTGCCTAAGTGTTGCAGTTAGGGTACTGTACAACAGTGCAAGGGCAGAGTCTAGCCCGGGAGATTTCTGGTGCCCAATATGTGTCTCCCTTCCTCAACCCCAACTTCCTGCAATCACCTGGCTCCTAGAGGGAAAAATGGCTCAGCTTGCAGGGAAGGTGGTCTTTGTCCAGATCCACCCATTCAATCTTACACCCTGGAAGGCCAGCTCCTCTGACCTGCCTCCTCTCAGCAGCGCTGGGTAGGACTCCCTACTGGGCACTCTGAATCCACTGGGAACCTCCCCTTCTCAACCCTAGGGAGGGCCCTTCTGTCTTCCCTAAATGCTCAGTGTCTTTGGGAGGGTTCTAGACGTATATCCTCGTGTTGGTCTTGTACTGAGCTTAACACCATCAAAGGCCCCCCTGAAAACTGCTCTCTTGATATTTGTATCATCGATTCACTTTGGAGACTGAAAATGAAGTGTAAGCAAACTGAATGCTCTTGGCAGACACATACATATAGAAACGAGAGCTTTAATGGTCAAGCTGTGCAGAGGCTGATGAGGAGCATTAGACATGGAAGGCTGCTGGGGCAGTCAGAATCCTGGCACTGATCACACTGCCCAGGGGACCAGCAGAGGAGGATTTAGAACAACACTGTGGATAAGTGTCCTTGGGAAAAACAGCTGGCAGTCGGTACCA
Organism: Marmota marmota marmota; assembly: GCF_001458135.2. Lineage (NCBI taxonomy): Eukaryota > Metazoa > Chordata > Mammalia > Rodentia > Sciuridae > Marmota > Marmota marmota. The sequence continues at coordinate 17,299,757 of NW_026000196.1, forward strand.
GCTGGGTGTTGAGGTGCTGCTGTTCTCATACCCCAAACAGTGCCGTGCCCCACCTGCAGGATGTCACCCCAACTCTTAGATAGGAAGTCCTCAAGAGGTAGCATGAACTCCCTGTGAGTCGAGGCTTGCCAGGATCTGAGGCCTCCTTCTGTAGGCAGCCCTTGTGGACCTGTCTTCCTTGGTTTGGGTTCTGTTGTAAGTTCCTGGTCAGCCCTCCACAGATCCTTCCTGGGACTAGATGCTGTCCTGAGCCCTGTGCTTAGCTCTCTCTTGGGCTGCCTGCCCCTGGGTGGCTCCTGAGCCCCACAAATCTCTAAATACTTTCCTTTATTCTGTCCTTCTTCTGCCCCAGGGTGGGGCAGGCTGTGCTCCCTAGCTGAGTTCCACTGGAATGCAGGCTTCTCTGGACATTCTGGACCTCCTGTGGCTGTTACACAGATGGCCATGGGCATGGTACCTATCCTGCCCCAGGTCCCAGCATGTTTCTCTTGGTACTCTCCATCTGCAGAATGAGCCAAGCCATGGGCCTCCCTCTTTGCTGCACAGTGAAAAAGTGTGTGCTCTGGGTGCGAATGCACTTGGATTCAAATCCTTGTTTTCCTACCTACTAACCAAGACACTGTGAATGGCCACTTACTTAGTTTGATTTGCTCTTATCATCTGTAATGTGGAGATAGAATCTAGGGAGTTATGGTGAGAACTAATTGGGAGCATGGAGATTAGACACTTTGGGACCAGACACATAGACGCTGCTCCATAAATGCTATTTAATAGGGTTATTATCACTATTATATAACTGATTTATTACATTTGAAATTTTCTCCATCTGACATTCTCCAACATTTAACAGTTTTTAGTCCTCTTCCTTATCTTTGCAAAGTTTGAAATCAGATGATGTCAGATCACTTCCAAGAAGTATGGGTCACTCTTCTTTCTCTAGCATTCAAAATTTTTCATGCTAAAATACTAGGCTTCTCTTTTTCAGTAGAAAGCCTGAAGCATCCCCCTTCAAAACTGCCTTGTATGCAGGGACCTGAAACACAAGTGTGGGCATGCATGCATGTGTGGCTATCTACGCTACATATGTGCAAATGCCTCTGAATGTGTGTTATGTACACATATATGCACATGTTAAGTGTGAATACCTATATCAGTGGCCCTTCCTGAGCCAGCTTTCCCCTGGATGCTTACCTCCATGTTTTTGCAGAAGGTGGCATTGGTGCCGAACAGGATCTGGCACTGCTCATTGGCGCTGTAGTGCATGCCTGGCAGCTTGTGAGGGAGGCGCACTGCATGCTGGCTCCTGGGGTCTGTGACCAGCAAACAGGTACTGACTTTGGACCTGAAACAGCCAAGAGGTAAGCTGACTTGCAAATGTACTATTCAGGTTTTTGATTTTTTGGTCTTTAAGAATGATGCACCTGGGCTGGGGATGTGGCTCAAGCGGTAGCGCGCTCGCCTGGCATGCGCGCGGCCCGGGTTCGATCCTCAGCACCACATACAAACAAAGATGTTGTGTCTGCCGAGAACTAAAAAATAAATATTAAAAAAAAATTCTCTCTCTCTCTCTCTCTCTCTCTCTCTCTTTAAAAAAAAAAGTTTAAAAAAAAAAAAAAGAATGATGCACCTTCAGGCTGCGGTTGTGGCTCAGTGATAGAGTACTCGCCTAGCATGCATGAGGCACTGGGTTCGATCCTCAGCACCACATAAAAATAAAATGAAGATACTGTGTCCACCTAAAACTAAAATAAATAAATAAATATTAAAAAAAGAATGATGCACCTTCAAGTGATTTATGGGAGAAGGACCCAGCACTGGACATGTGGATTGTGCTTTGTTTGCTTTTTGTTCCCACATGACTGCATGTGGATTATCAAGAAACCGGCCACTCAGGAGGGGCCCAGGAGCAACACCCTTGAAGCAAAGGGTCTTTAATGGGGAGTTTGACAAAAAATGTTTTTGAAATAAATGACCATGATATTTTCTTAGAATATGGTTTTTGGACAAAAGTTACTATGAATAAAGAACAAGTGTAATTTAAATAAAATCAAAGTGCTTATTTCCAACTTCACAAATTCTCTTTCAAAGATCTGTGGGGACAAGGCAGCTGTCTCACCTGACTACACCTGCTGCTGCCACCAAAGGCTGGCCAGTGGTACACTCTAAGGAGGACTTTAGGATTTCAATCAGAACAGAAATGCTTACTTACAATGAGAGGTATATTTCCAAAAAGGAAGCTTGATTAGAGGGTCAAAAATACTTTAATGCTTCCCCCCCTTCCATTCCTAAAGCAAGGCAGATGGTATTAAAAGGAAAACCCAGTAACTTGCCAAAATTCTTGAAAATTGCATGCATGCCAGTACACATAGCTGAGGCTGGCCCATCTTCTCCAGACTAAGACATTACTTGTCACCAGTGGAGTCAGCACTGTGTATGTGAGCAAATGAAAACACACTCTCTGGTTGTACCAACTCTGTTGGGTACAACAAATAACATCACATAGCTATAACATTTTACTAAAATTCTATGATAACACACACTCAGGGGAAGCAGACCATATTAAAACCAATGGGTTCATTTTTAAGCCTGTTTACCACTTAAGCAATTTCCCCATCAATAGGAAACATGAGAGAAGACCTAGACGATGCCTTTGCTGCTTTATCCCAGATTGCCTGAGTACTTTAATACCTTGGACTGTAAAGCTGCATATGTAGGTGAGATTCACTGACTCACCTCTGTTCTACAGATTAACATGACTAAGTAGAGAAGTACTCAGGGCACACACATCAATGCTATAAGCCAGCCTTGAGGGAGGTTGTATGTATGTGTGTATGTGCTGCAGTACTGGGGATTGAACCCAGGACCTCATGCATGCCAGATAAGTACACCACCACTGAGCTATACTCCCGTTCCAAGCCCCAAGGTTTCAACACTCTATGACCAGAACAGTCTGTGTGTACACTCAGTTTGACAAGGATCTGAAACTAGATGAGCAATTCTTCCACAGAAAATGTAAAAATGGAATGATGTAGACATCTTCTAGGAAGAAAGTAGCATTGAGATAAACACGTCCTGTCTCCACATGAGCAGGTGGTGAGCAAACCCACCCTGCAGCAAATTCACTCCCTACCAAGGGAGGCAGCCTCAGCACCCAGGGAGTGTTCAACACCGCATACAGTTCCCAAGGAGCACCTCTCAGGTGGTGTCCACTCATGGTCACAGGACTGCAAAGAAATGAAGTGGATTTTTAAGCCAGGGTCTCTATGTTGATATTGCCATCATTGAATAATTATTTAATGGTCACCTGCTGGGTGTCCAATGTCATACCAGATGCACACTTGGGAGGAAGCATTTGCCTGTTATAGGATATTGCACTGACCACCTCTTCAGGCTGAAAGGATTCTAATAATTTTGCATTTGGGGAGAATTTTCTATTGTACTAATGCTACAGAATGATTCAAGGGCTTACTTGAGGAAGTTTTCAAGGTCATCTCGACTGCAGGAGGACCAAGAGAGGTCACTGGGGTTCCGGCCTTTTACCCACTCGCCCGACATGATGTGGGACCGGCCAGCACAGGATGAGTGGTCATCGTCATGGTTCATCCCCAAGCTGTCCAAAGAGAAGGAGGAGGAGAGAGGAACACTATGTTACAGGTGTCTCATTTCCAGGTCCAGGTTCAAGCACACTATGTACACTTAAGTCTAAATACAAGTGATATAGGGTGATAGCTGCTCTCACAGAGATCACAGCGGGAGTTTACAGAGAAATAAAGTGGTGATTAGCTCACAAAGTGAAAGAAAACTGATTGAACAAAGAGACAATATAAATAAATGAAAATCTTTAAATGAAGTGTGATAATTAACTGACATTATAGCTCTTAAACTCTCAACTCCTTTTTTATAATATTTATTTTTTAGTTGTAGTTGAAAACAATACCTTTATTTCACTTATTTATTTTTATGTGGTGCTGAGGATCGAACCCAGGGTTTTGCACATATGAGGCGAGCGCTCTACTGCTGAGCCACAAGCCCAGCCCTAAACTCTCAACTTCTGACGATCAGACTTCCTTACTCTAAATATTCCATTAGAGGTTCAAGTGTTTGGTATTTCTTGGAGATAAGTCACAGTGCTAAGGGCCAGTGGGAATCACCCAAGACACTCAGTTATCAAATGTCATGGGTTTGAGTTTTCAAGTTCATAAATAACTGTGGCTTTTTGGTTTTTCATATCTCTATACCTGGGTCTACCAAGATCAATCCCGTCACCTTCCCTGCCCATCTGGACCGGAAAGACAGCAGAATGCGTGACTAGGCATGGATAGTGGGCCACAGGCTGTAATCTGAACTATGAGTCACCAGAGTTCATATACGTCCCATCACTGCGAGGGGCTGAGATGCAGTTTACTGCACCAGAGAGCACAGTTTGCTGACTCATGATGCCCAGAGGGGAGACCTCGTGTGTGTAAGGATGCCTATTCTTTGCCAACAATCCCAATGGAGGAAAAAAAAAATCATGCTTTGGTTCATGTAAAAAATATTAGCTGCTTTTCAAGTGGCAGGTAATAGACCAGAAGAAAAAAGAATGGTGGACCAGCTGTCATTTATAGTGTCAAATCACAGCCAGCCTGTGAGAAGAGGTACTTATTAAAAAAAAAAAAAAAAACTACTCAGCAGAATAATGAAAACCATCTCTGGTTAAATCCCAGCTGATCCTCCTATTGAGAGGTCAGGTGTCCATCCACTTAAGGTAAAAAGAAGAGCCAAGAAATAATTAGATAATTCTGGCCAATAAAAATAATTTAGACATTTCCAGTAATTGCTTTGCTGAATAAAGAGGGTCCTATTTCTCAATGCAATTTCTCACTTTTTGTTTTTTTTTTTTTTTGGTGGACAACAGAGAATGATGATTTATATGGAATACATGGGAAAACAATTTTCTTTCAGTTTTAAAAAGAATTCTGTTAGAAATAAAAAGTTATTTAAAAGATATTCATTCTTTGCGCCTTAAATACATTCTTTTTTACTTTTACTCTCAGTATATTTCTTTTATTTTGAGGTTTACTTTTAAAAACTTTATGTGGTAAGAACACTAAATATGATATCTATCCTATTAAGGGTTTAAGCATACAATGCAGTATTGTTCACTGTAGTTTTAATGCACAGCAGCAGCTCTCTTGACCTATTTATCTTGCTTAGCTGAAACTTGATGCCCACTCATCCATCCCCTCTCCACTGCCCTCTCCTCAGCCCTTGGCAACCACCATTCATTCTATTTTTCAATTCCATGAATCTGACTATTTTAGATATCACATGTAAGTGAAATCAACAAGTCTTGTTCTTCCCATGATTGTTTCACTTCACTTACCGTATTGTAAAAAGTCAACCTCCAAAATACATAAGGAACTCCTATAAGCCAGTAGCAGGAAAAAATAATAACCTGATTTTAAAATGGGTTAAAGACTTGACTTAACCATTTCTCCAAAGATAACATACAAATGACCATCAGGTACATGAAAGGATGCTCAATGTCATTAATCAACAGGGAAATGCAAGTCAAAACCCTAATGAGATATCGCTTCATACCTTTATGATGTTTGTCATCAAAAAAACAAAGACAAGTACATGTAATGATGTGGAGAGATTGGCATGCCTGATCACTGATGGTTGGAATGCCCAATGGTGTAGTGTAACTGCTATGGAGAAAAAGTACCAAGGGTCCTCAAAAAAATTACAACAGAACTACTGCATGATCCAGCAATTTCACTTCTGGATATTTAATCAAAAGAAGTGAAAGCAGGATCAAAGATATATTAGCCAAGATGTGGAAACAATCTAAATGTCTATTGATGGATGCATGGATAAATGTGTTACATTCGTATAATAGAATATTATACAGTCTTTAAAAGGAAAAATTCTTCCATATGTAACAGCATGGATGAGCTTTGAAAACACTATGTTAAATGAAGTCAGATTTTTAGTTTTTTTCTGCCTGCTATGTATGTATGTGTACACATGTATGTATATGTATATGTATGCATGTGTATTTATCTCATATTAAGTTTTGAGGGAAGTGAATGTTTTTTAAAGTACATTTAGGTTATACAAGAATGACTTACCTTAGATGTAATGTATGGTTTGATTTGATATCAGTAAATAAAACTAGTGATGATGTTTTTAAACAGGTAGACTTAAAATTTTTGATGGATTTTAATGAAGTCTGCAAAATGTGTAGAAGTTATGAGATAGGAATTTAAGGATATGGAGAGAACACTGAGTCTCAAAAGAGAAATGCCCATAAACTGTTGGAACACAGAGCAAATAACTCATGAGCAATCTAGCCCATGACCTTGTACCCAAGTCCTTGCCTGGAGCTTGCTGACCGGCTGATGAAAAAGCAACGACACTGCAGGACAACCCCAAGGCAGCTGGAGGAACCACTGCTGTAGGGAGCATATGCATAAAGACGGTGGTGACCAATAAATGACCCTATCATTAAAATAGCAAGATGCATCCTCCTGGATGGAGATTTAAAATGCTAATGAGACATGTGATGGAGGAAGTAGCATAATTAGAACATTCCAAGGCAATGCACAAGGAAAACTGGTACAAAACTGCATAACCCTGCCCTGACTCCACCTCCAGCATAGCCCCCTTGCTGCTGGCCCTCCATAAATGCTAAAACTCCAGATCGAGATGGGGTGACTGACGCTCTTGAGACTTCCCACACTCCCACTCCCAAGTGAGTACTTTCCCTTTATAAAAGTTTCTTGCTCATCTGGTACTTGTACCTGGCACAACCTTAAATTATTTTTTGCACTTTTCTGTGATGTGGTCAAGAACCTAGAAAGTTTGAGTGGAGGTCTCCTCTGCTCCTGGAGACCTCCGTGGATCCCCATATGGTGATAATTATAGAAATATCTCATGAGAAAAATGGCTTCAGCCTTTATAATGTGGGGTAACTACTGCACATGGAATGGGTTAAACTGCTCTGTCTCCATCCAGCTTTGGCAGGGCAGTCCTTACTCAGAAAGAAGGAATGTTCCTCCCAATGGACAGACCCCAGAGTCCTCACCTGAATCCCAGACCAGAGACCCTATTTTGAACATGACCTTGCCCATGAAGGAAATGAAGCAAGTAAGTTCTATGTATAACAATGTCATGAAACACTAAGGGAACAGCCCAAGAGAAAGAAATCTTTTGTCTCTTAAGGAAGATTAATGATTTCCCCAAAGCCTAAAGTTCTGGGATTCTGAGCTGGGTCCTTGGGTAAATTATCTGGGAACTTACACAGCAGTTCCACTGGCCTTCCCCCACCCCTCCCCAGTCCTCCATCACAGAAACCCTTTCTTCCAAAACAGACCCAAATAAAGAAGGCCTCACGAGTTGTAGCTTGAAGAACATGTCAACTGTTACCAAATTTGCACGTTCCCCAACTAGGCGCAAGTCAATCTTATTTTCAGAAATGGTTAAACCCCTTAGTGGATCCCAATTCTACCTACAGGAATTCCCTCAAACCTCTTTCCCACCTTTCCAAACCTGGTCCACAATCTATGGAGAATCAATACACCATTTAATTATTCTATCTTTGCACTTTGAAAAACCACCTTCCATCTTCCCTAGGCAGGATCTTCTGAACCAGACAGGTTCCCCCCTGCCCCTCCCAACAAGGATATTTTGGAAAATGGCAGCCCAAGGAGATCCAAGCCCTGGGAGGATAGTCTCACCATGGGCATAGGGATGTTAGGCTTGAAACCACATCCAAGTTTTCTCTGATTTTCAGATTGGTTATAAAATAGAAAAGCCTCCTCTCCCCACACTTCTGGACTCTCCTGGCCAGACGCCCTGGTCTCTTAGGAGATTCGCAGGATGGTTACAAAAGTGCTCAGAAAAGTTGAATGTGCAGTCAGCGATTCTGCATCCACCAGCAGCACGTCCCTCTTCCAGCCTTCAGAAGAGGACTTCCCTGAAGAATGTTCCAGCCATCAATAGTGGGATTCTTGGCTTTCCAGAGCCTGTCTCTAATATAGATCACGCCTGATCTATTTTAAAAATGTTAAAATGCTAACAAAGTGCCTCATAAATTTACAGTTTGATGAACTAGCACTGGGCTGGGAGTCTTGATACTTGAGGTTTATATAAACTACTGCTTAGGTTATTTTTAGTTTAAACTAAAGATTACCTGACAGAAAATTTCATGTTATTTTAGGTTTATGTCCCAGGGCATCTATTATTTCTGGCAATGATATATTTAACAAAAACGTGTAGCATTAAGTATGCACAGTAATTTTAACTCTAAATGTCTGTGGGATTGAGGGCACAGGTGGGCCTGGTGTCACATGTATCAGACATAATAATAACTTAATGGCCTTGAGTTTATTTTATCTTAAAACAAAATAACATGCTACTTCTGTATTTGCTTCTGGAAATCCCTAGTGAACCCTGGAGGGAGTTCTGAAAGTATTACACTGTTCCACCCCTTCTGTCTACCTCAAAGGCTCTTCCTTCACTCGTGGTTACAGTGTGTGGAGAAGAGACATCAAATGCATGGTCGTTCAGAACTCCTCCATGACTTCAGGATAAAATTTGATAAACCTCAGAGTCGCCTTTCCCCTCAAAACATCTTCTAGCAATAGGGCCAGTCCTCATCCAGGGGTTCTACATGTTTAGAGTCACCCAACCATAGATAGAAAATATTTGTAAAAAAAATTAGAAAACTACATCTGAATACACACAGACTGCTTTCTTGTCGTTATTCCCTAAACAATACAACATAACAACTACTCACATAGCCATTGCGTGGAATTCCATATCATAAACCCCCTAGAGGTGATTTTAGGTGTTGTGAAGGATGCACGTAGGTTCTATGCATACACTACAGCATTTTATTTAAGGGACTTCAGTATCTGTGCATTTTGGTATCCAAGGAGAGTCCTGGAACCAATTCCCCACAGATACCAAGTGACAAACTGTATTAATTTAGAAGAAATGCTCTAGATAAGTTGGTCTTATATCAGATTCTTCCCCTGCTGTACCCATAAAGAAACACTAACCCTCCAAAAAAAGATAGAATGATTATTTTTAACCATCAATATGCCTTAACCAGATGAGATTAATTTCAATTCCACCTAGACTTGGCAATTTCAAGTCCTTAGAATCTTATTTAATAATCTTCCCACTAACAAATAGTACCAACAGCTAGATTTCTCAGGGAAGGTTTGTCTCAGCCAATGGGAAATGGCTTGGCTTCCGGCCCTCATTAATTTAATTAGTAGTTAAAAATAAGGGCATGGTAAAAATTTAAAGGATACCAAGGGTATACGATGAAATCGACCTGCTCACCACACCTCCAGCTTCCTAGGCTCCTGCTGCCTCCTCAGAGGGAACTGCTGAGATCAATTCTTCTAGGGGCAGCTTTTTTAATGGGCATTGGAAACCAGCCCCCAGCATTTCCTCTCCCCTTCAAAGGCCAGTGCAGAGGAGGGGATTAGCTGACCTACAGGAGGGGTTGCAGCTAAGAGGGAATCTGCTGCTTCCCAAAGTTCAAAGACCTCTCAGGGACATCAAAGGGCACAGGATGCTCCAGGCAGTAGAAATTCTAAGGACAGGCTGCTTCCTGCACCTAATGACCATTACCCCCTTCCTTTCCTAAAGCCACACACAAGGAGGGGCTTTATGGTCTAGTTATTTGGTCTCTGCTTTTTCCCTCCTGTCAGAGGGCTAGGGAAGGGATAGGGTTGGGAGTGTGTACTTCTCCACCCCCACTCCAGGACTGAGATGCACATCAGAGGGCAGAGAGTGACCCCACCCCTGCCAAATCCCTCAATACCCCAGGAGCCAGGGGTATTGCTCATGCCTTTTGTCCATCTGGAACTCCTGTCTACTCAGAGGTCCAGTTTTCATGTCTCTTCCTTCCTGCAGTGGCCCTTGATGCTTGAGAGGGATCCCTCCAGACTGAACTCCTGACCACCAGAAGTCCCTCTTGAGGCCTCTCAGAGCCAATATGAAAGTGGGATTTATCATTCTTCACACCTCAGAAGTCCAGAAACTCCTCAAAGCAGACCCAGTGATAACCACACTGAAGGGGCTGATGAGTGTGTGGAAATTGATGGAACCCATAGACCAAACAAAACCAAAACAGTTTGACCATGTCTAACAACTTCCATTAAAAGGTTTTTCTCCCATGGAATGATGGTCTGTGCCCATGTTCCTGAAGTGGCTGGCTGCGCCCGAGAGCACCACCTCAGCATGGAATCCTGGTAAGCCCTCTCCCCTGAGTACATAATAAGCCAGAAGCAAGCAGCCACATCTTCCAGCAGAATCAGAGTTCTAATGGGGACTTTAGCATTCCTTCAAGGCTCTGAGGCAACTTATGTCCTAATACAACACAAAATGAGGAAGTCAGGACAGAATTTCAAAGGCAAATAGTAGAATATTAAGAACAAGAGGAACCTACCTCTGTTTCTATAATGCGTTAGTTTTTCAAAAGTGGATACACAATGGAATCTCCTAGAAGATTTTAGAAAGCACTGGTGACTATTTTCTAGCACCAGAGGATCTGATTCCATTGGCAGGAAGCATGACTTAGGTATCTGAAATTTTAAGAGCTCCCAGGTGATTGTAACATCCACCAAAGTTTGAGAACCACTACTACAGCACGGATTGGTGGTGTTCAAACTTCAATGCACACTAGAAACCCCCGGGTGTGAAAATTTAGATTGCTGGCCCCACCCCAGTTTCTGATTCAGGCATTGCACATGGTATATGAGCAGGAGGAATGAAGATTCCTACTTCTATTACGTTCCCAATTAATGCTGAAGCTGCTGGTGAGGTTGTTGTAGTTTCGAACTGGAATGTCCCCCCCAAAGGCCCATAAGTTACATAAAGGATTGGCCCCCAGCTAGGGGATATTGAGAGGTTGAAGATACTCTTAGAAGTGGGACCTAGTAGGAGTTCTTCTGGTCACTGGAGGTGTGCCCATGAAGGGGAAAGAGGAGCCCAGCTCTTCTCCTCACTTCCCAGCCAGGAGGTGAGCAGCTTGCTCTATCACATGCTCCTGCCAGGATGGGCTGCTTCACCACAGGACCAAAAGAATGGGGCCAAGCAACCATGAACTAGACTCTGAAACCATGAGCCAAAATAGACCTTTCCTCCCTTTAAGTTGATTATTTCAGATATTAGTTACAGTCACACAAAGTTGACCAACACAGCAGCCAAGCAGACCTCAAGAACCATGACTGATAAGGAATTCTTCATACTAGTAAGCACCCCTAATAGGTTATCAGCCCTTGTTGATCAGGTAAGAATCACCTGGAACGCTTGGAGGTATCGGCCCACTTGCCAAAGCTACAAATACCTGCTGCGTACTCTAGATCAGGATCTGCGAGGAGGGGCTCCCAGGTGTGCTAGTGTACCACTGGGGCCAAGAATGTCTCCTCTAGAAACAGGCTGCCTATGAATAGCCCAGGTAGAGCCAGCACCATCACTCTTTCCTCTTCTGAGCTGAGACCTGCCTTTGTGCAGCTTCCAGACACAGATTCCAGCCTGCCATCTTAGCAACCACTGATCAACCCCTCTTGGTGATGCAACAGAGTTCAAATATTTGAGGTCTTTCTCATGTCCCCATTTGATCTCTCCTTTTTGCCCACAAAGTCCAAAGCGAAGTACAAGTTGATAGCCAATGACAAGAATTCTCACCGAGATTTTAGCCAAACAACACAAGATTTATAATAACCACTTCTTGTTTAGTCAAAGTCAAAATTCAGACTGTTATTTCTGCCCAGATTGTCAGATTTCTGGATGAGACCAGGGAGGACATTAGTGTTGGCAGTTTCTGGATGCACTCAAAATACAAGGCCCAAATACTGCCCATGTAGTCCAGCCTGATGGTAAATAGTTTAAGGAGCAGAAAAAGTTCAGGAACTATAATAACACTACAGCTATATTATTAAATATAGTCGGGTGCTGCTTAACAACGGGGACCCATTCTGAGAGTCGCATCATTAGGCAGAATCGTAACACATCCTGTTACACGTCTGCTGCTGTGAGAACATCATAGAGTGTACTTACACAAGCTAAGACGGCTGCACATCACCAGGCCATATAATTTTACGGGACCACTGTCACATATATGGTCCAAATTGACCACTGACTGACTGAAAAGTCTCCATGCAGCGTATGGCCACACTAGCTTATGTGACTCTTTCTCAAGTATCCTGGGTATTATACAGACAAACTGTTTTTCTAACAAAAGGCTTTCTTTTTAAAATTTCCATGCAGTTGAGTCTTTGGGGGCTCTGTTACTGGTATTTCTTTCATTCTCTCACTCTCTTTTTTTCTTTTTCGAAGCTGTTCTTAAGCAATACTTTTTAATCTTTAAAAAAAATCTTCACTTCCCCTAGTATAAATTACAGCTTCTTGCAGTAATCACTACTGCTTAACTGGCATTCAATTTACAGGATAAAAATATATTCTTTTGGCCCTCTTAATGATTGTGTACACAACTTGTCCTCAAACCATCTCTGGATTTTGGCTCAAAGCAACTATCATGTTCCGAGGATGGAATGTGGTTTCAAGTAATGCCAAGTCTTGCATAAGCAATAATTGATATTTTTGCTAGCGGCAACTTTGTAGTTGATAACGGGTTATTAAAACAGGAAAAGAGGCCCTGCCCACAAAATCTCATCTGAGATGTAAAAGGTGTTCCAGACAAAAAGCCTCCTGGTGTCAAGAAAGGGTGGTTCCAGCAGGTCCCATATCTTTCAGAATGTGTGGCCCCAGGGAAAAGGCAGCAAAGATGCCTACAAGTTCCAGCATCTGCCCACCTGCCAAAGCCCTCTTGCATTCCAGCCACAGGCATCCCAGCCCTAGAACAACTCGATTGCACCTTCACAGTGAAACAGGAATCAGAAGTAGTTCTTTCAAAAAGAACTTTGACATTGGCCTTTATTTAAATGTCTGATTTCAACTTTTGCTGACAGAATAGATTAGAAACAAAGTTGGCAACCCTGATATAGTAGAGACTAATTGATCCTGACCAGAGCTGTCCAAGAAACAGCATTCTATCCTTACCTTTGGCCACCCCTTTCCCAAATAAAAGGCCAAAAGACTTTCCTTCTATTCCAACTAGGATGTGAGTGAGATTTTGCTGAATTTAATGCAGCAGAGGGATCATGCGTCTACAAGTACCATAGTTCCCTCTTGTTGCATTTTGAGTTCTTCAGGAGAATCCTAATTCTTCAGGAAAATAAAACCAACATTTCAACCCTCAATGAATAAAGAGAAACAGACAAAGAACAGCAACTGTCTTGTAAGGGATGGTGAGGGAATGTGTGTAGGATAGCATGGAGACTTTAACCTTGAGGATAAATTTATGTGGCCTTGTCACCTCTATCACATCAGCACCAATTCTGGCTTCAGCGTGACAGTTTTGTCTACGTGAATGGTGCCCCCAGAGCATGCAATGTGCCAGCCCTGCTTATTGCTTGGCAAGACTTCCAATGCTTTCCTTTTTTTTCTTGACCCTCCATTTCCATTGTACATTCATTCTCTGCAGTGTCACAGGAATATAAACACTTATTTTTGGCTCTTCTTTTTAATGGTACAAGAAATTATGAACTGGATTAACCCAGCAGCCCAAACAAGATAAAAGAACCCCTAGACTGGGTCCTGTCTTGTGATCTGTCTTCCAAACCACGTTGCTGAGGCCATGTGACCAAAGTCAACTGATCCATGTGTGTGTGGATCTTCTCTGCTTCTACATTGAAATTTCTTCCTGAGTCAAGCCAAGTCCTCATTGGGTTTTCTGTTGCTATTACAGAACACTTGAAACTGGCTAATTTGTAAAGAATAGAGATTTATTTTGGCTCTCAGTTCTGGATGTCAGGAAATCTGAGATACACTGGCTATATCTTGTGGGCTTCTGGTGAGGGAAAATGAAAGGAAATAGGCACACGCAGAATAGAGAAAGGAGGCCAAATATGGTGTTTCTATGATAAAGGCACTCATCTATTCACTAATCTATTCCACCTCTCACTGGGCCCCACCCCTCCAATATGAACTCACTGATGAATTGAGTCTCAACAGGAGTTTTGGTAGGGGCAAACCATTTTCAAACCATAGCATCCAGTGCTCAGTAGCATGTCTCATGCACCGGAATTTTCTGTGAGCTACATCAATTGCTGGTCAAGTCCTGGGGACCTATGGGTCACATTATTCTCCATCTTCCCTGCTCCACATGCCCTGGTTCCGAATGGTACCATAACTATGGCACATGAGTCCAAACTAGAAATGACCATCTCCAGATGGGAGGACAAGAAGTGTGAAACCTCAAAGACCAAAACCAGGAAAGGCACGTCAACTCATTCCACCCCACTGCTGAGAAAAGAGAGCACTCCTTAGACACACCTGCAGCAACACCTGCCCCCTCCACTCTCCCTTCAAGTGGCTTTCTCTTTGATTATAGGTAAGGTCAAGGAAATCTGGGTAAGAAAATAGAACCCATGACAACCTGGGCTCTTTTCCAAAAGAAAATGAGTGTCACTGTATGAGGATGAGTCAGATCTGCATTGTCTACATGTCCAGACTCATCAGTCAGAGACCAACTGATCCCTAATGGGGAAGAGCCCTAATGATGGCATTGAATCAAGAACAGTGATTACTACTGATGGTGAAATGTGGTGATGGACACAAAGTGCTTCAAACGGTGTGCAACACAGAGGAATGGCTCTGTTGGTGCTATTGTCTTGAGGAGGAGGGGAAGGATGATCATGAAAACCGCTCACAATAGTGAGCACAGGGTCTTAAACTTGGCTGCGTTCTCAAATCACCTAATGAGCTTTTCTAGAAACACAAGATGCCTAAATTCTACCCATAGAGATTGTGATTTAATGAATGTGAGGCCTGGACATCTGGATTTTTAAACGTCCCCCAAAGCATTGTCTCTTTCCTCTTTTAACTTTTGGAATAATTATAGATTCACTAGAAGTTGAAAAGAAAAATACAGGTAGGTTCTGTACTGTCTTCTTCATCCTTTGGATATTGAACCAGTCTTGCATGTGTGAAATAAATCCTACCTGATCATAGTTTAGTAATTTTCATATCTACCTACCTAGATAGATATGTAGATACATATAAATTATTGTATTCAGTTTGCTAAAATTTTGTTGAGGAACTTTCCCGAAACATTGGTCTACAATTTTCTTGTGTTCTATCTTGTGGTATCAGACGAATATTGGCCTCATAAAATTAATTGGAAAACGCTACTTTCATTCCTATTTTCCAGAAGAGATTATAAAAAAATTGATGTTAATTCTTCTTTGGATGTTTGGTAAAATTCTTCAGTGAAACCATGTTGGCTTGGAGATTTGAGGGGAGCTCTTATTTCAGGCTTTTCAAGTTTTAGTCTAAGTTTTTAAATATTTTAAACTGACACATTAAATACATAAAAATTGTACATACTCATGAGGTACTGTGTGATGGTTCAATACATGTTTATGTTGTGTAATGGTTAATGCACTTATCTCCTCAAAAGATAAGCTCAACTTCTTTAATAGACACAGGTCTATTTAGGTCATCTATGTCACCATGCTGAGTTTTATTAATTTGTAGTTTTCAAGTAATTCATCCATTTCTTCTTAGTTGTTCAGTTTATGAACATAGTTACTGTTCTTTATTATCCTTTGGGGGGTGTAGGATCTATGATGCCCCTTTTTGTTATTGATATTAAGGACGATTCTTCTCTCTTAATCTTCATCAATCTTATTGGAGGTTAATAATTTTTTATAGAACCATTGTCTTTCATTAATTTTCTCCATTGTTTTCCTGCTTTTTCATTTATCTCTTGCTCTTACCTTTACTACTGCTTGCTTTGGGTTTATTTGCTCTTCTTTTTCTACTTTCTTGAGGTAGTAATTTAGATTTGCAACCTTTCCTCCTTAAACTTCTCTCTTAGCACTGTCTTTAGCCGAATTCCACAAATTTTGATGAGTTGTACTTTCGTTTTCATTCAGTGCTATGTACTTTTTATTTCATTGAAATTTATTTGATCCATGGATTATTCAGAAGTGCGCTGTTTAATTTCCAAGTCTTTGGAGATTTTCCTATTGCCCTTCTGTTATCGATTTATAGTTTGATTCTGTTATGGGCCAGAGACAATACTCTTGTCAGATCTCAATTCTTTTAAACTTGTTAAGATCTTTGGCCGAGAATATGGTATGTCTTGTTCCCATGGGAGCTTGAATAGAATATATATTTTGCTGTTGATGGATGGAATGTTCTGTAAATGTTAACTAGATCCTGTCGGTTGATAGGATGTGAACAACACTTTCTGATTTTCTGCCTAATACTTTTATCAAGTGCTGAGAGGGATGTGTTGAAATCTCCAGGTATAGGCTGTGAATTTATCTATTTCTCCTTTCAACTCAGTTTTGGTTTCATGAATTCTGAATCTCTATAGTTTGGTACATGCTCATTTAGGGTTCCTTAATTGGTTAGTGGGTTGACATTTTTTATCATTATGTAATGTTCCTTTTCACCTCTAGTAATTATCTTTCCTCTGAAGTCTACCTTTTCACATTGCCATTCTTGCTTTTTAAAATTTTATGTTTTCATCATATATATTCCCACCTTTTCCTTTTAACCTGTGTCATTATGCTATAGGTGACTTTCCCATAGATAGCAGATAGTTGAGTCATGCTTTTGAACCCATTCTGCCTGTGATTGTCTTGCAATTGGAGTATATTTCAGATGATTTAGAGTAATTACTAATATCTTCAGAGTTAGATTTGCCATTTTACTATTTGTTTCCTATTTTTCTTTTTTTATTCCTTTCTCTTGGGTTAATTGAATGTTATTTATAGTACCCCTTTATGTTTTATAGAATATCACTTTGCACAACTGTCTCAGTTGTTGTTCTAGGTGTTACCATATACATATATAACTTATCACAGACAACTAGTATTGACATTTTACCACTTTGAATACAATATTAAAATACTCTATTTAGATTCTTTTACCTCCTTAACTCTTAAAATTGTCTGAAGTATTTTTTTTCTACAGACATTCTATGTTTCAACTGTTGCTTCAATAGAATATAATTTAAAGACCTAATTAGGTGAACAGTCTATTAATATGAAGTTATACATTTACCACTTTTGTTACTGTTATTTCCTTTTTGAAGGTCTCAGGCTCCTTCTGTCAATCATTTTCTTTGGAGAGCTTCCTTCAGCCATTCTTTAAGTATTTGTCTATTAGCCATAAATTCTATTAGATTTTTCCTTTTCTGAGAATGTCTTTCATGACCTCTTTATTCTTAAGAGACAGTTTTTCTGGACATAAAATTAGAAATTGAACCAGGCATGGCAGCACACACCTGTAATCCCAGCTACTCAGGAGGCAAAGCCGAAGAAAATAGTTTCTAGGCCAGCCTCAGCAACCGAACAAGACCCTGTTTCAAAATAAATAGACTTGCCTAGCATGTGAGCAGCCCTGGGCTAGACGCCTAGCACTGCAGCAGGAAGGAAAAACCATGGTTTCAGATAAGAAATGCATAGCACAACACTATTTCTTTCTGTTTTTAGGATTTTTTTCTTTGTTCTTTAATTTTAAGGAGTTTAATATTCATGTCTGGGTGTGAACTTTTTTTAGGGTATATTCTATTTATGGTTCATCTGTCTTAAATCTGTAAATTTATGTATTTCACTAAAAAGACAGGAAGTTTTCAGCCATTGATTCTTTCAATATTTTTTAGTGATTTGTCATTCTTTCTCCTCTGCTTCTGGATTCATAATATAAATTTCAATCAGCCCACAGATATCTCAATCTCTTTTATTTTTTTTCAGTATATTTTCTGTTATTACTGAGAAAACTATACTGCTATGTCTTTAAGTTCACTGATTCTATTCCCTGTATTACTAAGTCCATCCAATAAGGGTATTTATTGTGGTGGTTGTTATAGTTTTCTTCAGTTCTATAATTTCCACTTAGTTCTGTATACTTCAATTTCCTTGCCGAGATTTTTCTGTTTTTGTTTCAAGAAAATTTGTAATTAATTATTGTGCACACTTTCGTGGCTTAAAATCATTGTCATCTAATTCCTGTATCTGTCATTGGTGTCCAGATAACTGACTTTCTTAAATTATTACTTTCCTGGACCTGGTATGACAAATGATTTTCATCCATATACTGCATTACTTTGGTTATTATTGTAGGCGATACTTGATACTATTTATTTTTTAAATATTTAATCGATTTTATTTTTTAAATACATGACAGTGGAAATGCATTACAATTCTTATTACATATATAAAGCACAATTTTTCATATCTGTTTGCATATAAAGTATGTTGACACAAATTCGTGTCTTCATACATGTACTTTGGATAAAGATGTCCATCACATTCCACCATCATTTCTAACCCCTTGCCCACTTCCTTTCCCTCCACCCCTCTGCCCTATCTAGAGTTTATCTATTCCTCTATGCTCCCCCTCCCTACCCCATTAAGGATCAGTCACTTTATATCAGAGAAAACATTCTGCATTTGTTTTGGGGGGATAGGCTAACTTTACTTAGCATTATTTTCTCCAATTCCATCCATTTACCTGCAAATGCCATGATTTTATTCTCTTTTGCTGAGTAATATTCCATTGTGTATATATGCCACATTTTTGTAATCCATTCATCTACTAAGGGGCATTTAGGTTGGTTCCACAGTTTAGCTATTGTGAATTGTGCTACAATAAACATTGATGTGGCTTTGTCTCTGTAGTATGCTGTTCTTAAGTCCTTTGGGTATAGTCTGAGGAGAGGGATAGCTGGGTCAAATGGTGGTTCCATTTCAAGTTTTCCAAGGAATCTCCATACTGCTTTCCATATTGGCTGCACCAATTTGCAGTCCCACCAGCAATGTATGAGTGTGCCTTTCCCCCCACATCCTCGCCAACACTTATTGTTGTTTGTCTTCATAATAGCTGCCATTCTGACTGGAGTGAGATGGTATCTTAGAGTAGTTTTGATTTGCATTTCTCTAATTGCTAGATATGATGAACATTTTTTTATATATTTGTTAATTGATTATATATCCTCTTCTGAGAGGTGTCTGTTCAGGTCCTTGGGCCATTTATTGATTGGGTTATTTGATTTTTTATGCTTAGCTTTTTGAATTCTTTATATACTCTAGAGATTAGTGCTCTATCTGATGTATGAGGGGTAAAAATTTGCTCCCAAGATGTAGGTTCTCTATTCACCTCACAGATTGTTTCTTTTGCTGAGAAGAAACTTTTTAGTTTGAGGCCATACCATTTATTGATTCTTGGTTTTAAATTTTTTGCTATAGGAGTCTTATTAAGGAAGTTGGGGCCTATTTAAATCTACTATTTTAGGTTAAATGTGTAGGTGTGGGACTATTTTTGAGAGCTTTAGTTCCAACAACAATTTCATTTTCAGTTCTGCAATGTTATTCTGATCTGCTTTTTCTGGTGTCACTAGGGCTCCTCTTCAGTCCCTGCTGGTGACATCCACTAGGGCTGAAGGTACTTCCCTGGGTTGCCAGGCCCCCTGCTGCACTAGATTAGGAAGGAAGATGCTTGCTGAGTCTGAGTCTCCTTATGCTTCTGGTGGAAAGGCAGGGAGACTAGGGTTTCACTGCAGCTGCTGTGTGCAGACTGGACTACCCACCAGTGTCCCAGTCATGGAGCAACTGTTGGGTTGGCCCAAGGTGGGTGGGTGCTGCTGCTACTCCAAGTAGACTGGAAAGCCTACTGTGTTTATGGAGTGAGTGTTGGAGATCCATAGTAGGTCTTTGTTGGGCTTTGCCTTCCCATCCCTTGGCCATTGAGAGTATGCTGTTCCTGTGTTTTATGTCTAAGATTACTGATAGTTCCAGGTTGTAGGCCTTGAGGTGCCCAGTCCAGGATACATGGGAGATAAAAAGAAACCCAAGGAACTCACCATGTTGTCCTTCCTCAAGTCCTGAGGTCCTCGGCCAGTCTGCCTCCCTCTTTCCAGTTCTCTTTTCATTGCTGTCTGTTGAATAATTCCCAGAGGACTCAGCTGTACTTGGAAGGGAGAAGCAGGGAAAAGCGAGTCTATGCCATCGCGTTCCAGTGCCAGAAGGTGGCATTTTCTTTTTGAATCCTCCTACCAATGTTATGAGGGAAGAACTATCAATTTCCCAATATACAGATGAGGAAATGGAGGCCTGTGGAGGTTCAGACACTTGCTCAACCTAGGGCAAAGCTGCCTTCAGAAATTTTTTTCTTTGAAGACTTGAATTAAAGCTGCAGACTCTGGCTACTCATTTGATCACAACCTTTGAATCCCTGGGGACAGTGTGGGCCTTGCTGCTCCTCTGTGCCTGCTAACTGCTACTGCTGCACCCTGGGAGCTCTGCTCTTTCCTCTGGTCCATCATCACCAGAACAGATCTCCCAAATCCCCTTGTTGTAGCCACTCCCCTCTCGAGGCCTTGATGAAGGCCCTGGGGCCTCTCTGTGGCAGGTATGACAGGGCCTGGTCCTGCTGTACCCCAGGTCCCTGTCTCCCCTCCTCCTGTTTCAATGACTCTTCCTAGTCTTCTCTCCCCCCTTATCTTGTTCTGATGTTGCTCCTGGGTCTCTAAATTAGGACTCTTCTTCACGGTGCCCATTCTTGTTCTCCTGGATGAATCCACCTGCTTCTTCCTTAGGGGTTTCTAAAATGGCCTTTTAAGGGGTCAACCGCTTCTGTACCTAACAGTCTGCAATCCCAAATAAATAGCTTGTTGCAGACCATCCTACTTCCCATGTGTATCATACCCTTAAGTGATCAGTTTCGTAAGTACAGCAATGCACTCTGAGAGCATTGCTGTCTTGACCAGAGGCCCTAGACCCAGTGATAGCAGTGTCAGTGGCAAGGTCTGCCTGCCTGAATCAAAGCCCTATTCCACCCCGTAAAAGCTCTGGGATCATGGCAAGTAGTTTAAATTCTTGCCTCAGTTCCCTAACCTGTAGAATGGGGCAAATGATAGAGTTGCTCCTCAGTATCTGAGGGGGACAGGTTCCAGAACCTCCTGAAGATACCAACATTCATGGATACTCAAGTCCCTCATATGAAATGGTGCAGAGTTTGCAGAAAATCTACACACATCCTCCTGTAAACTTTAAATCACCTATAAATGGCCTATAATACCTAATACAATATAAATGTTATATAAATAGTTGCTATGCTGTATCATTTAGGAAATAGCAAGAAAGAGTTCTTATGTGCTCAGCACAGATGAAATATTTTCCAAATATTTTCCATCTGCAGTTGACTATATCTACAGATGAAAAACCCACAGACACAGAGGGCCAATTGTGTTTACCCCATGGGATGGCTGGGAGATGGAATGAATTATTAGATGTAAAACAATGAGAACAAGCTTGAATAATAGAATTGTGTGATCTGCCACTGTTCAGTGGGGTATATGTGCTGTAGGCTTTGCCTGGGTGCCTAAAAGTCCATGGCATGCACTGCCCATATCCTGGTCTTTCTCGCTTCCATGTTGTCTCCAAACAACTCAGGTTGAGAAAAATCAGCAGAGCCCTTCATACTTCTGAAGAGCTCTATCTATGAGAACTTTCTTCCTGCCACTAAGGTGATAGTTCGTTCCTGTATCTGAGTATACCAGTCCAAATCCGCCATCTCGGGCCATACAGAGACCCCTTGTGCCCAGGCTGCTCTCAATATGTACCCAAGTCCCTAGATCCTTTGCATACCTCTCCAACATAAAGATGACTCTCAGTTCTTCCAGATGTTTCCTTTACCATTCCCTTCCCGTACACACAGATGTTCTCTTGGTTCCTGAAGTCCTTAAAACAGACTTACCATACTGCAAATAGTCTCCCAGTGCCCCTCAATCTCTGAAAGGCATGGCAGAATGACCACTGCCTCGCTTAGTGTTTGAGAGGAGGCTTGTGTTGATGTAGCCTAGGAAGGCACTGGTTTTGTGTGCATGCAGCTAAAAACCATAACCCTTCATGTAGAGGATGTTAAATGATCTCCTGTTCTCACTCTAATCTACTGGCCATAGCTGCCTGTGGAGTTAGGAAGGTTTAGAAGCTGGGACTCAGTGGAAATTTCTCCTGGGATCAATTAGTAATGTCTGTCAATAGAATATAACAAAGAAACAGAGACCAGTGTGTTTGCTGGCAGTAAATGCAAATTTTTCAAGCACATTGCCAGTAAGGCATGTTCCTACCATCCTGTATATTACAATCCAGTTGAACTGGGACTTATCCTATATTAAGTGCCATTCAGAAAGCTGTAAGACATATGGTTAGTTCAGGGTCTTCAAAACTGCAAAGGGCATGAGCCCTGACACTATCACTTACCAAGGGAGTTCCTCTGGGTCTCATTTTCTTTTCTAGAAAATGCAAATACCACTACAATAGGGCTAGGGTGAAGAAGAAATCATACATCGCTGCATTTGGCCACTTCTCCATGTGGTTGAGAACTTTGTGTATCCTGTAAATTTGCACACTGACCACCTCACATATTTGTGCATCTCAATGTCTGATGAGCAGGTTGCCGTCTCTATAGCCAGGTCACGAACAGAATATTCAATCAAGCAGCAATTACAGTGATCCCCATGGCAGGTGGGCAGCATCTCTCCCACACAGACATCTCTCCACTAATAAGCACATTTTGAGTAAGACTGTCCAACAGTTACAGATTCACGTAACTGCAGTATCCAGTTTATAGTTCTCCAAATTCCCCTTAAGGAATGTTAAGATTTTTGAAGAAACCTGGGAGAAATTTACATTCCTTGTCTCTGCACAATCCTTAGCTGACTTCTAGGATTGCCTCTTTCATTTCAGAAATCTCAGAAATTATGTTTGATGAGCCATTCTGTAGTCTTTCCCACAAACAATATTAATAGTCTGAGTCTCGAATGTATGCCATTTGTCTCATTTCCCATTTGCAAGATGGCACTGGTCTATTTTTAGTGTTCAACACTCTTTGCGCTTCCTTTATTGCTCCTCCACAATTATCAATGTGGTCTGGCACTCTCCTTTAAAAATGAGTTCCTTCTATCTGGATAAAGACAGCCCAAGTTATGTGAAGCCACGGGTTGACCTGTTATCTAGACTTTGGTTGCAAGTGGTACAAGGTGTATGGTACAACCTTAGTCTGCATAAAAAGCAGGTAAGAATTGCAGATAAGACATGATGACATGCCCGACAATACGACAGGTTTTATAAAGCACTATGCTTTAAATTACAGAAGGCAGCACCTGTCAGGGGATGACTCTTCAAGGGATAATGTGCTCGTGTGTTCAAATAGGGTTTATTAAAACCCTTTAAGACCCCCCATAGGTTGAAATACAATCACTTTGAGGCGGCTCTTTCATTTTCTTTCTATTTTGGTAACCAGCTTTCCTTCCTGAGCCCCATTTCAAAAGGAAATGGATTATAAAATCACTTTGTAGGAATTGCTATACGCACAAAACAAAGTCCACTCAAGATTAATGTCAAGGCTCAAACCCCAAGAGGTGGGCCAGCTTCTTGGGATACACAATTCATGTAACAAGAAGTGATGGGGGTCTTAGTCTATAGTATTCCCTGTATACTCCAAGATTCCAGAAGTTCCCATACAGCATTTGGGGGTTGCACTGATCTTTTAGGTCATGGGTAGTAATATGCAAAATGTGGGAAGGGAAATGATGCCTTATCACAATTCAAGAGGCTGACTTGTAAACTATGGGACTTCACCAATGGTGTCAGCCAACTTTTCACATATGGGTCACTGGCAGCGAGGATGGGAAGGAGTCAGTGTCTGGGAAAAGCACCACTGCTTTGGGGTGGCCTTGGGGTGGGTGAATGGATCATGGACTCTAGCTTCATCATGAAATCGTCCATTGATTGATTCGAAAGTCGATGCTATATTGGGAGGTGGAGGAAACTGTAGGAGGTGGGGTCTTGGTGGAGAAATAAGATCAATGGGGGCATCCCCTGAAAGGGTATCTTATCTCTGGCTCCTTCTGTCCCTCTTTCTCTACTTTCTGGATACATGAGGTAAGCAGCTTTGCCCTGCCACATGCTCCATGTCATGGTGTACTGTGTCAACACAGGCCCAGAAACAATGGAGCCAGCTAACCATAAACTGGAATCTCTGAAACCATGAGCCAAAACAAATCTTTACTCATCTAAGTTGTTTTCCTCAGGTATTTTATCACAGCAAGGACAAGCTAACAATCTCAGCCTTCGGTTTCTGTCTTCAAACCAGCAATAAAAACTGAATGGGTGACCAGAGAAGGACAAGACAGCAGGGACAGCATTTCACAGCATTGGGCCAAGAACCTGCAGTGTGCCTTTTGGGCATGTCAAAGGTTAATGCTTTGGGGACTTTAGAGGAGTGTCTGACTCCTCTGCTTCCTTCCATCTTCTAAATGCAAATTTTGGTTAATCAACAGGTTCCCAAATGGGTTTGTCAGTGTCCAAGAATCTGACACACAGGAGTTCATACAAAAATTGACCAGATGCATCAAGTTAGATGTTAAGACTAGAGTGGGGTCCCTGACAGACAGGACCATGCTGGCTATACCAACCCTATCTTTAAAGACACACCGTTTCCAAGTTGCAGGGGGAACTAAATAGAAAACCAGCAGCAAATTCTGGAAGCTGGCTAAAGACCCTTGAGGCCTGCTGGCATCACACAGAAAAAGACAAGGAATCAGAGAGACATCCAAAACCAGGGCAAGAAAGCTACTCTAAAAACTCCACCACTGGAAAAGAGATGGGATTATTTTTTTTAAAAGGCAGCTTTGCCCCAGTATTATATTGTTATATTGTATGCATATACAGATGTACAACAATGAATTCCACTATTATGAAAAATTAAAATGTATCAATTTAAAAAGTTACAATAAAAAAGGAATCCTTTCCCTTCAATTCCACCAAGATACAATCAAGCACTGCATAATGGCTTTTTGGTCAACAACAGACCATATATATAACAGAGGTCCCTTAAAATTTTTTTAAATTAATTTATTTATTTTAATTAGGTATATATAACAGCAGAATGCATTTTGATTCATTGTACAGAATTGCAACACAACTTTTCATTTCTTTGATTGGACATGATGTAGCTTCGCATCACAAGTCATAAACGTACCTAGGGTAATAATGTCCATCACATTCCACCATCTTTCCGGCCCCAATACACCCTCTATTCTACTCACTCCCCTTTGCCCAACAAAGTTCCTTAATTTTTCCCATGCCCTTCCCCATTATGGATCAGCATCCACTTATCAGAGAGAACATTCAGCCTTTGTTTTTTGGGGATTGGCTCCATCCATTTACCTGCAAATTCCATAATTTTATTCTCTTTTAATGCTGAGTAATATTCCATTGTGTATACATACCACAGATTCTTTATCCATTCATCTATTGAAGGGCATCTAGGTTGCTTCCACAGTTTAGCTGTTGTGAATTGAGCTGCTATAAACATTGATGTGGCTGCATTACTACAGTATGCTATCTTCTGGGTATAGACCCAGGAGAGGGATAGCTGGGTCAAATGGTAGTTCCATTCCAAGTTTTCTAAGGAATCTCCACTGCTTGTTTCTTCTGTTTCAATTTCATTGCTTTCTGCCCTGATTTTAATTATTTCCTCTCTTCTAATTTTGGTGTTGGTTTCTTCCTTTTTCTCTAGGGCTTTGCATTGTAATGTCAGGTCGTTTATTTGTTAACTTTTTCTTCTTTTAAAGAATGAACTCCATGCAATGAACTTTTCTCTTAGCACTGCCTTCATAGTGTCCCAGAGATTTTGATAAATTGTATCAGAGTTCTCATTTACCTCTAAGAATTTTTTTTTATCTCCTCCCTGATGTCTTCTGTTATCCATGTGTCACTCAATAGTCTCCAGGTGTTGAAGTAGCTTCTATTTTTTATTTTTTCACTGATTTCCAATTTCATTCCATTATGGTCAGATGGAATGCAGGGTAGTATCTCTCTCTTTTTTTTGTATTTAGTAAGACTTGCTTTGAAGCATATCATATGGTCTACTTTGGAGAAGGATCCATGTGCTACTGAGAAGAAAGTATATTCACTCATTGATGGAATATTCTAAATATGTCTGTTAAGTCTAACTTATTGATTGTATTATTGATTTCTATAGTTTTAGTTTTTGTTTGGAAAATCTATCCAGTGGTGAGAGAGGTGTGTTAAAGTCACCCAGTATTATTGTACTGTAGTAGTTGTGAAGGGTTTGATATACATAGATGCCCCACTGTTTGAGGCATAGATATTTATGATTGTTATGTCTTCTTGATGTATAATCCCTTAAGCAGTATGAAATGTCTTTCTTTATCCCTTTTCACTAGCTTTTGTTTGAAGCACACTTTAACTGATAAGGATGGAAACCTCTGCTTGTTTATGTGGTCCATGTGAGTGGTATGTTTTTTCCCACCCTTTCACCTTCAGTCTGTGGATATCTTTTCCTTTGAGATGAGTCTCTTGAAGGCAGCATATTGTTGGGCCTTTTTTAAAAAAAATCCAACCTGTCAATCTATGTCTTTTAATTGATGAGTTTAGGACATTCACATTCAGGGTTATTATTAAAATATTATTTGTGTTCCCGGCCATTTTGGTTTATTTTTGACTTTTCACTTGACTTGATTTCTCCTTTGATTGGCCTTTCCTTTAGTGTAGTTTCTCCCTTTGTTGTTTTTCATTTCCTCCTCCTGGAATATTTTGCTGAGAATGCTCTGTAGTGTAGGTTTTCTCACTGTAAATTCTTTTAACTCTTGTTTATCATAAAAGGTTTTTGTTATCAAATCTGAAGCTTAATTTTTCTGGATATAAGATTTTTGTTGGTATTCATTTTCTTTCAGAGCTTGGTCTATGTTGTTCTAGGATCTCCTGGCTTTGAGGGTCTGGGTTGAAAAATCTGCAGATATCCTAATTGGTCACCCCCTATAAGTGATCTGATTATTTTTCTCTTGTACCTTTAAGATTCTATCCATATTCTGTATGCTAGACAGTTTCATTATAATGTGCCTTGGTGTAAATATGTTGCAATTTTGTACATTTGGTGTACTGTAAGCCTCTTGTATTTGATTTTCCAATTTACTCTTCATGTTTGGGGAATTTTCTGATTTTATTTCATTGAAGAGATTGTACATTCCTGAGGCTGGAATCTCTGTGCCTTCCTCTATCCCAATAAATCTTAGATTTGGTCTTTTGATGTTGTCCCATAATTCTTGGATATTCTGTTCATGGTTTCTTACCATCTTCACTGTGTGGTCAACTTTATTTTCAAAATTGCATATTCTGTCTTCATTATCTGACGTTCTATCTTCCAAATGATCTAGTCTGTTGGTAATGCTTTGAGTTTTTTATTTCATTTATTTCTTCCTTCATTTCAAGGATCTGATTTTTTTCAGAATTTCTCTTTCTTGAAGTAATCTTTTGCTACCTGTATTTGCTCCCTTATCTCTTTCTTAGGGTGATCAATGGTTGCCTGTATTTGCTCTCTTGTATCTTTGTTAGAGTGATAAATTCTTGCCTGTATTTGCTCACTTAGGACATTCTTTAATTCATAGATCATTTTAATTATGTACATTCTGAACTCCTTCTCCGACATTTCAGCAGCTGCACAGTCCATACATTCTATTATTGTAGTATCTTGGTTTTGGGGGGCACTTTCCTCCCTTGTTTTTCATGTTGTCTATGTGTCCTTCTTTCTTGCAGTATGGATCTGAGGTATTACTTGTACCTCACCTTGGTGTTGGGCTTCTAGACCCAAGCCGGTGTCCCACAATAAATGCTTCTGCAACTAAAGATGGTCACAGCAATAGCAGAGGTAACTCAAGATAGCAGTGGGGGTGTCCCAAGATGGATGGAACCACTTTCAGAGATGGGGCTAAAAGAATGAGCTGCCTGTTCAGAGATGCAGCTGCCTCCCGGCCCTATCTGTTGTCCCAAGGTGGAGGCTACTGTATATGGAGTGCTATGGAGATGACTTCAGTGTCGCAAGATGGAGGCAGGCTATACCTGGGCTCTGGCATAGGTCTGCTGGTTGATGGGGGTGGTCCTAGGCCCGAGCCTGGGCTCCAGCCTGGGTCTGCTGGATGGAGGGTAGCCCAGGGCCAGGGCCAGGGCCAGGGCCTGGGTGGGGCTATTCTAGGCCTGGGCTTGGGATCCAGGGTGGGTATGCTGTTTAGTGGGGGACACCCTGAAACAGAGCCTAGCCCATAAGATTTTAATGAAACTGAAAAATTCCTACCACCTAGTGACATCATACCCATCACAATGCAATGTCTTACATTTTGGTGATGATGCTGGTATGAATGAACCTACTTTGTTGCCCATGATACAGAATATGACCATTTGATATAGAACTTAATACTTGATAACAATGATAAACAACAATGTTACTGTTTATATATTGATGATACTATACTTGTTAATTTAGATTATATTCCTACTTATAAAAAGTAAAGTTTACTGTAACACAGCATGCCACCAATGCAGGCCGAAGCTTCGTGAATTTCGTCTCTTGACTGCATCAACAAGCCACATGCTGACACGTGGTCTGTGTTAGCGCACTTTGTGATAGTCCCACAATGATAAAAAATGATGCATTTCTCAAAAAATATCCCCACTGCTAAGTGATTCATCACTGTTCATACAACCGCAGCTTCAGCATGCAGCTGGGAGCAAGCATGACCTGAGATGAGGCAGACAGAAAGTGCTACCCCTTTAACATATTTTAACCCTTCTTTTAAAACTATCATGTACATAAAAATTACCCTGGTGGGCCTGAGTCCCTGCATTTCTAAGAGGCTCCCAGGTGATACTGACGGTGCTAGTTCTCTGACCACACTGTAAAGAGCAAGGCACTAGATGCAACTTTATGGTTCCTCTCCAGTCTGGGCAGTACTAAATATGGGGCTTCCTCACTCTTCTTTGCCAGATTCTGAACTGGGCAAGGGACATGAGAATTTGAGGTGATAATTGGCAATGAGAAAGGACAGTTCAGCTGGGAGTGGGGGATAAGGGGGAGCTTAGGGAAGCTGGTTTTGTGAAGTAAGCTAAAAATCCATGTGGATCAGGCAGCCAGCAGGAAGTCGGCTACTTTTCTCTTAATAGCAACTATTCCTGCAGCTGGCACAGAATTCCTGCCACCCCTGGGTGACTGTGGAGCAAATGCCACAATGTTGAGAAGGTCCATAATTAACCCAAGTACTCCTGTCTCCCTACAGAGCCACCAGTATCTCCAACTGTAGGTTCGTCAGGTGTAGATTACCAACAAAGATTACCAATGCTTCTTTCTGGAAGGAAGGATGTAGCTGAAAGCTCCTCTGAGAAGAAACCAAACTACACAAGATTTTGTCATCAGCAGGGGCCTTGTCATTTGGTCTTCAGAGGTTTTACCCTCATGGCAGGGGTCCTACTGAATCTGCTCCATCCTCAGAAGTCTAACTTCTGAAGGCCACTGCCATGTCTCTGTCCTGTTCTCCTCTTTAACTATCCACCTGGTCTAAAGCTGAAGCAGCTGTGGCCTTGATGCAGATTCAAGTTCAGTCTCCCAAGGTCACACATCCCAGGAGAACTGGGCCCTGCTTCTGTAGCAGCTACCTGGGATCTCCTCATCACCAGGGACCTTGACAACCCCAAAATTTTCTGGTTCAGCTCAAAATACCCAACCTTACTTATTTTCCTTCTCTGATGATAACCCTAAGTAAGGTTTAGAGAATCCTAGAGACTCCCTGGCACAAACCATGGAAGTATGGCTATGTTTAGCAAGATGATGTGTTTTGAACCTTTTCCATGACTTGCTAGAAAATCATAACCTCCTTCATTCCATAGCATTGACTGATTGATATTTTTCCTGAGAGATGCCATTCCCAGATCCAAATGCCAGTTCTAGCAACTACCATGTTCTGCTCAGATGTCAGTAATAAAGCACAAGAACCTGTGGCTGGACCAGATCCTTCAGGCCCTTCAGCCAGTGCTTTCTGTCGCAGTCATTTGGCCAACCCATCACCTGCATGCAAGGTGCAAGCATGTTCTCTGTGTCCTCAAACAGACAAGGATGAGGAGGACCCTTTCCCAGCATGTTCCACAGAATGGGCTGGTTGCAAGGTCCCTGGGGTCTCAGCATATGCAGGGTTCCTCAAGTATTTGGTTTTGAATTTTCCATCAGCAGTGGGCAGTAAATGAACAAGGATTGCAGGTATGAAACCAAGCACCTGCGAGAATGGGTGTGGAGAGATTTGCATCAGATCACATGCCTGCCACTTCCCATGGGACTTAGAAATGTAGCAATGTCAGCAGAAGGTGTCTGAGTGAAGGTACATGAATCCACCAGGCTGTGACCGATGCTCTGTTCATGTGTGGAAAGGGCATCATATTTCAGCCTGAGGTTCTAGCCCAAGCTTCCACTTGGCCACTTGGAGCCATGGGAAGGGATGTGTCTCACCACTTCACTTGCAAAATGATGCTAAGATGACTCCGGACGTCCCTTCCAGCCCCAAGAACCATGAGAAAAGCCACTTGGCTGAAGCTGCCAGAAGCTTTGGCAATCTAACGAGAAAATTGGATCTCATCTAATTCCTGGCAGACTCGGTAATGTAAGGAAGTTCTGAGGGGATTTCAGAATCTGCTTCTTGAGCCAAACTCTACTTTCCTCCCGTCTCCTCACACACCATCTTGGATGACTTTGTTTCAGGCAAGGCGATCCACTCGACAATTAAACACACAGAACTCCTAGGGTAAAGACAAACACCCGCACAGCTTTTGTAACCTTCCTTATTACAGTAATGACATTCTGGGGCAGAGGGAGCCTCCATGCAGCTGGATTTTCCATTGCAGTGATAACGTCCAGCCAATAGCTGCTGGGCCACGCTGCTCCATGCACAGGTGGGACCACATCTGCCTGGTGCTGACGAGCTTTTAATGGCCTTCTATTTGTTTATTTCTTCTCCCTCTGAGCTGGCAGAGATCAGATGGGGAAGGCTGTGGTCAAGGTCTTCTTGAGGACAGAGACTCCAGGGTTTCCAGACCACTGAAGGAAATATTCTCTCCTCTCAGAGGATTCTGTGTAAATAAGACTCCAAAAGAAAGCACTGCCATTTCCCCACCACCCCTGAGAATGCTGGAGGAGGAGGAATGGCTGTGGATTGCAGGAGAGGCATTTAAATGGGGCCAACAGTTGCAATGTGTCCTTGCTGATCTGATAGTTGTGACAACTCCAGTTCAAAAATCCCCCATCAGGGAAGAGACAGAAGGAAATCCTGCTCATGTTTATGTGGGAGAAAGAGGGGAGAAGAAAGATGGAAAGCAGGCATCAGAGAGGGGGATGGCCGCTCGGAATCCTCCAGAGTCACAGGTCATTCCAGATCAGTTGAGGTGCCATGAAGTTCATGGTGAGTCAATTAATGGGAAAAACCCGGCCATTCTTGGCAGCCAAATTTTAAAAATAGGTAAAATACACAAATAAAAGAATGGGATGCCAGCGTGTTTTGTATACCTCTGGAATTTGGGTAAGAAAGCCACATCCAGCGGATACTTACATAACGACTTTGATGCAGGGGCCAAGCACAGAGGAAAGGATACTTAGGAATCACTCCAAGCCCCTCCGTGGGAAACCTGAGAGCCCTTCAAGGCAGCTTCCACCCATGCTCACCCTTTAGTGGGGACAAGAAGGCCTCCCAGAGGCTCTGGGAACTGAGGGTGAGCCTTCCAAGGAGAAGATGCCCCCTTTTCTGTTCCTCCAGGAAGGCCAAACCCTGCGTGAACCCAGCTGCCCTAACTCCAGCTAGAACTAAAGTACACCCCCAGGATTTCTAAACAGTTATGACATTTCCAGAAATTCTCTCTCCGTAGAACCTTCCTCAAAAAAGGCTGGCCCAGCTGATACCTACACTGTGCCTAACCAGGTGGAGTACCCAGACCAGAAACTCAGGGCAGGAGTAGCTGTGCCCAGTCTGCTGGCAGACTACCTGTCCCGTGTCCTCTCTGCGTTCCCCAGCACTGTGCCTGGCAGCTCATTCTTAATACAAATCACAGAGGAGCATTTCCACGCTTCACACATCTGGATTATGACTTGCCTTCCTTCCTGCCCTGGGACTAGGACAATTCCTTTTCGATTGAACTATGTCAACTCCAGTTATGAGAACATTTCCCCCACACTGCTCTCTCCTCCCCTTCCCTCTGCTCCAGACACGCATCCACCTCCCGTCCATGCACCATGCTTCAGGGAAAGAATTCCTTCATGTCTGAGCTGCTTGCCAGGCGAGCATGTCCTTGGGCACATGGTCATTGGGATGTTCTTCTCGACATCACCTGTCCTCAACTCACCTTTGCAAGCTCTCATTTCCTGGCTGGAAGCCTCCAGAGTGACTGGATCCACTTTTGATAATCTCTATGCTGGAGAAGCTTCCCATGTGGATGTGTCTGGGGCCATGGATACCCTATCACACATGGGGCACCTGGCAATGCTCTACTACTGAGCATTAAGTCCCCAGCTCTTCTCGGGTTTCTACAATCCTCCCAGTCATGACAGTGCTTCCAAAACAGGGAGGTCAGCTTCAGGGGGCCCCAGAGCATTTGTATAGGTCTGGGAACCTAGGTATGAGCCACACATGGTTGAGACCATGTCCGTACACGTTGTTCTGAGTATCTGCAGGCATCCACGTGAGGACTAGATGGCCATATTTGCACCTTATCACTGCATCTGTATCTCAAAAGTCCCAGCCCTGTGCTCCTCTCCTTGGTAGCCCTGTGTATTCTCTACCTTTACCTCTCTAGAGGTGAGACTCTGGGGGGCCCTACCCATCCCTCTCCCTCTGCTCCTCCCTCTTCCACCACCTGTCACTCTGCACACAGGTCAGGTCATTTTATGCTCTGTGCTGTGCCCTCACTGCGGTATCTAGGGAGATGTCAGATGAGAGATGAGACTGAGATACAAGACTGAGACTGTCTTGAGCAGACCTGGCTAGGGGAGCACTCAGAAGAGACGAAACACACAGCATTCAGGGTGACAAACAGAGGCCATCAGGGGCCAGGAAGGCAAGATAATTTTCAGCATCACTGTGGCTGAATTCAGAGGGAGGCCCGGAAGGCAGGTGTGTGGGAGCAAGAGACAGAAACAAGAAAGTGACTGTTCACATGAAGAGCAATGATGAGACCCCTCAACATCACATCAGCTGAGGCTTTCATCTAGGACACAGGGAACTTCCTGGAGAGGCTTCCTAAGCCACCTCCTTCAGAGCTCGTGATTTAGTGGCTCTCAGGTGAGGCGGGGCCATTGGCATTTCTAAATGTCCTCATCTCCTGCCGCTCGCATCATCGCAGGCAATTCCAAACTTCTATAAAGAGATGAATATTCATAAACCACCTGCTGAGCCTGCCAATCAGGGGAGAGGTAAATTCTAGAATGGAAGGAGAATAGTTCTTTGACCTGAGAAAGGGTGTAGGGATGCCAGGAAGTACCTGAGGAAGAGGAAGCACAACCTTTGCCCTCAAGACAGGCAGAAGGAAGCTGATGGCATGGCATCTGCGTCACTGCAGGACCTCTACAGGTTCAGCTGGTTAGAGAGATGATAGGCTTTGGGCTGGCCCTCAAAGTAGGCAACTCTTCAGCCTTGATCCAGCCCAGGCTTATGTGAATCTGAGAAAGCCTCCTAAATTCAGTATAGCAGAATTATTTTCTGCAGAGGGAAAGCTTTTTTTTTTTTTTCCCCTGAGTGTATATGCATTAATTGAAGCCCTGCCCCACCCGGCAACCCCACCACCTATCTTGAGGTTCTGTCTTTCAACATTTCTCAGGAACTTGCTGCTTTACTTGATAGAGAAGCATCCTGCATGCACAAGGTGCTGAGTCTCTGATTCCCAGGCCTCCAACTGCACCAGGGGAGCTCTTACCAGCCATGTGCCTCTCCTGGGCCTAACTGTGCTATATCAATAGGTCACTACTTCCCTCAACACAGATAGTATTCTTATCAACTTCTGCAGAACCGTCTGTTCTCTTTTACACTATAACTTCTGAATCATAAGATGTACTCTACCTCCAAGTGAACGTAAGATATGTTCTATTATATATGATATCCATGTCATAGAATACATTCATATGGACATATTCTGCAATTCCAACAGTTATATTATACCCAGTCGTTTGAAGATCATACATACTAAAGTCACTACCTACACTTTGATATGGTAAGGAATCCCTTGATTATCTTTTTTGTTTGTTTGTTTTGTTTTCTCATGGGCAGTCAGCAGAGACCTGAGCTTCCATCTATCACTGGGGGACCATCTTTCCCCAAATCAGTTATGGTTGAGCCCCAAAAGCACAGGCCTAAAACAAATGCTTGCTTCCAATTTTCCCTCTTTCTCTCTAAAACCAAATCTTGATTGGCTTCTTGAACTCTGGCCTCCACTACAAGGCACCTGTCTGGTTTGTAGAAAGCAAGAAGCTTGGTTCAGATGGACCTCCCAAGGAACTGCTGTCATTTTATTGATTCTACCCTAATAAAGAGCAGTTGGTACTAAAGCCCTTGGAAGGGCACAAGGCTCATCGTAGCCATCTTTCCAGGTCCAGGCGCTGTCACTTTCAAATTAAGAAATGCAAAAGAGGCTGCATGAGTACAAATTGGAGTGGATCCACTGTACAGTACCTAAGATACATTTGTTTCAGGTAGGTTTCTCAAGCAATCACGACAGAAGAGGGCGACAGTGGCCTCCCCCAAACTTACACTGCCAACATTTCTATTTACCAGGGCAATCAAAACGTAGCAGGTATCTGTCAACCAGGATAGTCTTTCCTGGGCAAGCAAGCAACCGAGGTCATGGATGCTCATTTACAACCTTGAACCTGTTGTCAGCCTGGCTGCTGCTCAGGGCCAACTCCTGCTCCAGGCAGCAACACAGAGCAGACTTCTAACAGCCTGCACCAGGATCTGCAGCCCCTGGTCTACGGCAGCCCCCGTCTACGGCAGCCTGGAGGCTTCGTCAGCCCACTCTTGTATTGGGGCAGCGTGTCAGAAAGGTGTCCAACTCATTTACAGTCCTTGAGTCCCTTTCGACAACTCATGTGCTCTCTTTGGCCAACTAGTCTGAAGTACTCTGCAGCATTTCTTTCCCTTAAACAGATGCACCTTGGATTTTAGATATCCAAAAAGTTCTCTCTTTTTTTACTTAACTCTTGTAATTTGGGGTTTTACTTCAAAGTAAAGTATTTTGCACATGTACTATCACATTAGAAATTCCAAACATGCTAAGTAGAAACTACAATTAAAAAATAGAAATCAATGCTAGGACCTGGGGTAGTGGCTTAGTGGTCGAACACTTGCCAAGCATGTGAGAAGCACGGGGTTTGATCCTCAGAAACACATAAAAATAAATAAAGTATACAATTTGATATTTAAAAAACAATCAATGCTAGTTTCCTAACCCACAAAGTAAAAGCTAAATACCTACCTACCTGATAGGGCTGATTGAATAGCATAATGAATGCAGAGCATCTGACCCAGTACCTGCCACATAGTAGGTGCTCAATGAGAGATCTGATTTGACTTAGACATGTACATTATTAATTCAAATCCAAAGCAGCACTATTGACATTTCCATGACAAGAATGTTTAATTTATAGTTTAAGACCTATTTGATTGCAAATTGGATGGAAGTCAATTTACAGTACCAAATAAATTATGTTTCAACTATTTTAAAACTGTGCATACAAAGAGACACTAGAAAGAGGAAAGAAAGTCCAATTAAAGGATGCAGATGTGTTAACTGCTGAAAGTGAGCTCTTGATTTAGCTTAATGTTGTCTGATGGTCAAAGAAACAAAATCCTGTTAACTTATGCAACTCACTCCTCATTTAATAAATGGAATGTGTAACTCACAGGGAAAATGGATTTTCCTCCTGATGTTCAGAGCTGAGGGCAGTGGCTCATGTGGGTCCTGACACCAGGCACGCTGGGTAACTGAGAAGAGCTACATGTCTGTGTGCCCAGGTGCAAAGGTACACACCCATTCATCAGAAGGGATGCTCTGCTCTATGGGTATTGTAGGTGAGGAACCAGTGGGCAAGTTGGCTGAAGTCTTTCTTAACCTATGTTCAGAAAACTGGAGTAAAATTTCTCCACTTTATTCCAAAATATGGACCAGTTTTGTATTTGAGAAGTTTGGCCCTTGGTTTTTTGGAAGTATAGGTCTTGACTTTTTCAAGCAGTCCACTTGGGCTTGCCTGCTGTCCTGAGCCAGGATGACCAGAGTGGCCTGTGGATGGGGAGGATGTGGAGGAATCTGTTTCCAAACACTTGAGACTAATCAGAGACAACAGGCTTCCCTGAGAAAATCGTAATCACCATACTGGGGAAGGGCCAAATGCTGGCAGGATTTATTGGCTTTGATTAACAATACGGTGTTTGTTTTTGTAGGTAATTAGAGTTCAATAGCAAGCTATAAAAGTCCTCTAAGAAATTCTAAATGGACTATAGCTAAAGGGTACTAAATTATAACTGAATCTAACCATTCATCTATGCAGACCTCCTGTACTAATGAGCCAGTGTTTGATACAGCACAATCCCAGGCTGTCAAGGAAAAAATGGCCTCTGTGTTCCCAAAGTCCTGGGAGAAAAGACCTCCATGCAGTGTGAGTGCCCACACATGTGCCCACACACGTGTGCAAACAGCACTCCAGTATGGATCATGCTTCAGCATCCCAGCTGCCTTGGGATGTTACAGCTCATGAAGCAACAGCTCACACTGTCTGATTTAAAGCCACTATTCAAAGATCCATCACAAGCTGGATGATGACAAATGTTCCAACAGCTCTAAATTCTTATAACAATCAGGGAACAGATTCCTAGGTACTGTGATGGGCTAGCTGGGTATTTTGATAGTCAGAAGATGCTTGCCAAAGCTGTTTTGATTCATGCTCTTTTTTCCCCCAGTATGTCACTGTTGGGCACAGATTTTTAACAGGTTAGAGGTCTTAATATAAATGCAATTGTACTTAATTCAAAAGTAGGATAGGAAAAGTGTTGTCAGCCATATTTTTTAAATAGTATCAAGATGTAGTGATGGTGTACTTAAGAGACAACTGTGCTCATCTTGCTTTGCTGAATCCTGGGACATAACATGTTCCTGTGTTATGCACATCACATCTACACAGCATTATTTTTACTCTGTGCCCACACCATGACGCCCAACCATCCAGAAAAGCCAACTATCCAACCCCTGCACAGAAGTGGGAAAAATTAAAATGGGACCAGATAAACAAAACAAAAAGTAAAGCCATAGATATAGCTGGCACTGGAGGTAAACGGTTGCTTTTATTCTCCGTCTTAGACATTAGCTTTCCTCTTGGCAAAAGCTAGACTTAACAGCTAAGGCCTCAGGCATCTTCTTGTGTAGTTCATTAGAAACCTTTATAATATTTTTCCCTCAGGAATTAGATTTTCATTTAATTATGTTTTATACAACCCAATATAAAATTTTCCCACTGTTCTGCATACTCTGGCCCCCTTAATTTAATTTTTTAGAAGTTCTTATGCAGTCATCGGTTTTTCTTTCAGAGGAACATAAAACAGACATCCACTCCAGGACCAAAGCTAAACTTGCAGGCCACAGTGGTAGAGTCTTCTGGCTTTCTGCCTTCTGAAACTTCATGCAGGTGACTGCAACCTTAGACCAGCCGCTTAACCCCTCTGACCCTCTCCTTCTTCCTCCGAAAAGAGGAGGAGATTGACTCAGATTCTCCTTAAGGCATCTCTGTGGTCTGAGGTTCTAGAGTTATTTTATCCTAAAGAGAAGAACTTCCAAATGTGAAGGCAGTTGCTGTTAATTCTTTAAAATTGACTCTAAACTCTACATTCAAAAAGTTAGATTTTGTGAAACTGGTGGAAAGAAAATATAAGCTAAGTGCCCTTTTTTTAAAATATTTTTTTTTAGTTGTCAATGGAGCTTATTTTACTTATTTATATGTGGTGCTGAGAATCAAACCCAGTGCTTCACACATGCTAGGCAAGTGCCCTACTATTGAGCCACAACCCCAGCCCTGGCCTAAGCCCTTTGATGCAGAAGCAGCAAAAGCACAGAGCAGCACCGTTATAAAATTTCCATAATTCAAGTTAAAAAATTGTGTTCAGAAAGGAATTTAAAGAAAGCAGATTTCTTATACTTACTTGTGGCCCAGCTCATGAGCGATGGTAAAGGCCAAATTGAGACCATTGTCTTCGGCAAGCACACATTTCCTCTTAGCATTGCACACACCTCCTAAGTAAGCAATTCCTGCAGCAGAGACACAAAACACATCCTCTTCAGAACCTGGGAGGCCCTGACCTCCTGGGCATGTCTGCATGGTATCACGCATGATCTAGATCAAGAGAGGGGCAAGTAGGGCCTTTGCTGCCACAGGGTTGGACCTGCAAGTCCAAAGCTCATCTGGGATTAGTTTGCTTATGATACTTTTATATTTACCCAATAATAAGAGTGGCAGTCACAAATATCTATCAAGCATTTACTATCTGACAAATGTTGGGTGAAATGGTTTATAAATATCATCAAATTTAATCCTCATTACTCAGGATGAAGAGGAAAAGTGAGGTTCAGAGAGAAAAGGTTCAGAGATTTCCCCAGGGTCTCCTGCCTTGGTACTCAGTGGTGAGATCCTAAACTAATCTGTGCAACTTGAGTGCTCAGGGCTGGGAGCAGCAAAGCAAGGTGTCCAGTGTGCAAAGATTAGGAAGCTCTTCCTTTTAAAGGCTGATCTCATATTTGAAGGCCCTGGAGGAGAAACTCCTTAAATTCTACACCCTCAGCACCTTTTGCATCATTCTAGTTCTGGTCTTGTGAGGGTCTGATGACCCCGGGGTTGATGAACAGCAGGCAAGGGAAGGCTGCGTAGCATGTTCAAACAAAAACTTCAGTAATTCTCCAGACACAGCAGGACTGGGAGTCATATGGAGCACAGAGAGCACACACTGGGAGAGGGATGGCCTCAAAGCCATCTGTGAGGACAAGCCCCACAGACCAACTTCCTCACCTCCATGCACACCTGTGAGGACCTGAGGATCTTGCCCTAAGAGGGGAAAACGAATCACACACACCAGGAGGCACAAGCGCAGCACAGGACCACACTGTGAGCAAGAGGCGGTGTGGCGAGGCTAGGAGCTCTGGCAAGTGCTGGTGGGTCAGCCACGGGAGGAGGGATGGGAGCTTCCCAGCAGAGGAAAGCTCTTCTGGCAGAGGGATATATTTGAACAACCTGGAGCCTTCTAAGGAATGCTGGGCACTAGGCGCAAGGCTGGGGAGGGCCAGCCCCCACTGGCCACACTTGTGGAAGCTGGCTCTCCAGGTGCCCCACTGCCCATGACAGCTCTCTGCACTTCTGCTCTCCCTGTACTCAGGACAGACAACCCCTACTACCCAGACACCCCAGGGCTGACCTCAGCAGGGGCCCTAGGAATCCTGCCATCTAGCCTCTGTTGCCTGTGGTGTCTGCCCCTCAGCAAGCTGCCTCTCAACAACTCCTGGGAGACATGCAAATCGTGGTACTGGTGGCTAGAGGAGGGGGAATGGTGCTGCTGTTCCCCTCCCATGAGGTCCCATGGGTGTGGGGCAAGTGCTGTGTGGCAACAGCTGGTAACAGGCAGGAGGTTAAACCCAGCTGACTCAGCCTGCCAGCACCATGCCACAGGACGGGCTGTGGTCACCTGAGGAAGGGCACCTGTTCTCCATCAAGGCACTGTTCACCCACCAAGCTGCATGCTGCCCCCAACTGAGGGCTTCTTGCACTTCCACAAAGTGTTTCAGAGGAAAAGGAATTGGCAGAGGGCCAGGGACAACAGCCCAGGGGCCTATTTCATTAAAACTGACCCCTCCCTTCCTGTTCTTAAAGAGGTAAACCAAAACATCCTCTTTGTTGATATCAAAATCAAAGTAGTGTGAAGCCAACTCTTGGTGTTGCTTTGCTGCAACTGCTAGTTGCTACAGATGATCATTCTTATCTTCCTTCAGTGGAGCAACAGGGGGAGGATATCATCAGAGAGGTTTCCATTAAAAAGGTAAAAATAAAACTGGTCTAGCACTCAAACACAAGACTCCCCTTCCTTTGGTCCCTACCAGGAGGCACAGAGGAAACTCACATGGCTGCCTCTGCAGAGAGGTGCAATTCTGGGGCTATAATCTGGAGACTCTGCTTACATTCCACACGCTGAGCCTAGGTACCATACCACATACCTAATCATCATCATCATCTGTACTGGAGATTAAACCTAGGGGCACTTTTTCACTAAGCTGTATTCCCAACCCTGTTTATTTTTTGAGACAGATTATTTCTTTTCTTTCTTTCTTTTTTTTTTTTTTGAGAATAGTTCTCCTTCTTTGGTTTTTTAAAAATATTTGTTTTTTAGTTGTAGTTGGACATAGTACATTTATTTTATTAATTTTTTAATGTGGTGCTGAGGATTGAACCCAGGGCCTTGCTTGTGCTAGGTGAGAGCTCTACTACTGAGCCACAACCCCAGCCCTTGAGAAAGGGTTGTGCTAAGTTGCTAAAGCTGGCTTCAAGGTTATGATCCCCCTGCCTCAGCCTCCCAAATCTCTGGGATTACAGATGTGCACAATGGCACCCAGCTCTACACATCTCTTTTTTATTTGGAAACATGCAGCATGTTTGGCCAAGGTTGAGGAATAGAGAGAAAGAAAAAAATCAGCTGGGTGCAGTGACACACACCTGTAATCCCTTGAGAGGCTGAGGAAGGAGGATCATGAGTTCAAAGCCTGCCTCAACAAAAGTGAGGTACTAAGCAACTCAGTGAGATCCTGTCTCTAAATGAAATACAAACTAGGGCTGGGGATGTGGCTCAGTGATCAAGTGCAGAGGAGGAGGAGGAGAAATAAATAAAATGGTTTTTGGCCTCAAGATGCTTTTTTTGCAGGGGAACATCATAACCCAGAAAAGCAGACTAGTGGAAAGAGCAAAGTGACCACCAGAAAGGATGTGATCTGGCTTCTCAGTATGTTCAAGATCATGATTCTGGCTTTACTTAAAAATGCTTTGGGGATTGCCACTGGAAGTTCACCAGTGAGAAGATGGAGCACTTCTACATAGCCCTGGTGGCATGCCCACACAGCCAGACACCCACTCACAGTGCCCGCCCAGCCCAGGTGGCAGCCTCTCTGGGTCAATGAACCAATTAGAAACAATCAGATGTTCATGTCCTGGAGAAGTCCCCTGGGAGGGGAAGGGAGATACAATACAGCCAGATTTGCTGAGCTTGCCGTCCCAAGGGCTTACCATGGGCATTGTTGCTGAACCAGTAGACCTTAAATGCCTCATTAACACTTCCCCTGGCCTCGGCCTCTCTCCTCACAGGAGCGGGCAGACCTGAATTTCCACTCTAATTAGGTAACACACATTGTTAGTGAATCAGAAAGCAAACAGCAGCAGTCCAATAATTGTGTTTTAATTTTTCCAAGGTGCAATGATTTTTTTTAACTAGAAAACAAAGGGGCAGAATTGTAATGCAAAATAAATAAATAAGAAAACAAAGGGGCAGTTGTTTATTATTGTTCATTTATTAATGACTATTGTTCATTATTAATGATGCTTACACATAGGTAGATTGAGGGCTACTGCTTTTAACAATTGATTTGAATTATACTGAGCCTGGTCATAAAACTGAACATGGGAAAACACATAAAAGAAATTGGCCCCTGACAACAGAGCACAAGAATTATGTGAGTTTATGAGTGACAGTGTGAAAATGCTTAGGGTGCACAAAACAAAGTCTGGAGAAAATCCCAGGTTGTTGTAAAGTGAAAGCTGCAGGGAAATAAGTGGTAATTAAGCCACAGAGCTTTAGCAGAAAACAATACCCACCAGTATTTAATACTTCATGGAAAGAAACAGCAGTCTAGAGGGGAGGGAGCCCAGAAGACCTGGAGATACCCTGCTATGATTTGGATCTTAAGTGTACCCAGTTTCATGTGTTGAAGGTGTGGGAAATGGTGGCGCCTTTAGAAGGTGGAGCCTAGTGGGAGGTCTTTAGGTCTGGGGGGTGGGGCATGTCCTCCAAGGGGGACTCTGGGATCTGATCCTTTCATCTTCTTCCGTTTTTCATTCCCTGGTTGTGGAATGAACAGTTTTCTCCACTACATACTCCTTGCCATTGCCAGTTGCCACTGGTACGAGAGGCCTAAAATCAAGGGGTCCACCTGGCCATGAATTGTGACCTTGAAAACTGGGAGCCAAAATAAAACTTTTCTCTCTACAAGTTGATTATCTTGAGCATTTGGTATAGTGATAGAAAGCTCCCCATTAACTTAGGCTGCAGAAAGCATCAACCTGGAAAAAGTCATCAAATCTGACATTGGTGCTTGTCAAGAAATGAGGAAAGCTAGTAGCCAGGGGCACAGGCCTATAATTCTAGCAAATTGGGAGGCTAAGACATCATGAGGTCAAGGCCAGCCTTAGCAACTTCGTGGGGCCCTAAGTAACTTAGTGAGACCCTGTCTCAAAATAAAAAATAAAAAGGATTGGGGATGTGGCTCAGTGGTAAAGAGCCCCTGGGTTCACAATCACCAACATCAAACAAATAAAAGAGGAAAAATAGTTTTCCCTGCATTGATGCATTAAAAATGAGGTCTGCAACACAAGTTCTGGTAACTTCAGGGATGATGCTGTGGAACTGAAGACCCTTCCCATGTAGCAGCAATCCTCTTTCAATGAGGTTTTTTTTTTTTTTTTTTTTTTTTTTAAATGTCCTACATTGCTGCTTTCAATGGCTTCAGGCTTCCATGATTTAAAATTCTCCACAAAAGAAACCATAGTAGAACTCATTTAAAAATATTTAAAAACATCAATCCCACATGTTTGCTTAACTCCCTGGAAGAAAGGGCATGCAGATTGTAAAGTGGAACATATTAGCTGTGTTTCTCCATGGGCAAACTGCATGTCCTTCTCTTATTGGACAGGTATTACTAGTCCCATTTTACAGATGGGGAAATGGAGCCTCAATACACAGTTACATGGTCAATTAGCATCCAAACAAGAATACAAATGCAGGGCTCTCTGCCTCCAACATCCACATTGCTCTATTTAAACCTCGAGCCTCCCTCACCCAAGCTTTGGTAAACAACAACAATGAAGAATGGTTAGGAACTCCAGATTTTCTTAAGTCTTAATGCACACTTATGCAGAGTTACAGGCAGGACAGGTTTCACACATCTAAATGTTTTTAAGCTTAAGATAAGAAGACTATAAGACACACACAACAATATTAACATTAGGTACCTCTAGGACATGGTGAAGGAATTAGAGATCTTTTAATTCTCTCCTCTTTTTCTTCTCTCATTACAAAATCAAATTAAATTAAATGTATTAGGCTTAAACTTAATACAATTAATGTGTGTGTTGCTATGAAAATTAAAGTTATTGATCACATTTCATTTATCAAGGTGACATATAACAGAGACAGGAGACCAAAAGCAAAACAAAAAGTCCTCTAAATTCAAACGCTGAGTGGATTGCCCTCTCAGACAGCAGATGACACAGGAAGTTAGTTGGTACCTTAAACCTTAAAAAAAAAACTCGCTTTAAATACACCTTTGGCACAAATTAGGGAAGCAAAACACAATTTGAAATCTGAAATGCTGAGGGTAGAAATGGCAGCTGCAATGAATGTCTTACTCCTGGAAGGCATATCTAATTCATCCAGAGTAGTGGACCGTGTCCACAAAGGCCCAACCCACCTTCCCAGCCACACCAAATGAATACGGACCCACCCTCTTCTCCCTTCTTTTCTTTTCCTCTGTAGGAGAATAATTTTGAAGAAATCAGGCAAGAAGGCTTAATTATTTTCTTTTTTGGTAGAATACTGCACAGTGTAAACTTTTAATTCATAAACTCAGGGTTGGCCATTTGAGCCTCTCTAGATTTAAAAAAGTAAACACCACACAACCGTATAAACTTGGACTTATCCAGTAAATCATTGTGTATAAACAGTTTGCAGCTGTTGGCCGGGCTGCCCATTAGTCAGACCTTTGAGTGAGATGGTCAGGTTTTTCCTACCAACTGCTCAAGGTCTCAATGTTCTTAATATTTCCACTGGGACACCCACCTTTAATTACAAGAGAGCAACTTACATCTATTCATTTGAAGACCCTCTGATTGTTGAGGTTGTATCTTGTATTCAGACTCTTCCACGAGTGTTTGTGCTTCTGTTATCTTTAATAGTGGTCATAGGGGATATCTGAACTTGGGAATAGCATTTAAGAGCAAATATCTTAGAGCCTAGTATGTGATAGATAAAAAATAAGTCAATTCTCATTATTCACTGTAAAGAGTTTTTTTTTTGTGAGTGTATGTATACATATATATGTACATATACACATGTATATGTATATATGTGTACATACACACACACATATGCACGTACATTTGTATTTCTGTGTAAATTTTAAAATCATATGTGTGGTGCTAGGGATTGAACCCAGGACCTCACACATTGGTAGGTAGATTCTAATAAGTTGCCATTGTTATTGAATTAGCAGAATACAGAATCATTGATCCTAGGTAAAATTCAGTTAGGTTCCTGTGACCCTCTGGTCACTGAATTGTCAACCAATCTGTTTCTGTTTAAAGACAGCTTATTTAATATATATTGTTGATTCATTAACACTGAAGTCACAGCCAAGGGACCTTTCACACATGCCTGAATCAGGAAACTTATCTTTCCTTCCTTCCTCCCATGCATTGGCTCCAGAAGGCTCCTGAAGGCCCATCACAGTGGTCCTGGGCTTATGAACATGTTGACAGCATTTACTCACTATGCCAGCGGCCATTTTAAATAGTGGACTCACCAAGAAAAAGCACAAAAATGTGAAAAACCTCGCTTTAAATACACCATGAAAAGGGCACTTGTTTATAGTATGAGAACTGAAACAGGAAACAGCTCGTGGCCTTGTTCAACCTCAGCTGGGAATGTGCCTGTCTGGTGACTCAAATTTTTCACCACTC
Organism: Marmota marmota marmota; assembly: GCF_001458135.2. Lineage (NCBI taxonomy): Eukaryota > Metazoa > Chordata > Mammalia > Rodentia > Sciuridae > Marmota > Marmota marmota. The sequence continues at coordinate 17,344,751 of NW_026000196.1, forward strand.
TGCACATGTTCGTGAATGACTGCCAAAGCGCTTCGAGGATTGATTCTGGAGTCACAAATACATTTTAGCAAGTAGGCAAAAACAAGTGCAGAGTACAGATCGACTGTACTCTAAAAAATTGTGTCCTATAATTAAGCAAAATGAAGTCCTTATTACTGGTTATAATAAAGAAATTCATTTTCATTTAAAAGCTTCTCCTATTTCCTAATTCTATCCTATCTAAATTATTTGACTAACTTGGGTTTGCCCCCTGTAGTTTTGCTTCAATATTCTTAGGTTATTGATTCACACAGCTATCACCTCCGTAATAAGCCACTGATCCCCAAGGATTCTGCACAGAGTTGCCAGAGTTCCAGAGGTGCTGATGGACAGGCTCAGTCACTCCCAAATCAAGAAAGAGCTTTCAGGCTGAGGCTCTGAAAGGCTGACAGAAGTGGCCAGGTTGACATGTTCCCTCTTCCTGGGACTGAGAAGCTCCACACTCTAGACCTCCCTGTCCATGGCTTTCTATCCCACCTCAGTGTCCTCGTCTCCTGGAACACAGGTGGATCACCTCTCCCAGACCTCATCCTGTCTTAGCAATTCTGCCACCGGTTGGTGTTATACTTCCCCTTTTCTCTCCTTCCGGGTTCCTTCAAGCCAGTCACAGTGGTAGAACAATGAGGTAGTCAAGGTCTCTATCCCTCTACCATGCACAAAGGATGGGAACCACAGCCTCAAAGGACAGCCCTGGGCCCCTCCCTAAATAGGAGTACTGTACAAATGCCACCAACATTCAAGAATGCCAGTGCTTAACACTACTGACCGAAAGAACACTGGGGAACTGAAAAATTCAGTAACTCACTCAAGGTTAAATGAAGGAGTAAAAGAACGAAGATCGAAGGTAACAGCTTTTCAGTCGGATCCCTAAAGGAGTCACTTTCAAATTTTGAAAGTTAATACAGCTTAAGAGCCATCAGAGCATAATAGAGAACAATGGGACATATTTGAGATTCCAGAAATAAACCCTCACATTTACAGTTAATTGATATGTGTGTGTGTGTGTGTGTGTGTGTGTGTGTGTAGTGATATTGGCATCTTGTGTGTACAGGCCAGGGGTGCTGCTAAACACCCTACAATACCCAGGACAGCTCCCTATAATGTCAGGAGTGCTGCAGTTGAGCAAGGCCTGTAAGACAAATGTCTGGGAAGTGAAAGTCTGAGTGATTTTTTTTTCAGTACTGAGGATTAAACCCAGGGCCTTGTGCATTCTAGGCAAGTGTTCTACCCTTGAGATATATCCACTCTCCTTATTTTTTGACAATGGTGTCAAGACCATTTGATGGGGTGAAGAAGGGTCTGCATATCGAGAGCAAAAGACAGAGGAGTCAGTCACTTACCATATGTATCTCATACCATATATAAAACATAATTCAAAATGAATTAAACCTCCAAATATAAGCACTAAAACTGTAGAATTCCTCGAAGATTGCAAAGAAATAACTCTGTAGGGCAAACAAAGACTTCTTAGATACAACACGAAAAGCACAAGCAGCAGAGGAAGTCCTACTTCCTGCTACAGGAGAACATCTGAGGTGGGGGTAACCTTAATCTTAACTGAAAGCCAAGCCCCTTCTGCAGTGAAGCTTCCCAGGCTTCCTCCTCTGCATTATGATTTGCAGCTAAATGGGTGTCATGCCAGCACCAAAGCATCACAGGTTAACTCGATTATCTCGTTTGTGTATTCCAGTGTCACTGGGGCTTTGTGTTAGGGTGTTCGTGGTTTAGGTAAGTCAGGGGCACCAAGCATGCTGGGCCTCACTCCCTGTGGCCATGCCCTTAGCTTGGGTGTCGCAGGCATGTCCAGGATCCCGGGCTTTAGGAGGAGATGTCATTCCCAGTGGAATCATGCATACAGGACTTGAGGGTTGGGGCAGTGGCTCTTCCAAAACAACATTTTTGATGAAGTAAATGAATTAAGAGTAAAGAGGGGAGTAAATTTCCCCTCTGATTTACAAGTTGGAAGCAAAAGAGTTTATCCCAACAGTTTGCTTCATTCTGTGGAAACCAAAATGGGTGGGGAGAGAGGGAAAAGAAATAAATAACTGTTGATATTCAACAGACCACAACCAACATGAGCCAAGTGCATGGAGATGTCGTGCCTATTTCCCATCTTTTGAACAAGATGGCACTTGTATCCCAAGGACCCATCAGGTGAGAGGAGACCTCCAGGAAGCCAGTGGCATGTTCCTTAGAGGACCAATGTGCCTCTCCTTAGAGGATTCCAGAGACTCAGGGGCTTCTGGAACAGGCCTTCATGGCCAGAAATGGCCCCCAGAAGGTTCATCTTAGGACACTGGAGGAGCCTTGAAAATCTTATTTTGACAAACACTTCATCAAGTGTTTCCTGACTGCCTGTACACGATGGGCCTCAAGCCAGGCACGAATTCTAAATTGAGCGAGAATAGCACAAGCCCTGGGGGAAACTGCCTCAGGAACATCATCCTAGCATAAAGACTACGAGGCAGGTGGGAAGGTGAGGCGAGATGTTCTCAGTCGAGCTCTAGGACCAAAGGGTGGGAGCAGTGGTCTTTTCCGGTCCAGACATGGCTTCTCCAGAGAGGGGATAGATAGGAACTGGAAATGGAGCTCCACATTGAGTTCCTTCTCATCACCTTTCAATTCTTCTTTGTCATCTGTCACAGCAGAAAGCCCCCCCTTCACTCTTACTTCTGTCCACTAAGCAGATATTCTTGAGCACCCTGGACCACGGGCAGCTCCTCATGTAGTCTATGTTTGCAGGCAGCACCCATTAGAGCAGCAGGTCATGTGAGCCCGTGAGTTCCATTTTAGAAGAAAGAATCAGAGAGGAACAGGGACCCACCTCATAGCACTTGCCATTCAGGAAATGTGGCCACCCAACCAACCTGCTCACTGCTGCATCTTGGCAGCTTTGCGCCCTCCCCTGGGAGCACAGGTGAGTGTGCCTGTGGAAGGTGAATCTGGGCAGACAGCACAGGAAGGTTATCCCATAGGCTGAAGGCATGGCTAATGTCCATATTCCTATGCCTAGGGACCCTAATGCATTTTGAAAGCTTTAACACATTCACATTTGCTAATCGACTGTATGGCTTAGCATTTATTTTGGTCAATAAAATAAACTTTGCCAGTCCCATTTCGACAGCTTTAAGACTCCTCTATCCTCTCTCATTGTAAATTTCCCTCTTTGCTTGGGGGTTAGAAAGCCCTCCTTCTGCTAAGGAATGTAGGGCTTTTACATGCAGGTAAGTCAGTGAAGAAGTGGAATATCTTTTGCCTAAATATGTCTTCTCTGTGTGAAAAGTGAGACAACTAAGTCTCCCAAAGAGCCAGCTACCCCGAAAGGGATCGGAGAGTGGGTTTAGGTTCCCTGTGCAGATTCAAATGCTACCTGGAAAGAGGGGCACGTTCCTGAGCCTGCACTCTGTCTAAAGTGTGTGCCTTGAATCAGATCTTGCTCAATATTTCTGTTTGAATTAAACTTAGAGCAATCACAGGGCCATGGGGGAAGGTTGCCACATTGTGATGACGAGCCAGGAAGAAGGCAAAGCAGTTGGGGGCTGGTGAGAGCAACCACTTGCATTTTAATCACATTCAGTATTGTGGACTAAACTGTGCTCCTCAAAATCCAGAGGCTGAACCTTAACAACCAGTGTAGCTTTATTTGGTGACAGAACATTTAGGGAAGTAATTTAGGGTAGAAGCAGTCATAAAGGTGGGGCCCTGATAGGACTGGTGTCCTTCTAAGAAGAAGAAAATATACGAGAGTTCATCCTCCTCTCTCTTCTGCAAATATACATGAAACCATCTGAGGTCACAGTGAGAAGGTGGCAATAATAGAGCCTTCACCAGAAATCAACCTGACCAATACCTTGATCTTAGACTTCCTGCCTCCAGAACTGTGAGACATAAATACCTAGTGATTAAGCGATTCGGTCTATGATGTTTTGTTAGGCAGCCATAGCAGACTAATATACCCAGAGTGTAACCCCGGTACAGATGGAAGTCCCCTGTTTCCCCCCACCCCCAACCCTCGCTCATGTGGGTAACTGACAAAAGTGGCCACCAGGACTCATCATCCCCATTTATTGCACAGCACCACTCCTGACTGACTCACTATGAGACTGGGCAGCATGTTCAGAAAATAGCTGAATAACACGGAACTGTTTCGGAAAGTTGTAGGAGCCTCAGTTTGAACTAGCTACCAAAATGCCTGGTAGAGAAGAATGAAAGCTATGGTTGAGTGGAAGTGCTGATGGCTCTGTCTTTAAAATCATGTGACACCTCAACTGGCTGCATCTGGAAGCACAGAAGTGACATTCCTCATTCATTTGGCAATAGGGTTCCAACTGAGTTATAGCCAGGGATCCCTGTAAAGGAAGTGGGACAAGATGTGGTGCCAAATGTAGACCCAAGTCATTCACATCATCGGGCATTTCCATTTGCAGTAGACTCCTTGGAAATTCCAAGCCCCAATGAAATGTTCTAAAAAGACTCATAAATGCTGCCTTGGAGGAAGAAGGCAATTCAAAAGACTCTTGTAAAAGTAATATATTGCTAGGTTTGAAGAATTGGAAGCTGGAAGGCAATGTGGCCCTCGTGAGAGGGGCCTGGAGGCAGAGAACTCTGGAACCAATCTTCTGAGTCTGGTTGGGAGCCCATGAGCCTCCCCCAGTGCAGAATAGGCCTGCAGAAAGCTCGGTTGCTGGTTCTCTTTAGTGAATCTCAAGGAAAGTAAAGCATCAAGGGGCATCCCAGCCATGCAGGCCTCAATGCAGTGAGCCAGGAAACACACGTTATTACTTCTTTTCACCATGGCTCCTTCAAAAAGTCACGAATGCACAACACTGGGAAACACAAGGGAGCTATCACTACCAAAATTCAGAAGGTGGTCACTCATTGTGGGGAGGATCTGTGACTGGGATGGGGCCACAGCAATGGATTGTACTGCCCAGCCCTGGAGGTGGTCACAAGGATGCTTGCCTTTAATAAATCATTATGTGATCAAAAAGTCAGGAGTGGTTGCCCCAGAGAGTCTGGAGAGCAGAAGGGGCATGACAGGGGCTGGAATCATTATCTTTCTTGATCTAAGTTCTGGTTACAAGAGAGTGTTGAGTTTGCAAATATTTGAGTGGTATGCTTAGACTTTTAAACAAGAGAAAAAGGAACAGCTGATGTTTGTGGCTGAACCATCTGGAAATGGTCAATATAACCGGACAATCTGGATGATAAGAATATCTCTTAAGCACTGTCAAGCTTCATAGTGGAATAGTGGTGTATGTTGGTCAAGGTCTGCTTTTATGGATGTCTCCCAACTTTACCTGCATTGCTTGTATGTCTCAGACCACATGAGCCGTTTCTTATAATTTGCCTTTACTGTCTCCCAAGGACCCTTGCAATGGTTATTTCCTTGAAACTTATCTACGATAATCTTAAAAAAACAGCTTTATCCTTTTTATGCCAATCACTGTATTTCTAAAGGATGAATAAAATACAAGGCCATGCATAAAAAAATTTGCCAAGTTAGCAAAGAAGAAGAAAAACTTTCACAGAATAATTAAGAAACCACATTTCTTGCTCAAGGCTTAGGCCAGCAAAGCATTCTCTTGGGAATGAAATGTGGGATTTAAGTGAGATCTTAGGGCAAGTATAAACACTTCCAATCTGCACTTTGTTTTAGGCACCTCTCAGGGCCCTGCTCTTACGCTGTGTACAACAGGTCAGTCCAGGTGCCAGGACATCCCTGGGCACCAGCTCCAGGGCACAATCCATCAATCACCCCCTAGCAGAGCAATATAACTGCTCAAATAACAAAGTAACCTAAACACAGGCTGCCATTTGGGTACAGACTCAACAGTCATGAGTTAAAGTCAACCTACTGTGACAAGTCCTCTCTTATGATATCCTGGGGAGCCCCTAGAATGGTCTTAGCCTATACTGTCAGGAAGCAAAAATGACAAGATTCCATTTTATTTAAAAAAAAAAAAGTCAGCTTAGGAAGAATGTGGAGGAGAGCTGCACCATGACATCAGATGGACACCAAGTTCAGCAAGAAGAAACAGTCGATTTGAGGCAGGTTTTGATACAGTCAAGGAAGATGCCCAGCCTCTGGGGATTGTCCCCAACAGGTAGAGTCAATGGTAGGGAGTCCCTAGCTATTGTCATGTGGATATCAGGTGGCCTCTAATAGCTCCTGTGTTAGATGTTCAGGGATGTTCAGAGGTGAAGTGGTTGGACTGTGACAGCTGTAACCTAATCAGTTCATCCTAGTTTGAATGGTCTGATTGTGGTAACTGTAGGCAAGTGGGGCATGGATGGAGGAGGGGGAATCGTAAGGGGCATGCCCTGGAAGGACACATGTTCCCTGTGCCCCTTCCCCTTTCTCTCTCTGCTTCTTGGTCACTATAAGCTGAGCAACTCTCCTTTACCATGCCCTTCCACCATGATGTTCTACCTCACCTTGGCCCTTGAGCAATGGAGTCAGCAGACCATGAACTGAACCTCTGAAATCGTGAGCCAATATAAGCTTTCCTTCTTCCAATTTGTTCTTGTTAGGTATTTTGGTCACAGATGAAAAGCTGACTAGCATATTAGTCCTGCCTTTGGGGTGAAGTCATTTCCCTTCTCAATACTTACAGCTCATTACTAATAGGCCACCTTGGGTTTTAGCATTATCCCAGATTAGAGAAATAGCATGCATGTCGGTGTCTACTTCTAAAATGTCAAAAGAGAACAAATAAATGCTCTTTGCCTTTTAAGCAATTTCACACATTTCTATGTGGCCTCTGTGCTGATGGTGGTCCTCATGTGACCTCCCCAGGGCCAGGCTTCTGTTTGAGCTCTGCTGTGGTGTTCCACTGAGATTGGCCAGCTTGGCTGCCCTATATTTGTCCCTGACTCAGTTTACCCCACTGAGACTCACCACCACAAACTGAGCCTTCTCAAGTTTTGCTCCCCTTGAAAGTCAAAAGCTTATAGCTCAGTTCATTCCTTGTGTCTCCCTCTCCCACCCCATCTCAGTAATCATCAAGTCCTGACATTTCCTGCTGCTCACAGACTGGAATTTGTTTTTTCTCCCTGGTCCCATGTCCAGACCTATGTCATCACCTTAAGCTTGGATTATTGGAAAATCCTCTCAGGGTTCTTTTTCTGGGCCTCTTCCCTCCAATTTAGCCTTGAAAGTATGTCCTAGAGTGGCCTGTCCAGGGATATGAACAAATCCAATATCTATCCAGACACTAAGCTAAGAATCTCTGACACACCCATTACCAATTTAACCCAGTGTAGGTTAAACACATCCTCTATGAATACTGTGAATAAATGAATGCACACCAGCACTGTCAACCTAATCCTCATGAAATACCACCCTCTGCTGCTATAAAGGGGACTGGAATAGGAGAGGATGAATAACGAAGAGGAGGATGCCCAAGGACTCTAACCCATCAAGCTCTTACTATGTGTATATCAGGCCCTGATCTAAAGATTTCCACATATTATCTCATTTTATACTGATTACCACTTTATCAAATCCCTGGTACTGATGAGGAATCTGATACCCTGAGAAGTCGATGAGCCCCACGGTCAAACTGTGAGTGATGAAGTTGGGATTCAATCTCAGTTCTTTGGACCAGACATCTTGCCCAAAACCATTACATCAGAGACCACAAACTGGTAGCCACAGTAGGATTTGAACTGTACAAGGTATTTTTTGGTTTTTTTTTTTTTTTGGACCATTTAATATTAAAATGGAGATTTTTAGTCAGTCTTTAACAATTAAAAATTTAGAGTTACATATAATGCAGATTGCCTGATTCTTCTTAAAATATCGATACCAGAAAGTGACGATTTATTTAATAAATGGCACTTGGACAGTAGGTGATCCACAGGAAAACCAATGCATTAAACCTCCCACCCACCTCATACACAAAAACCTTAAGTAGATGATGCAAAAAAAAAAAAAAAAAAGCCTTAAGTAGATAAAACACCCAAGTATGAGAACAAAACTCTGAATCTGTCAGGAGAAAATATAATGGCAAGGCAAGTCCTCATAACCTTAAAAGTAGTTGTGAATTTTAAAAACAAGATCTGAAAGACAAAATCACAACAGGAGAATAAGGTATCTATCTAAATTCCGCACTGAAACCTTCTCCGTGACAAAAAGTATCATTAGGCTAACGATGAAGGAAAGCCATGATAAAGGTATTTCTGACAGATAGGACCAAAAAAGATTTAAAGGATACTCTACTCCACCAGCTGTCACAGAAATGCAAATTAAAACCAGGAGAAGACAGCAAATCACACCCAACATGTTAACAAAGCTTAAAAAATTCTGGCAACACCTGACAAGGTTATCAGAATGAAAGACTTTTAGATGCTATTAAAGAGAATATGAATGAACACAAAGACCATTTTAGGGAGAAATCTGGCCCGTCTAGAAAAACTGAAAAAAAAATGTGCTGGGATTGAAAAGTGGGAAATGCCAGGTCACAAACCAGGTTGTAATTCTATACTGGCATGCCCCACCTACCTGGCCTAGTGAAGCAGTGTCTGCAGCCTCTGATGGACCTGTGCATACAACAGGAGCACACAGTTATCTACACACACACACACACACACACACACACAAACACATACATGTGCACGCACAATCACCACGCTGTGGAGGATGCTATCATCCTCATTTACCACATGAGAAAACTGAGGCACCAAGAGGGTAAAAAATTTCCCGGGTTTGTGTTGCAACCAGCTAGGAAGGCAGGCAATCTGGCTGCAGACCCTCCTATAACTACCCTAGAGATAGAGGACTATGCCCTGGGATGGACTCATAGTCAAGCCTGTGCATAATACATTCCAGGGACCAGAGGAGATGTCTGCCAACTACTGTGCAAAGTCCAGGGAGTTTCCTATTAAAACATAAACTAACAAGGCTCTCACACGGATGTCTTTAACCCTAGAAACTATGCAAAATTTGGTATGTCTGAATGTATTTTTTGCAAGAAGGCTTACAACTTTCATGAAATTTCTGAAGGGATCCTTAACCTCAAAAAAATCAAAAACACAGGAATCCCAGCATATAATCAAGGACATTCCCTCAGGGGGGAAAAAAAGAAAAGAAAAGAAAAAAACCTCTCTCTGGATAGCCAAGCCAGATCAAAAGATCCTGGGAAAAATATCCTTCAGCCTTCAGGGATTGTCCAGGCATTCCATAGAAGGTGATAACCAATAATGGTTTGCAGAATGTGCTTTTTTCTGCCAGATCTTGATCAACTGACTCATGGAATAAATGAGGAAGGGTCTGTCATGATTCACCAACAATGTTACTTTTAACACAGTGGCCAAGGTAATGCAAAGGGCGAGACCTGCATTTTATCAACTAGATGCAGGCACTTCATAGAGAAGCATTTTGAATTAAGTACTCAAATCAGACATCATGATTTTATAGAATGCAAAACTGAAAAAAGTAGCAATATGCATTTGATAGGAAATGAAGCTTTGAATTTTGATCTTTTCCTGGGCTAGAGATAAATGGGTCCAAAGTTGTCCATGATGCTCTGCAGCAGCAGTGAATCACAGCTCCCAATTAGCCACACAATCTCAAAAGTAAGTAACCCACACTCTACAGTGGGCTGTGTTACTAAGCTATGATGGTGAATAGGTATTTACTGATATTTTCAACTTATAGTGGGTTTATCAAGAAATACTCCTATTGTAAATTGGGAAGCATATGTATATAATCTTGACTGTTAAGAAAATATATATAAACTTTAAAAAGAAACCACTCTATTCTGTTTAACAAAAACCCTGCCCTGTTTCCCTAGGGCTGCTAATGTAAACACCTTTATTGTATTTTTTTATTAGCATATGTGGATTGTGTCTACATGGAAACAGAATTCATGCAGTCTACAAAAGTTGCTGTTTATGGGTGGGGGGTGTGTTGTGGCTCAGTGGCAGAGCACTTGCCTGGCATGTATGAGGCACCACATATAAATAAATAAAAAATAAAGGTACATTAACAACTAAAAAAATACTTAAAGAAAAAAAATTTGATATTTATAAAAAACTGTCTTTGTTTTCTAAAAATCAATTATTTCCTAAAAAAAGGATTTGTTGTGGATTAACATGAGCAAAATCACAATCTAAAAGTCATTTATGCACTTTGTACTCCACTTAAGGATATTGAAAAATCACCCAACTGCTCAGAAAATAAGTACCAACATCTATTCTTTTAGCTTTAAGACTAAAATCTAAGGAGTATTTGCTACTTCATATCCCTCTGTGCATCACACACCAGTGCCACCAGCATGGAAACAGAGCAGAGCTATACTTTTCCTTGTCACTCCGATCTTGACCTAACATAATCAGCCAATCAACCAAAACTTAGCAACAAGGCAGGGAGAATTTCCCTAAGACAAAACCCATCCTCCACAACTATCTTCTCTGTGAGTATGGAATTACACAAGCACACACTTCCTAACTGCATTATAACCTGACTGCCCTCTACTCCTCCCAGCACAAGAAAACAGAATATTCTAGGCTCACGTGCCCTGCCCACCATCCCTGTAGAAAGCGGAAATGATTTCTTAAGGGTGCCCATACGAGTAGTCACACCAAATATTGTGTTATTAAGTTGTACTGTGGATTTCCTCTGAGATGGGCTTAGATCATTATGACTGGAACAATGACCTCTCGAGGAAGGAGAAGTTTGTTATGACATCATCACTACTGCCCTGAGGGATGACTGCCTCTTAGGGGGAAAATAATTCCCCAATCTATTCTATTGTCCCACTCATCTTTTGCACCTCAGGTTGGTGCAAAACTCATTTATCAAAATTCCATTTATCAGGAAGTAGACATTAATTTTGACCTTCGCAAGAAAGGATCTTCCATTCAAAAAAAAACAACCCAAGAATGCAGACTGCTATTTCCTGATCCCTGCCTTCTACTGGTTACAGCCAGAGATAGCCCTCATGACAGCATCTAAAATGTAATAGCAATAAGAAATCAGATGAACTGTAGGAATCAAACCAGAAGGTGGTGTCCAAATTTCCCAAAGTAAAGCAAGACTCTGATGTGAAAGATCAGCTGTTCATGCGGTGAGGCGACAATTCTCCTGGACTTGTTTTTAGATTCCATGTCTGGATCTCACCTGGAATATCTACCAAATGGATTCAGGCCCAAATAACTGACCTTCCTCTGATAACTGCAGTCCTGCAACTGTCCCACTGTCACAGCAATGGGAACCTCACTTTTAGTCTTGATTTCAGTAGGAATGACTCTCCTCCATCATCTGCGCTTCTACACAGAGTCTTCATATATCCAACAGAGAACTTGATGGCCCTTAGGAAACCTGTACAGGTCACTGATGCCCTCAGGTTGTGGCTGGCCTGTATTACATGGTACTTATTCTTACTGCCTTATTTACAAGGCAGTAAAAATAAGTACCAACATCTTCAGTGCTTTCAGGACAGACTTCCTCATCTGTCTCTGAGTGGAAGGATGGTCCACAAGGCCCAAGGATGTTCCATCACCAAGGACAAATGGGCCTCCCTGAGGAGAGCTTCTAAAGTGTTTCTACTCTCCTGTTCAGAGATATGTGTGCTACTGGAAGAATGGCCAGTGATTCCATGAGAGATCCCATTCCTCTAAGGATTGATCCCAAAATGAGACTTATAGATTCATGATACCAGGAACTGCCTGACCTTCTCCAAGAGAAGGAGAACTGTGCCTCTACAAACAGCTGACTTGGAAGCCACTGTTTCCAAGCTTTCTTGGCTCCCCTGTATAAGACACCAGATTTCTCTTGGGGACAGCAGATTTTTTTTAATATTTATTTTTTAGTTATAGTTGGACACAAAACATTTATTTATTTGTTTATTTTTATATGGTACTGAGGATGGAACCCAGGGCCTCGAACGTGCTAGGCAGGGCGCTCTACCACAGAGCCATAACCCCAGCCCTGGGGTCCACAGATTTTTAGAGGGGTGAGAAGAGCAGGCTCTAAATTCAGGTCTGTGACTGAAGGCCACTCTGTCACTGTCCTCCTGGGTGATTGTGGCAATTGTTGAATCTCTCCAAGCCTTTTCCCCCATTCATATGATCAGTAATAACTACCTCCCAGCAAGATTATATGAATAACATAAGAAAAGTACTGAATATTATCTATCACTACAATTATTTTGACCAAATCTAAATTTTTAAAAATTCAACAGGAAGTATTTATCAAGCAAAAAGTCTGTACCATGAAGCACAGACTAACTTTGCTTTTGTAGGCAGCTTTAGTCACCCTTGTGAAGGTGTGATGAGTCTCAGAATGCTTTTCTTAACATGTCATTGGAAAGCTGAGGTCAGAAGAGTTAAGGGTTGGCTGCTTGGGAAAAAACATCTTCATGGGCATGGGGCCTTTCTTTATATGCCCCAGGGGCAATGACACAAGTAACAAAGGTCACCACACTGGAAAGCCAGCAAATTAAAATGTCTGGAACCACACTGCACCTCTTCACCTTTGCTCTGGTCTCTGTCACTTGACCCAATTTTAACCTGCATTTTTGGATTGGCTTCCAAGATAAGGTCAAGGAATCTCTTTCCTGAGGCTGTTACCTGTCCGACTCCCCCTGCTCTCTGCCAAGCTACCTGGATGTTTCATCCGGAGGCCTCCAGAGGTCACCTCTTCTTGGCCCCAGAGTTCTGAGCACACCTGATAAGCCTTCTGCTCATCAAGGGGAAAGTGGGTCATTTACCCAACTATTTCAGATTTAGAAATAGTTAAATTCATAAAAATTGCACAAAGATACTTACTAAAATCATAAAACAAATTGAATACATTCCTTAGAAAAATCACATTCTCTGTTCTCCAATGTCGAGGTCTCTTATTTGTAGACCTTCTACATATTTGACCAAACCCAGTTCTAAAAATAAAATTAGTTTCCTGAAGCAGAAAATGCTATTTTCAAGAGGAAGAATGGATATTAAATTTATAAATAGTGATAGGGATTTGTCTTGGGGATGGATTTATGCTTCAAAAACATCTTTCAGAAAGGGAAAAAGAAATAGGATTCCTCATATTCCACAGAAGAAAATATCTGTCTGGGTTTTTCCACCAAAATGTCATCTCGGCTAAGATAATCCAACTGGGGAAAGAAGATTCTTTTCAATAAATGGTGCTGAAATAAATGTTCATGCAAGAAGATGAAATCGAGACACCCCGCTCCTGTCATAGACAAATGCTAACTCAAAGTAGATCATAGGTCTAAACATAAGAGCTAAAAGTATAAAACTCTTAGAAGAAAATACAGGAGCAAATTTTTGCAAGCTGGAACCAAACAATGATTTTTTAGGTGTGATACCCAAAGCACAAACAACAAGAGAAGATAGATAAGCTGGATTTCACCACACATAAAAGCCTTTATACTTTAAAGAATACTATCAAGAAAGTAAAAAGACAGCCCCCATACTGGCAGATGATATCTGCAAATCATTTATCTGATAAGGGACCTATACCTAAGATATTAAACAAACAAAATATTCAACATTGTTAGTTACCAGAGAAGTGCAAACCACAAAACCACACTACAATATTACTTCACATCTATCAGAATGATTCCTATTAAATAGACAGGTTTTGGAAAAGATGCAGAGAAACTGGAACCTTCATACATTGCTAGTGGAAATGTAAAGTGTGGTATAGGCACTTAGGAAAAAAGTTCAGCAGTTTCTCAACATGGTAAACACAGAGCTACGATATGACTTAGCAATTCCATTCCTAGTTATATATCTAAGAGAAATGAACTTGTGTACGTATAAAAAATCATACATGGATGCTCATAGAAGCATGATTGATAATAGCCAAAAAATGGAAAGAATGCAAGTGTCCAAATGTATGTTTGAGAAAAAGTGAAGAAAATGAAGTACTGCAGAGAAAATATACTGAATAGGCAAATCCATGGAGGCAAAAAGTAAATTAGTAGCTGAGGGTTTGGTGAAAGGAATGTGGAATGACCTCTAATGGGAACAGGATTTATTTTGGGTGAGATGAAAATATTCTATAATTAAATTATGGTGATGGCTGCCTAAGTTTATAAATACATTAAATAACACTTAAGTATATAGTTTAAGCATTTTATGGTATATAAATTATATTTCAAAAAAGTTGTTTAAAAATATTTCCAGCGAGCATGCTACAGGGACACTGCTACATCGATGTTCATAGCAGCACAGTTCACAATAGCAAGACTGTGGAANATGAAAAAAAAAAAACCTTAATAAGGAGGTAAAAAAAAAAAGAATAAATTAGTAAATCAATGGATGTGTAAAAAAAAAAAAAATATTTCCAGCACTCAAAGACAAAATTTTCTTAAAAAACAACATTCTTTCCTAGTTATAAAAGTATTACATAGTAGACATTCTTAAAAACACTTAAGATCTTAAGACAGGAAAATAGAAACCACTTATGATCCCATCCCTTTATAATGAGATAACTTTTATTATCTGCAGACAGGCTTTTTCTATTCCCCCCTGGTGTTTTAATCCCCATTAGAAGCAAAATGGCTCCCACCGTGGCCAGAATCTCGGAGATTGGTTTTTAAGGTGGGCTTAGTCAACATCCTCACATGGGTTGAAGAAGGTAAATGAGGAGAGAATCTAAGGAGAATTCATAGCAACCCAAAGGGAAGAATAATCTGACAATCCTGGGAGAAGTAAAGGCCCTTCACCTGACCCAAGGGCATCCGGGACCTGGGTGTATCCCCTGTAGTGACAAATGCTGCTTTTATGCAAGAAGATATTGCATAGTTAATTCCTGGAGTCCCCTTTCTTCTCTGAATCCTTTCTATCTTCCACTGAACATTCACACATAACAACCTTTTAAAAAACATGTGCCAGAAGTTGTAATCAGCACTTTACACTTCTGACCTCACAATAACTTTATGAGGAAGGTATAATTATAATTCCCATTTGGCAGAGGAAGAAACTGAAACCTTGGTTCCTGTCCCTAGGTCTGAAGCTTCTATCTATTCCTAATGCATTCCCATGGTAGCTTTTCTTTTTTCTTTTTTTCCTTTCAGGATTGGGGATTGAACTTATGGCCTCACGCTGGCTAGGCAAGCTGAATCGACCACTGAACTACATCCCTGCCACAGTAATTTCTGATACATATATCACCAATCCACCCACTCATTTCTTTATTTAACAAGGAGTATTCACATGACCATCTGAAAGTCTGGCCTTGAACGATCCTGACAATGGATAACAGGCATGCCAACACCAAGCCTCTATTCCAGTATACTTCCGGGTCAAACTATCTCCCCAAAATGGGAAACATTCAGTAGCCTGAGGTTCCAGTAGTGCCTTTCTCATCTTTTTTCAACTCAGATAAGCTCATCCCAAATATGGATGCAGCAGAATCATACATTTAATCATTTTTTGTTCCCCCTTTCCCTTGAAACATTCACTGTGAAAATACTCAAACATAGAAAAGAGCAAAGAACAAAAATGTCATAAGCTCTATTCCCTTCACTTTTGATAACATTTTCTCCTTTTTCCTTTGCCTAACTATTTATTGAGATATGACACACACCATTGGGTTCATTCTTGTAAGTTGTCCAGTTCACTGATTTGTGATACACTCAGGGGTGTGCAACTATCACCATGATCTATATTTATGACAGTCTTTTCAGCCCCCAAAGAAATCTTGCACTCATTAGCAGTTATTCCCTTCTACCTCCTCCCCCAAAACTTGGAAACCACTACCCTATTTTCAGTCTCTGTGGACTTGCCTCTTCTGGACATGTTATCTGAATTGAGTCCTACAATATACAGCCCTTGGTGCCTGGTTTAATTTACATGTTTTCAAGGTTCAACCATGTTGTAGCATGTGTCAGTACTTACTGTCAAATAATGTCCCAGAATTTACATATCCACTCAATCATCAACTGATAGACATTTGGGTAATTGCTACTTTGGGATTACGATGAATAATATTCCTATGATCATTTATGGATGTTTTTCATGGACATGATTCCAGTTCTATCAGGTCTATACCCAGGAGTGGAATTGCCGAGTCACATAATGACTTCATGATTAAATTTTTGCGGAACTGAGAATATGTTGCTTGGTTTCCAACATTATCATCAATGTGATGGGCAAATGCTTGTCTTTTTCTTAAAACATTGGCATATGATTACAAATTTTATCAATTAAAGTAACACAACTTTTTTTTCTTCTGAGGGACTGAATTTCTTTGTAATATAGTCAAATACATCAATCTTCTTATATAATAATTTGGGTGTCTTTTTTAATTGGTTCTTTTTAGTTATACATGACAGCAGAATCCATTTGACATAATTATAAAAGCATGGAATATAGCTTGTTCTAATTCAATCTCGAGTACCTTTCCTTACCCTTCCCTTCCCCCACCTCCTGCTCCCTTTACTCTATTGATCTTTCTGCCATTTACCCAGAGTTATTTTTTAAAAATTTATTTCTTGTGGATGTGCATGATGGTGAGATTCACTGTGGTATACTCAAATATGTGCATAGGAAATGTATGTCATATGCATACACAAAAGTATGCTGGAAGTGTTTTTTGACCACTGAAGATCTATGCCAATAAATTTCAACCTGATTTTTTTTAAAAAAAATTTATATTTTTTAGTTATAGATGGATACAATATCTTTATTTTGTTTATTTATTTTTAATTTTTGATCATATATTTTTATTCTAATTTGTTATATATGACAGCCGAATGCATTACAATTCATATTACATATATACAGCACAATGTTTCATACCTCTGTTTGTACACAAAGTAGAGTCATACCATTCGTGTCTTCATACATGTACTTAGGTTAATGATGTCCATCTCATTCCAGGTCTTTCCTACTTCCATGCCCTCTCCCTTTCTCTTCCTTCCCTTTGCCCTATCTAGAGTTCATTCAATCCTCCATACCCTACCCTGGCATATTATGAATCAGCATCCTTAAATCAGAGAAATCATTTGACATTTGTTTTTTTTTGGGGATTGGCTAACTTCACTTAACATATTCTCCAACTCCATCCATTTATCTGCAAATGCCATGATTTTATTCTCTTTTAATGCTGAACAGAATTCCATTGTTGTATAAATACCACATTTTCTTTATCCATTCACCAGCTGAAGGGAATCTAGGTTGGTTCTACAGTGTAGCTATTGTGAATTGTGCTGCTATAAACATTCATGTGGCTGTGTCCCTGTAGTATGCATGGTATTGGCACCAAAATTGACTTGTAGACCAATGGTACAGAATAGAGGACACAGAGAAAACCCACGTAAATAGTTATCTTATATTAGACAAAGGTGCCAAAAACTTACATCGGAGAAAAGATAGCCTCTTCAACAAATGGTGCTGGGAAAACTGGAAATCCATATGAAACAAAATGAAATTAAACCCCTGTCTCTCACCATGCACAAAACTCAACTCAAAGTGGATCATGGACCTAGGAATTAAACCAGAGACTCAGCGCCTATTAGAAGAAAAAGAAGGCCCAAATCTCCATCATGTCGGATTAGTCTCTGACTTCCTTAAAAAGACTCCTCTAGAGCAATAATTAAAATCAAGAATCAATAAATGGGATGAATTCTAAATAAAAAGCTTCTCAGCCAAAGAAACAATCAGTGAGGTGAAGAGAGAGCCAATATTTTGGGAGCAAATTTTTACCACAAGCACACCAAATAGAGCACTAATCTCTAGGATATATAAAGAACTCAAAAATCTTAACACCAAAAAAACAAATAACCCAATCAATAAATGAGCCAAGGAACAAAACAGACACTTTTCAGAAGAGGATGTACAATCAATCAACAAATATATGAAAAAATGTTCAACATCTCTAGTAATTAGAGAAACGCAAATCAAAACTACTCTAAGATTTCATCTCACTCCAGTCAGAATGGCAGCTATTATGAAGACAAACAACAATAAGTGTTGGCGAGGATGTGGGGAAAAAGGTACACTCATTCACTGCTGGTGGTTCTGCAAATTGGTGCAGCCAATATAGAAAGCAGTATGAAGATTCCTTGGAAAACTTAGAATGGAACCACTATTTGACCCAGCTATCCCACTCTTTGATCTATACTCAAAGGACTTGTTTATTTATTTTTATGTGGTGCTGAGGATTGAACCCAGTGCCTCACATGTGCGGGGTAAGTACTCTGCCACTGAGCCACAAGCCCAGCCCTCCACTTTATTTTTTATAAGAATGACACAGATTTGTCTCACTGCCTGAAGACTGTAGAATCCCAAATAAAGCATGAGTATGTGTGCTATAGTTTGGTTGGAGTTTGTCCCAAGGATTCAAGTGTTGGAAGCTTGGTTCCCAATGTGACAGTATTAAAAGGTGGGGGAACCTTTAAGAGGTGGGGTTTAATGAAAGATAACTAAGTCACTGGGACCTGGTCTCTTGGGGTAAGATATTTCCCATAGATAGAATGGGTTGTTACAAAAAGGAGCCCGATTCCTTAATCTCTTTGGTTTCCTGTATTACCATGTGATCTCTCCCTCTCACACATGCTCCCACATGCCATTTGCCATGATGTGATGGAGCCAAGGAACCAAGGGGACCCTTTCCAGAGCCTGTGCCATGCTATATGGACTATCAGTCTTCCAAATTGTGAGCTAAATAAACTTATTTTCTTTATATATTATCCAGCCTCAAGTATTTTTTTTACCAATAGAAAATGAACTATGACACCATGCATGGGTATGTTTTTAAGGAAAGAGGTTTAGCCAGAACAGTAAATAGCATATATAGTCACATAGGGTGAAAATTTGTAAAAATTAGTACAAACTACATGTGAGTAAAGTTGTTCTGAAGGGTCAGCCACTGAAATTTTATTTTGTATTGATTTTATTCCTTTTGAAGTAACAAAAGTCTTCCCTAAGATAACAGAAATTCCCATGTTCTTAATCTCTCCTTTAAATGACATAAATTTCTCCTCATTCTAAAACCTGTCATGTACCAAATCAGCCATGACTATTTGCTGAAGACCCTGTGCATATTCAAGCCTCCATGTCATTCATAGGGATTGCCAGTCCTCCCGGAAGGTTGTTTCTAAAAGAAGTAGATGAAAAATACCTCTGTGCAGGGTTGCACCACAGTCTGAAAGTTGATATGAACCCTGTCCGGAATTCAACCTGTTCCAAGGATTTCAGCTCCTGTCAAGAAGGTCAGAATGGAGGCCCTCATGGTTGACTTCTGTCTGTGCTCAGGACCAGTCTACACAGACTCCTTTAGCTCTTGGGGTCTTTGAGAAGCTGTGTAGGCACCATCTTAAAGCTTTAGAGAAGCTCTCAGTCACCCTTACACAGTCTGTGACCCAGGCAGCCAAGAAGATCCGTATGCTCTCCAAATCTTATGAAACTAAGATATACCTTGGCCTCAAGAGTGCTTTGATGGCAATTTGAGTTCCCTGCACAACCAATCCAACAATTTGCACCATGACTACTTCTTTGTAGCTAGGGAGACTCCTTCAACAGAACAAGGGACTGTGCTATAAACAACAAAACTGATTCCAGAAAGGAAGTGGAGGGCCAGGTAACCACTGAGAAGGTACTGTGCTGGGTACACATTTCTCTCAAGTAAGCCTGGGCATCTGGCTTGGGATGGTTCCTAATCCATACTGATGGACAAGCCGGGTGCTCCTGCCAACTCACTTAAGATCAAAGGGGCCATAGCGCATGGGAACAGAGAGACGTGATAAGAATAAATTAAGCTTTGTTTTGCCACATCTTCTACAAACCATAGCAGCCCTGACCAGGAGGAGGCATATCTGATGGGTCTTGGGGCTAAGCTAGGAGAATACAAGGCCTGGGTGACATGGGTACCTAGACAGCCCCCATAACTTCCCCAGAACCAGTACTTGGACTTGGGGTCAGGTACTCTTGCTTTACCTATCCCAGGGTACAACCATCCATGTATCAGTCTGAGGGCTGTGCCTCTCCAACTGTAAAGTTTAGAAATATTGGGTAGGGAATCTTTGCAGGGATTAAGGGTCACATCTGGGTAGAAGTCAGGGGTGACAAAGCATACAAAGAGCCAGACACTCCTCATTGAGAAACTGTTCACCCAAGTCATTTTCAAAATGACTGCCACTAAGAAATGGCCCTTTTAGGGTAAGCGTCACAATCTCAAATGTTCTGGGACCACACAGGCACCCTTATATTGGCCTTTTTAATTGTGGTATTTTGTTGCAAACACACTTTCTTGGCATTTTACTCACAAGAGGGTATTTTCTGTGATTTATCCTACAAATAAATGTACTGTTTCACATTTTTCCCCTCTTGAAACACTCTGCCCTCTCTATTTTTCATTTTCCCACTTTTGACAAAGATGTGGGGAAAGGAGCATTTCCATTTCTTCCTAACTACACTGCAAGGAAAGCAACAGCACTAATTTGAGAATCGCTGCACTTGCCACTTAGCATGCGAGAAGGGAGAGGGATGGTGGGGACTGAGTCAAACTGGAAACTATTTAAAGGGGGCAGCCACTACTGAGCTCCAACGGATTGCTGCCCTGCAGGGATATGGCCTGCAGTTGCCAAGTCTTTCCAGAGAAGCCAGAGGAGTCAGATGTTTTCTTAAAAAAAAATAATAATAATAAACAAATCACATCTGAGGCCAGGTGCAATCCCCAGATAATGAGTCTGCTTTTAGTGCTGTCTTCCTATATGTCTGCTGAGCCTGATCATGCCCTCCCAGGAGGCCAGGAACAGGGCAAAATTCAGGCACCCATAAGAGGGAAAAAATGAGAAGTGCAATAGCCCACGTGGTGGCCCAAGTATGCAGGGACATCTATGCTGACCACAGCAGAGACACATCAGATTCGAGACTGTGAGTCTGATGAGTACCAAGAGGGAGAAGGATAGCACACCCAGAGGAACGAGCATCTCCAGTGGGGAGGTTTTCATGGGTGACAGTTTCCTCCTTTGCAGACAGTCATTTGTGACCCTTTGTAGCAGATGTCAACAAGGGTGAAAGAACTGTTTGAGATACAGACAAGGTTACTACATCACAAATTACTCAGCCATCCCAAATTTTCAAAGGGGGGAAAACTGAAAAGGAATTTGAGAGAGAAAATGCTGACCATTGTGAAGAGGCAAACTACTCTTTTCTTATAAGGTTCTCATTCTTCTCCTCCCAGTGCAGAGGCTAGGAAAGGCCACTGTTTTTTAGGCATCCTCTCTGAACTGCCTTAACCTTCTCTTAGGATTTTATTTCCAAAGCAGCCTTGGCCTTCGAGGGACACAGAACATTCTTTGTCCAACACTGACATTCCAAGAGGGGCCTCCCTTCAGTTCTAGAGAGAGCTGAGGGGCCACCTCCTGGGCTCCCTACAGTTCTGCTCATAGACAGGGATAACCACAAATTTGGGGGACAGAAGTAGCAAGGGAAACTGTGAAAATAGTCATGCAATTTCAAGAATCTCACAAACATAATCCCCAAACTTCCACCTGGACCCAGGAGCACAGGAGGTAGCAAGCTTTTAGAGATAAGGCGTGGACCTACTAGACTGCCCTGCCTACTATGGCCTTGCTAGAACCAAATAAGTTCCCTCTACCCCCTGGCAACCAAGGAAGAAGGGGGCTGGGCTTCGGGGGTCTGAATCCCAGAAAAACCAGGCATGAAAATGGGTGTAGTTCTGATACAATTAGAAGCACAAATTTACTGTATCCACAGTTAGACGATCAAGTAAAGAGAAAACTTTTAATTCGGTGAAGTTCATAGTATAAAGAAATGCCCAAGAAAGGTAAGACAGTGAATAAGGGATTCTGGAGGCCCCTGTAATCCCTCTGCCTTTGTTGTCTAACTGGGTGGGGCACGATATGGCTGGAGATACAGACAAGGTTTCTACATCATGATAGTCAAAGGGCAGGGGCTTCTAGCAAAGGTGAGTAAGACAATCAACCAAGCTCAGAGTTTACCCCAAGGTCATGGGGTCATCAGCAATGTTTTTTATGCAGGAGCATGACAAGGTTTGGGGGTCTGAATCCCAGAAAAACCAGGATTTCCAGATAGTTTCCAGTTTGACTCAGTCCCCACCAGCCCTATCCCTTCTCCCATGCTAAGTGACAGGGTTAAGTTTAAATAGAAAATCAGCAAATGATAGTCATTGATCTTCCCTAAAACAGCATCCAATGCAGAGTTGTAACCAAGAGATTGAATAATATACAACAGCTAATAATCAACTGTTCTAACCTCAAGGATGACAATTTCATGTGGTCCCACCTAAAATTTGTGACTTGGCACAATGAAGTGACAAATTCGTGGTATCATTTTAAAGCACACCAAAACGAAGATATAGTCCAGGTGGACTGAACAGAAAAGGAGGAGCTGTCTACACCTGGCTCTCTTTTTGCCTCCTCCCTCCCCCACTTGACCTCCCTCCCTGACTTGACCTCCCTACATCTACCCCAACTGCCATCTCAGCCAGATCTCTGAAAATCTAGATCTGTGTATCAACAGCCTTCCCGAAATCTCCATCTGGATTTCTGATGACATATAACTGAACCTTAGCCTCTGCTCCAAATCAAAGTTACTTCACTTCAACTTATATAATTATCATGTGCTGTATTGGGAGTCGTATCAGGTGCCGCTGGTGAGCAAAACAGATTCCTCAGTCTTTCCCACCCCTCATGTATGTAACACCAGAAATCCTCTGGAGGTTCCCACCTTCCTCCCTGGTCAGCTCAATTCATCACTAAGTCAGATCACTTGGAGGTCTCAGACCTACCCACTTTTCTTCATCTTCCCTAAACCACTGTGTACTTTGCTACAAGTAACAGAAAGTTCATCTGGATGCAGCTTAGTCATAGAGGTAACCGTTCCTGCACAAAGCAGAAGTCGGGAGGTGGGCAGTTTCATAATGATTAGGTAGCCCAGTAATGGCACAGCTCTTGATGGGCAGGTCTGTGGTTCTGCTGGACATTCCTTCATGGTCTCACAATGGTGGCAGAAGCTCTATACACTATCCTCAAAAGCAGGTTCCCATGGAGGAAAGTCTTTCTTGGTAGCTCTCCGGAGGATTTCCCTGAGCCAAGTGGGGTACATGATCACTGCTACAAGAGAGACTGGGCAAGTGACTACCTGGCAAAAGGAAATGGAATGCCATGACTAGCTTCATTGCCTGAGGGTGGGCTCACAGGGAAGTGAGGTATAAAAGGTGGGCATGGTGTTAGGTTCTGAGCTAGCAATATCATCCGTGCCTTCATCATCTCAGAACAACTGCTTCCATTCCCAACCCAGCCCATTAAAGCAAATCAGGGCATATCAATCTGCCCACTGCTCTTTGACAATGAACCCTTGCATCTGGATAAAATCCTAAGACCTTAATGGGTCCTACAAGGCCTTCTGGGATGTGGACCTGCTTCCTCTCTAGTCTTATGCCTCTCCACTTGGCCTCCTTTTGGTTCCTCAAATACAGCAGGCTTTTCCTCACCTAAGTTCCTTCAGAAGGGGCTGTCTGCTCACCTAAACATTCTCTCCAACTTATGCAGCCAATTCCTTCTCACAATTTAGGTCTCCATCCTAACATTACTTTTGTGTAAAGGCCTCAGGTTAATCCATTAGCACACCAACTAGCACTCTTTCACTTCAAGGAACTTAGTCATCACTCAGACCTGTCTGTCTGACCATATCTTTTAGGTCTGACTCCTTGATTAGACTGTAAGCATAGTGAAGGAAGGAATCTCATCTATTTTGCACACCACTACAGCATGAGCACCATACCCAAAGCCTGACACAGCATCAGGAGGTGCTCATGAACACAACTGAATTCAATACTAATTAGTGCTATGATTTTAATGTGTCCATCAAAAGCTTATTTGTTAAAAACTTAATTCTCAGATTCATAAGTTACTAGTATTTCAAGATGGGGACTCTACGAAGTAGAGTAATTAGGCTTAGATAAGGTCATGAGGGTGGGTCCTCCATGATGGCATTAGTGACTTTATAAGAAGAAGAAGAAAGACCTGAGCAAGCATGTTTATTTCATCTTGCCCTATGATGCCCTCCGCCATGTTCTGAGGCAGCAAGAAGGCCCTCACCAGATGCCAGAGCCATACTCTTAGACTTCCCAGCCTCCAGAAGAGTGAGCCCAAATAAATCTCCATTGTTTATAAATTAACTGGTCTCAGATATTTTCTTATAGCAACAGAAAAGAGAATAAAGACAAGTAGTAAATACATGAATGGATTCTTGTAAGACAGACTTGCCCAAGAAGAGGAGAAACGCACAAAGGTGAGAATGAACAGAGTACATTCAGGGGAAACTGAGGACACTGGCCCAGCCTGAATGGATATCTGGACATGAGAGACCACAGGAAACCATCCAACAGATACAAACTGACCAAGGCATGCAACTCTGAGCACCACGCTTAGCAAGTTCTTATAGAACCTGAATTCTCAACTCCTGCTGTTTACACATGGAAAGAGCTCAGCTACAGGAATGCTCTGCCAAGAGGCGTGAGGTGACCTGTCTAGCTGGCAGTCTGGGGAGGCACTGGCCCGCTCACTAGGCCATCTATTCTCCTTGCTTGCCCGCAGGAAGACGGAGCCCTGCAGCAGGCTTCCCACTCACATCACTGCCTGCCCTTTCCAGGGAACCCTCACCCACAGCACTGTCTGTGATGACTGTGGGAAGAGAAGCTAGAATTTTAGAGAGAAATGAATAATTCTCGGTACAACATTCATTATCAGTCAGACCTCCTTTTCCAATCATCTTCATCAGCAGTGGGGCTGACGCTGTGACTATCTATGGCTTCTCAAGCTTAGTAGGGGAAGATGGCTAGTATGGATTAGCCCTCAAAGACTCCAACACAGTAGGTCACCAATGAGGAGCCCAAGCAGTCTTAAGTCCTCTGCAGAACAACAGTTTGAGAATAGGATATGAAAGATGGATTCAGGGCATAAAACCCTCTACCTCTTAAGTACTCTCCCCACCCACTCCCAGTGTTGATGGAAGAGATGGCTGCCAGCCAGCCTCCCTAGCCCACTGATTTATATTCTGCCCTGAAAAGTGAGAGTGGCTGATTCCTTCCCTCGCAAATTCCTGCCTTATGAATTTGTTGTCCTGTTCCATGGGACAATCACTGGCATTTCAGTGCTTTTTACTCTATGAAGTGGCAAGCCTGCCTGTTTACTAGGACACTGACTTCACAGGAGCAGAAGGACCCTCTATGAACTGAGAACCACAGCAAGGCTGTTCCTGCTAATTGATCAGGTCCTGGTTCCTTGGCCTGCTGTGGATATAGTCTACCCTATGTTGATCACACAGAAGCATTTAATACTCCAGAGAGGGCCACCTGTTAGATGAAGCTGCTGAGCACCCTTCAGAGTCTCAGGAGAACCAAGTACAAAGCTCTCTCCATCTGACCTTCTCCATCTGTTCTTCCTCTGAAGAAAAGAAAATAAAGGCAAAGAACACTGTTTTGAGATGGTGGTATACACTGAGCAGGTGGACACAGGGCTCAGACAAGAAGCCAACACAGCTTCCTTGACTTGCATGAGACTGTAGCACAAAGTCACCTGAAATAACCAACATGGGGAAAACACAACTGTGCCAGCCTCCTTCACAGGCTCAGGCAGACAGGCTGGCAGCATATCAATCAGCTCCAACTCCCTTTGCTCCCACATCCAACCACCTAGGCCTTGCTGAAGTTCTAGCAGCTCTTTGGCCAAGCCAGCATAAACAGAACCAAAGTTAGGCCTGTAAAGATAACCAAAGCATTTTAACTGAGAAAACAGATGAAGAGCACAAATACATCCCAGACACATCCATGGGGCACGCAGTCCACCCTCACGGGCCACATTGCTCATCGTGCCCTCAGAGTGATCTCTAAATTCCACACAGTCCGTCGGACAAGCGTCCAGGACTGAGGGCAGGCTAAACCCTAACAGAGCCTCATGTGTAACTTTCTCCAGATGTTGGTACAGAGTTGGAAGAGAAGTATTCCATGCCAGGGATGCCCAGGAGCTGATGCCAAACCCATCAGAGGGGATGAATCTGGGGCCAGCAGTGGCTCCAGAGGAGACCGATGGGCACAGCAAATGGGTTGAGTTTGGGATGGACTACAAATAGGAACAGCATATTGGCCATAAGCTCCTGAAAGATAAAGACTAACTGTCCGAGGGCATCGACGTAAGTCTGTCTTGGTCCTGGCTACTGTGTTACCATAGGAACGACTAATATTTAACATGACTTTTAGTTTCATTTACTCAGTAAAAGATTAGTGAGAGGGGTGGGGTTGTGGCTCAGTGGTAGCACGCTCACCTAGTATGTGTGAGGCCCTGGGTTCGATCCTCAGCACCACATATAAATAAATAAAACAAAGGTATTGTGTACACTTACCTACAACTAAAAATAATATATTGAAAAACATCTTTGTGAGAACTGAATTTTGAATATGAGCCTTTCTTGTTTAAATGAAGTTGCTTCATGGGTAACAATAATGCTTGGAAGAAAGATAATTACAAAAATAGATTTATACACCCACACACGCACGGAAATAAATATATCTTAGCAAGAGAAGCAAAGTCCATTGTTTATATCAAACACCTCCGGACACAGGTGTTCTGACTCTGCCTGGGGACCCAATTAGGAAAACATCACTGTCTCCCTGCAGCCCAGGGACAAGAATGGTCCATGGAGGAGGAAGCAGAGGGATTAGAAACATAGCAAGGTAGGTCTTGGAAGGCAGCCACCCTTTCCTCCTGGTGTTGAAAACTCTGTTGGCACCAAAAGGAATTGTGAACTTGGAAACCCTGCCTGTTAGAATGCAGATGGAGAGCTTGCACATCCTGGGGGAAAATAATCCTTAACAGTCTTTAAAATAAATACTTCCATCAGGGTAATTTCAGTGCTTTGTATCTAGCGGTGGCATGCCTCATTATTTCCAGAACTGTGTTATGTTATGGTCTAAATTGCTTTAAATTCTGAACTCATGCCATTTATCAAAGACAATAAAACCCCAAAGGCACAACTACTTATCATCAGATAATCCAATGGAAAGTTTAATTCAGGCTTCAATGTAATGCCTCTTGGCAATGATCCTTGCATCTAATTCTCCAGCTAATTTTCATTTCATTAAAGATATTTCCCAGTGTGCCTAAGCTTCTTATTTTATAAATCAGCCACTGGAACTCCGCAGATGATAATCACCTTCTCATAGGAATGTGTGGCACCTCTCATGCTCTGACCCAGTAGAGAGAAGAGAGGAGAATCTGGGCCAGTAACTGATCTCCACTGACCACTTGTAATTAAACCATTTTTGTAAGTTGTACCAGTGAGCCCTTCTTTGGAATTAGAAAGCTGATACTGTACTCTGTAATTCCCTAGCATGCCCAAGGTTTTCTTAGGGCAGAGGATGGTTTGGAATTGCTTTCTTGACTGGTCGGCTGAGGGCTCTTCCCAAACTCAGTAGATCTTATTGTCTGATCCTTCCTTCTGAAATTTGAGTGCATATTTCCTGGCCCCAGGTTCTTCTATGATTGTATTATGTAATCGCACAGTCATCCCCAGGAGGACTCGATGATGTTTAGTCATTCCTCATCATTTTTCTTTCTTTGAGCCCAACTGGGGCTGAGCGCAGACATAGAATAAATCTTTGGCATCCTGTTCCTTTCTCAGTGTCCACGCCTAATTCCTGAACCTTCACCTTAATTATAAATTATGCTTATTCTAGAACATAACAGATTAACAAAATGAATCGAGGCAAACTTGGCCCCATGTGGATTGTCTCAGAATTGTCAGTTGAAGTCACGGAGAAATTTTACATCCAGAACAAAATAGGCAGGAAAATTGGGTTGGGTTGAGGGTACCTGGCCCGAGGGGGCTCCAGACTTCATTAGAAACCGCAGAATGTAGAATTTGCCTCAGGAGAATCAACATAACCCTGTCACAGTGCTGGAAGCCAATTCGCCTGGTTAGTTCTCCTGCCTGCAGTGCGGAGTCAGGGAGAGAGGATGCCTTCTCTCTATGGCCAATTTCAGTGTCCCCAGTTCTCACTCCTTCCCCGGAGGTCAGAGGTGAGCTTCGGGTCCTGGGTGTGTACCCATTCGTGGGCCCAGGAAGCTTGAGGGGATGAAAATAGTGCTGGATATGGAATGAACTCAGGTATTTCTAGACTAACAGCAAGTCATACAGTGAGATCACAGGCTCTTCCAAGGAGCCTGCTTCCTTCTTAATCAAAAACATACAAAGGGGTCAGAGATGCTTGGTCAGTTGTATCCAGCCCACTTTTCACAGCAACGCAGGCCATGCCTTGGCCGTCATGGAGGACTGCATGGGACCAAAGCAGAGCTCTTCCTCTCTGTGTAGCAGGACAAGTTACTTGATCTCTCTGAGCCCCTTTCCTGAGTAGCAAGAGTGGCTTGGACTTTTGGTACATGCTGGACAGCTCAATGCTTCATTTCACTTTATCCTCACAACAGTTCTCTGTGCAGACACTGTGTTGTGTGCATTTTGAAATCTATATCTGAGGTAGCACATACCTATTCAACTGATTGGTCTCATAGGCAAAGGGGCCCCCCTCACATTCCACCCCAGTGAAAGAGCACCATTCTTAATCTCTAAAGCCCATCGTCTCAGATGAATCCGAAGTCCCTTTGCACAGATAGAAAAAACAATATTAAAAAGAACAGAAGACTAACTCCTTGGAGAGTTATTGGACATCTTTTTGTAAAATGGTAAGCTTGAGTCATAAATGGATCTGAAATGTTCCTAGTAATGTTACCTGAGCCCTTAATCTCAACAAACAACATTATAAGGTGGATAGGTGTATTAGTCAGCTTTCCATTACTGTAACAAATATGTGAAATAAATCAACTTATGAGGGAAAAAAAGGTTTATTTTTTTGGCTCACGGTTTCAGATTATAAAAATCTCCATGGTTGCTTGGCCCTGTTGCTTTAGGTCTACGGTGGCACAGTACATCATGGTGGGAACACATGTAAGAGGCCTATTCACTACATGGCTGCCAGGAAGCAAAGAGAGAGGTCCAAGTTTCATATCCTCTTCAAGGGTATGTCCCAAATGACCTAACTTCCTCCCACTAGGCCCCACCTCCTAAAGCATGACAGGCTGACAACTCAGACCTTAACACACAGGTCTTTGGAGGACATGTAAGATCCAAACCATAAGCAACAGACATATTTCTCCATTGAAGAAATTTGCTTTAATTGATGTTTTATAAAATAAAAATCACTACCACTTGTAGTTGCTAGGAATACAGTAAGAGACACGAAAATAAAGAGGGGCCCTCACAGGCTTGTGTCTCCATCACGGAGATAAATAGGCAGGTAAGCGAGCTTCTGGTAACGATCACTGAGGAGGGAGTGGAAAGGCTGCTCCTGCCTCTCTGATCTGATGCTACTTGAATAGAGACCTGAAGGAAGGGAAAGAATAAGCCACTGAGCTATGGGGGGACCACACCATAACCACGAGGGCCAGGCCTCAAGACAGAGGTGAGCTCAACGGGGGAGGTCCAAGGAGAGGCCAGTCTGGCTGGCACAGGTAAGCAAGGACATGAGTGCTAGGGGAAGACAGCAAGGAGTTGTGGCCACGAGTACTTGAGGCCCTCTAGGTCTGTGGGTTGTATCCTCGGTGCATTAGAAAGCCACTGGAGGATTTTGAGCAAAGAATTTACATAATCAGATTTATAATTTTTGATTTCTTCGCATTCTTCTTATTCTTAGAGCTTTAGAGCTATACATAGTGGAGGGGTTCACCCTGACAAACTCACACACGCATGGAAATCAATTTCAGTTCACGATCCCCCCTTTGCCCTCCCCTCTTCCATTCTCTCTCCTCCAGACTTCTTCTTGCTCATCTATTAATTTGTATTTGATGGGTTATTTAATGATATCTTATCCTTCCCTCCTCCTTTCCTTTATTTTACTCTAGCCTTTGCATTGGAGAGAAAACATTCGACCTTTAAGTTTCTGAAAGTTATCCTGTCTCTGGTTGTCATGAAAGAAAGGGCTTTCAGGGAGGCCATGTGGAGGTGAGGTTACCTGGAAGGTGGGAATAATAGACCAGAAGGAATGACAGATGTGGAAAAAGAAGATTAAGAGGATATTTTTTTTAGGTCTAGTGGGCAGGAATTGCTGGCGGATTAGAGGTGTGGATCAGGCACCTTCAGAAATTAAGATGGTAGAGCTATTGACTGCTAAATAGCTCATAAAACTCACAGTCACCCTTTTCCATGGGGCAGGCAGGTAGTGGGCTAATGCTTTACGCTGGTTTCATACTTAATTCCTACAACACGGCCTCAATTGTAGGAGTCCTGTAGCAATTCCACCCATAAGAACAAGGTAGGTGAAGGTCACAGCCCAAGGTCACACACTGGTAAAGAGAAGACCCAGCCTGCTCCTAGGGGCCCCTTCTTCAGCTGCTTCTTACCTATGTCTCCTTGGCTCTAGCCATTGTTCCTGAATGCCCAGTTCCTTCCGACTTTCACACACAGGGTGTGCGCAGTGGGATGTGGGGAATACAACTCCTTGGCTCAACACAGTGACTGTCTTAAAAGGTTCTTTTCCAAGATGAAAACCTCCTGGGGTTTTAACTTTATCTCAGAACTCATATTTATCTTGGCAGTCAGAGCTCTGTGGCACAGGAAATGCTGTAACCGGCCCTGAGGCTGGCCCTAGGGACTCCCCAGCCGCCCTGCTGCTGGAGCCTCTCTGGGAACCCTTCCATTTAATCAGCAGCTGAGCCAAGGTGGAGAGGGATGGGCCATCCTGGCTGCCCCTGAGGCACCCCCTCAGCTGCCCATGCACAGCTGTTTTGTCCTGTTTGATTTTGTAACCATGGGGTACAGGAGACAATAGAAAGTATCTGGAATATTATGAAATCAAACAAGAGAAAAGCATTAGGAACCTGAGGGAGGAAGTGTTCTGTTCAACTGGCTTTGGCAAAAGGAATGAATGAATGAAGCTAATCATTTTTATGGAATAACTCCCTACAGTGCCTGGGAAAAAGCCCTGGACTGTACAGGAACCTGGGCTGCAAAGGACACTTTATGGCAGTACCTCCTGCTACAGCAATAGGAGAAGATGCGGAGAGTCTTGCAGGGGTTGGGGGGAGGAAAGAGAAAAAAATCATTCAGCAATGAAATGCATTCTTCTGTCAGCAGGGACGTGAGCAGGATTCCATTTGCCAGAAAAGCCACTTCTAAGTGTCTACTTTGGAAAGGAAGTCAGAACTGCTCTGGACAGGTAAGGGGCTCCCAGTGCTCCCCTCCTGGTTATTTGGTTTTTGTTTGGGGGTGTTGGGGATTGAATTCCAGGGTTTGAGGCATGCTAGCAAAGTACTTTAACCATAGCTATATCCCAGTCCCCTCCTGGCTTTTTGGATGTATCTACTGGCACCTGGCTTTCCTGAACACATCAGCTCAGGTCACTACCCCTAAAACACACACACACACACACACACACACACACACACACAAAGAGTTAATGTCTCTTTTCTCTTTGGAACCACCAAGACTTAGATCAGTGTCTCTCAAAATTAAGTAGGCATCAGAGTCCCCAGAGGGCTTGTGAATGCACAGAGAGCTGGATAAGGCCCCAGAGATTTTAATGCAAAAGTCCCTGGAGGCAACCAAGACCATGCACTTCTAGCTCCTGCCCAGATATTGCTGATGCTGTGGCCTGGGATTACCCTTTGACAGCCATTACCTTCAAGCATCTCTTTTGTCCACCACCACAGAGGACTTCTAGGGCTCAGGCACCCAAGGTTGGGGGGCGGATGCTGAAACCAGGATAACACAGCCAACATTGCTGGGACATTTATTATAGTTCTAGGCCCCTTTACTTACAGGACCTTATTTCCTTCTCACAACCACCACATGACATAGGAATTCCCAAGGCCTCTATTCCATAGATTATGAAACTGAAACAAAAGGGAAAGTGAATAGCTCAGGGTCCCACTGTAGACAGCAGTGCTGGGATTGGAACTAGACAGGGTGACAACAGTGGCTGTGCTCAAAACCACCCCTTACCACTGCCTCTCTTAAAGATTAACACCAAGTTTATGGAAACTCTGATAAGGCAGCAGAACATTTGGGGCAAATCTGATTCAGTGATGATAGTTGGTATCCTAGTGATCACAAATATCCACTATCCCTAGTGACTAACTCTACTACCATCTCTAATTCAGGTCAGCTATTAAGTTTTCCAGATTTGAACCAAGAGCACATGGGGTATAATTTAGAATCTTACATTCTCGGTGATTTTTGTTAAAAAAACAATAAGCATTTAAGACATGTAGATAAGTAACAATGAAATGATATGAACAATAAGAGAATTGTTTGATAATGATGTCACTCATGCCATTTTTTTAAAATTAGCAAACCATCACAAGAAAATAAAGGAGCCCCAGCCACAACAATGGAAGGCAGGGGTTCTCTAAGTGTGGTTTCTGGGCCAGAAGCATCCGCACCAGGTAGCCCTGCCCAAACCCCCCAAATCTGAGCTTCTGGAGGAGGTCCCAGCCATTTGTGTTTTATGGAGCCCTCTGTGTGACTTAGATGCATGCTAATCTCAGAAGCCCTCTTAACTCTGAAAATAAAATATTTAAAGAGGATTCAAATTAATTTATGTTAAACAAATAAAAATAAACCCACTTGTCCCATGTTTTTCCTCTCCTCTTTTCCAAAAACAGAGCCAGGGATGGGTCTGTCACAGAGGGAACTCTGCAGTTGGACCCCATGGTGCACATCTTCAATTTTGTTCCCTCTTCTGCACAACAAGGTAGGGGAAGTTCACTTCAGAGGCTCCCAATTACCATCAGATTCAAATTGAAAGTTGTGAGCAGGGCTTCTCAGGCTCCCCAGGCCTCCACAACTCTTCCTCTGCATAGTCTCACCCCTTTGGAGCACCAGCATATGTTGGCCAGGTGGGTTCAGGTTCTTCTTAGCTTTACTACTCACTCCCCGTGCAAGTCTGGGTGCCAACTCAGCCCCCGAGCTTTTACTTATGAACTGGAGCAGACAGAAGCTCCATAAGAAGTCTGGACACGGCACTCAGCAAAGTGGTAGGCCATTGATAAATATCAGGCCTCTGCCTGAACTGCCTTTTGGATTCTTAGTTTCCTGCCTTCACCCAAAGGAAGACCCTCATCTGGGATGCCTCAGCTCTGAGCTGGCTGCCTAGGGCAAAGTCCAGTGCCCTTCCTATGGGATTTACAAGCAACAAAGTGAAAAAGGATGGGCATGATGTCCTGGAACAGGCTGAAAGGAAGCAAGGACAAGATTCACAGACCAGTCCCCTTGCATTAGGGGTTTCAAAGGAATGTTCTCACACAACCTTCAAGATATCTTATTACACAATGATCACTGAGTGTGGTAAGTAACTCTCCCAAGGCCAAGTATACCAGAGTTGGAGAACTAAGACCCAGACCTGATTATGGCTCAAGCAGGCTAGGAATCCTCCTAAAGGAAGCAAAGATGGTGTGGGCCCAGGGGGCAACCTGCTTGCTTCCACTATGGAACAGCTTGGCTCTTCACTGAAGGGACCCTTCCTTTGCTCATAGAGATTAGTATCAGATAGGTAATTTCAGCACTTCTATAAGCCCTGGCCTGCGAAGTGTTACAAAGGAAGTCTGATTTTCAGATATTTTCTCAGCAAAGCCTTTGCCCACTATAGCTAAAATTTCAAGTCCACCCTCACCAACTGCCTACTCTCCTACTTTTTCTCTTTATCTCTTATCAAGTCCCCCAGAGACCCATGTGCAGAATAGGTTCTCTCCACCACACCCTTCTACTGTGATGTTCTGTCTCATCTTGGGCCCAAAGCAACAGAGTCAGCCCCCTGTGGACTGAACCTCTAAAAACATGAGCCCAAATAAACCTTTCCTCCTCTAAGTTGTCCTTGTCAGGTATTTTAGTCAAAGACACAAAAACCTAACTAATATAAATAACTCACTAAAAAGGTTATTAAAAGGCAGGTAGAAAAGACTAGAAATGAACTTTCTTGGGTCAAATCATGGCTCTCTCCTTACAAGCTTTGTGCCTCTGGGAAAGTCATCTATTTCATTTTCCCCAGTTGTAAAATGGAAATAATAAAAGCACCTCCTCAAAGTTGTGAGGACTCAATGAATTAAAACAATGAAGTTCTCAATACAGAGTAGCTGTTCTCAATTTCACAGAGATGGGAAAATCAGAAGGGCTGTCTGGGATCTCTCTTTATTTACTACAGAGTGATTGGTAGCAAAGCTCTTCAACTCTCCAAAGCCAAGTTTTAAAGAAAGCATGGATCTTGGTACCAGTAGTAGGCATGTGAGATGCTGAACTATGTTGATGTCTCTTATGGTCTGGATCTTAAATGTACCGCAAAGGGCTTGGTTCCCAGCCTACTGCACTCTTGGAAGATGATGGAAACCTTTAGGAGATGGGGCTAGTGGAAGGAAGTGAGGTCAGTGGAGGCATGTTCTTAGAGGGAATATTGGTCCTGGCTACATGAGGTAGGCAGCTCTGTTCCACCATGCAGTCCCCACCATTATGTTCTGTCTTGTCACAGACCCCAAAATAACAGAGACAACCAGTCATGGACTGAAACGTCTAAATCCATAAGCCAAAGTAAACCTTTCTTCTTCTTAAATTGATTTTATCTGGTATATGACAAGAGATATGAGGGTATGAGGGGCAAGAAGAGGCTATTCTGCATGGGAACAAGTTGAAGGGGCCTCTCTCTAGTGTTGAAGGAGGGAACCCCAGAGAAGGGTTCCAGTGCTGGCATCTTATCCATGCTTGGATAAGAGCCACCAGGTTCCCTGATCTGCTTGGCATTGTGGAGAGAAGGGACAGCATGGCTGAGAAAAGGGAAGACAAGGACATATGTTACCTCAGAATGACCTCATCCCAGCCACCGAAGGAAGAACTGTTCTTGAGATGAAATAGATACAAGAAAGTTAGGTGTCTGCCTTCCCTCTATTTGCCAAAAAGTACAATACAAGTTTATAAAGATGTCCCCTCCCACTTCCACCAACTCCACAAAGGAATAATGCTAATGATCAGGGGCAACCATAGGCCTGTACCAGCCCAGGCAGGGCACAATAGGAATCTGATGATAAACTTCATTAGCTGGCCCTCTCTTTCATAAATTCCCTCATACATTTACCTTCCCACAACTTGTCACTCTAGAAATCCCAAATCCTTTTCCTTTGTCTAGTCACCTCGCAACATTTTCTGTTCTTTTGGTAAGATACTCGTGAGCCCAAGTTCTGAGCATCCCCATGGGTTTCTCATCCTGAGCACGCTTGTGTGTCATGCACATACTATATTTCTGTTTGTTTTTCTCTTGTTAACCTGGAGAATTTTTTTGTCAGTGTAATTGCAGGGCCCCAGCCAATGAACTTAAAATGAATGGAAGGAGGAAAAAAGAAAGTTAAGTTTTTTTTCCTTTACAGGTCCAAGATGGCTTTTTAATTCTTTGCTTAAAAAAAAAAAAAAAAAAAATCACTCAAGACTCTGGCTTTACCACACCCTGGGGGTGGGGAGTGGGGGTTGCTACCAAACAAGACAGAAGTTTTCACAGCTTTGAGACCTCAGACAGAGCACCCCAAGAGCAGGATCTTGTAAATCCTCAGAATTCAGTATTTCTGATCATTGAAGCTAAGTGCTATCTCAAGCAAAACCCCAAATCTAGGTGCCTTGACACACTTGTCCTCTCCCTCACATAACAGCCAATGTTTGAGGGACTGTGGCTGCTAAATCCTTGGATGGCCTTGGCCAGTCAGTCAATGAAGAAAGAGATCCAAGCACCATTCACAGGAGATTTGCACAGGCCAGGGCAAGAAATAGCACATGTCACTTCCAATCCCATTCCACTGGACAGAAAGCAGTCTCTTGGCCATTGCTAGCAAGGCTGGGAAATTTAATCACCCATGGAGGGAAAAAAAAAAAAAATGCCTGTAGATATCAGCTAAGAGGCTTTACCATAACACCCCTGACCATGTCAATGGCAGATCGTGACCATGACTCAGCCCCCCTAATCATGGCCCAGCCCTCCCCTGACCATAATTCAGCTTTTTTTTAACCATGACTCAGCTTGTTTCTGTATATCAATCAAGCAGGCCCTCCCCCCATAACAAAACTTGTAAGGAATTTCTAATGCCAGTAATTCCAAAGGTTGCTTGAACTGAAGTCCTAAATAATAGCCAGGCTGGATCTGTCTCTGCCCAACAACAGACTCCCCTTCCTGCAGCATTCTAATTTCTTAAGCCGCATATCTGTAGAAATTAAGGTTAAAAATTCAGAGCCAACTTTCAATTTCACAAGGAAGATTTGAGGACTCTTCAATTTAATGAACTCACAAAGACCACAGGAGCCTGGTGAACTGCCTGAAATATGCAAGCTACAAACAAACACTGCAGTTCTACTCTGCAGGGTCACTCAAGCACTGACCTTGTGGTTAATTTCAAGCACTTCAATGGCTTCAGTTGACTGACCCCAGCTCTCCACACCAAGAGTGCAACAGTTGAGCAGTCGTTGGGAAAATGAACTCTTGGCTCTACTCAAGTGGTGAATTTATTGCCAGATGCAAATGAGGCCTGCCCACAGGCCAAAAAGATCAACAGTAACTTCAATAAGTCTCAGCACCCACATGGTCCAATCTAGCTCTGGAGTCTAAGCCAAAGCAGCACAGCCTAGCAACCAAAAAGGAAACCAGCAAAGACATCCTGGTCTCTGCTTTCCTGACCTTCAGAACATTAAAAGGGGACCTAATCCAGCCCACCAGCCACACTTCTGACAATGCATCTTCTCTCTTCATCCTGTCCCACTCACTCACACCTAGAGCCTCTCCCATCCTGCACAGGCTCCTACTCTTCCCCTTCCTGCCCTGCCCATACTCCGGGTATGTCCTTCCCAGGGCCCAACACCAGGTATGTCCTTCCCAGCCAAGGAGGACCCCTTCCCTCAGGAACATTCTTCTCTCATCCTGACCATTTCACCATTTTTCCAGGATGAAATATCCCAGCAGTGCTAGAGTGTCAAATTCCAATTTTGCCCTGTTGTGCTCTAGATCTGAAATGTCCCCCAAAATGCTCTCATGTGCCAAGAGCATGGTCCCCAATGCAGCACAGTTCAGACATTGGCAATGATTGAATCATGGGGGCTCTGACCTCATCACTTGATAGCTGGTAGGCTACTGGGGGATGGGACCTAATTGGAGGAAGTAGATCACTGGGGCCTGCCCTGGAGGGAGGGTTTTATCTTTTCCCTGGGTTGATGGCCTGTCTCACTCCCTCTCTTTCCCCTTCCCAGCTGCCATGAGCTAAGCTGTGAGCTAAGCAGCTATCCTCTGCCACACACTCCTACCATGATGGTCTGCCTTCCCTCAGGCCCAGAGCAATGGATTAGTGAGCGCACCATGGAGTGAGATCTCACCATGGAGTGAGATCCAAAACTTTTCATCCTCTTAAATTGTTCTTGTCAGGTATTTTGGTCACAAAGAAGAAAAACTGACTAACACATCTCCTTCTTCCATCTCATTTTTCAAAGAAAAAAAAATGTGGTAAGCTACATATAACATAAAATTTACCCTCTTAACCACTTTCAGCACCTATGTAGCTCAGCAGAACTAAGAGCACCCACACTGTGGTGCACTACAACCACCATCCGTCCACCAGTTTTCACCTTGTCAAACTTAACTCCATAGCCACTAAACAACAACTCCATTCTTTTTTGTTTCTATACCTTTGAATAATTTACTCTAGGTCCCTCATATAAGTAGAATCACTCAGTATTTGCCCTGTTGTGACTGCTTGTTTCCTTAGCAGAATGTCCTTGAAGTTCATCCATGTTGCAGCATGTATCAGAATGTTCTTATAACATTCAATAGTTCAATAACATTCTACTGTACATTTTATTATAGCACCTTTTTATAGCACATCTTATTTATCCACTACTCAGTCAGTGGACACTTGCATTGTGTCCATCTTTTGGCAACTGGGAATAAGGTTGCTATGGAGATGTGCGCACAAAATAACTGCTCAAGTCTCTGCTTTCACTTCTTTTGGGTATGTACCTACAAGTAGAATTCCTATATGGTGTATTAATTTGAGGAACTGCTCTACTGTTTTCCACAGCAGATGCACCACTTAACATTCTCACCAGCAGTGTATGAGGGTTCCCATTTCTCAACATCCTTACGAACATTTGTTATTTTCTAGTTTTGACAACAGCCATGTTATTGGTTGTATCCAGTCCCCTCTGTTAGCCCTCTCAGTAATTCTAGGTATTACTATGCCCATTTTACAGACAAAAGAACTGGAAAAATTAGGTCAGTCACATGAGGACACTATGGAAGCAAAAGGTGAACCCAGATGTAACTGCAGAGCCAGTGCTCAGATCACAGCACTAGGCCTTGCCTTTCCCTCTTCCAATGATTGGATCCTGAGAATGGGCTCAGCCTTGGCTGTGGTGATGATGGGACCCTACAAGTGGTCAAAGGGGTCTAGAGGGCCACTACCCAGAAAAGTGTGTTGGAAGCCCTTCCTCAGCTCCCAGCCTGAGCTGTCCTGGGTTTCCTCCAAGGAGGCTGGAGTCTTTTTTCTCACGGAACGCAGTGATGGTCCCTGGTCACTGTACCTCTTCTGCGCATTCCTCTGGTATAGGCTGGAAAGCTTTTTCCCTCTCAGAGGACAGGCATCTCATACAGCCTGGTTTCCCACTTCTGCTACTGCATCCCCCTCCTTCTATTTGGAGAGGGTTTTTGTTTGTTTGTTTCTAACAAACCTTATAAGGATCAGTACTGACTCAGAACCACATGACTAGAATAAGAGCTCTGCTCTGACAAGATGAAGAATGGGACTTCATTCCAAGCTAATCCTAAAGTGTATCTCTGGCCATGAGGAATGGAAACATCAAAGGAATAACAGACACTCCCTCTGCCATTGTCACACAAGACTCAGCAGAGAATGAGAGGGTGGCAGACCAGTATCATTGGTATCACATGTAGTTAGCAGCTACCTACATGGAAGGGACATTGGTTTTAGAGTCCTCTTGCAAGCTGAGCAGCTTGCCACTCTCACCTGCCACCCTCAGGGTGGCACCCACTTTCCTGGACTGCCTGTTCAAGGGGATGCCATGCCTGCATTGGAGATCCATGGCTGGACACTCAGAACGGTGAGTTTCTCCATGTTTTCAGCCCTCCTAGTTTCTATCCCAAAAGGCAATCAGGCACGGTCACATGTTGCATCAGTCTTTGTCTAGTTCCAACTAAATCTTGGCTCCACCTCTCCAAAAGGCTGGTAAAATTTGATCCCAGGCATACCTACCATATTTTCACCATTTTCTAATGTAGTCCAAGTATTACATAACCTCAGATGAGACTTTGGCAGGAGGAACTAGACAAGTTGAATCTGTTCCCCTGGGGCAAGTGATTTCAGTCATGGAGTTCCAATATGAGATGCCACAGAGGGATCTTCTTGTGTAGCTGCCAG
This sequence comes from Marmota marmota marmota, assembly GCF_001458135.2. Classification (NCBI taxonomy): domain Eukaryota; kingdom Metazoa; phylum Chordata; class Mammalia; order Rodentia; family Sciuridae; genus Marmota; species Marmota marmota. Next base: position 17,384,239 of record NW_026000196.1, read on the forward strand.
AGCAATAGGTCTTTTCAGTAGGATCTTATAAGGACTAATAGAGAACTCATAGAATTTATAGGCACAGATGAAGCCTCATCAGAACTTCTAGTACTGGAAACAGTGCACACTTCCATGTGGACACACGCACCCAGGCATACTGCATAAGTATAGGCCTATACACAAGTATATAGTCATTTACATTTTTATTCACCCCAGTCTCTATCTTCAAGCTATGCATAGGACAGTCACCAAGAGTCTTTTAGAAGACCCTGTCCAATACCCAGACAATTTAATTGACATTTTTGAGAAAACATTTCTATCATTTAAAGGTAAATATGTGGGAGAATAAACCATTGTATTGAAGTATACACATTTTTCTTTCCCAGCAACTCTATTACCTAAGAAATCCAAGCTGGATTTATAGGACGCAATACCCTAAAATTGACAGAATGCTCATTTCCAAACTCTTTTAAGTGGACAATCTATTTTTGTATGGTATGATGAGGAAGGTAGAGCTTGCCAAAATACCCTGATGGCCAGATGCACGCATATTTGATTCCCCAGATTGAAAGCTTTCATAAAACCTCTGAAAAAGCAGAGAATATGGTCAAAAGCATAATTATAAATACCAACAGAACTTATGACAAACAGATGAATTTGCTAGAGATCACAGGTTTTCTGATTGGAACAACTAATATGTAATTAAGTATTAAGCCTTCATCTTTGTAACTTCTTAGCGTAGACAAATGACATGTTGAGGATCAGCCTGAAACTGAGACACATCCATGGTGCCAAAATGGGACGGACTATCAGGAAGAGACTGACACACCAGAACTTAGTCATTTGAAGAAGTATTTCCCGTTGGCGGCAATTCCTTAAGACTGAACACAGATGCTCCTCAACTTTTGATGGGGTTACATGCAGGTAAACCCCTTGTAAGTTAAAAATACCCCAAATGCCTTTGAAACCCCTATCTCAGCAAACATCCTAACTTAGCAACACAGCACACTGCAATGAGGGGACATGAGTGACTCTCTGCAGTGTGCTGGGCTGCCCTTCCTTACACTGAGTTTCCCCTCAGGATGACATAGCCGACTGGGAGCTGCCCACCATCACCAGAGAGGACTGAACCATGTATCGCTAGTTCAGGGAAACAATAAGACTGAAAGCCTCAAGTGTGATTTATACTGTATGCATATCACTTTCACACCATTTTGAAACCAAAAAATTATAAGATGAACTAGTAAAAGTCGAAGATCATTTGTACTTCTAACCATAATTTTGAAGCACAATAGATTCTTGACTTCTATGGGGTTACAAAGGACAACAAAGCAAATAAGAAAGTCCCCAGAAACAGAAACCAAAGCTTAGCCTTATGGCAAAACTGTTCTACAGCACACCAAATACCACTTTCCAGCCGCACCCAGCAAACAGAACTTTCAACACCTCTTTTTGACAATTCAAAACCATGGTAACAGAATGAAGACTTAGCTATCCCGCCACAGTACCAAGGAACAAAGGCTCACCTATACAGATTTCCCCAGGGGCTTTTAAGTGAGGGCACCAGAGTAGCAATAAGCAAATGGCCCCACAATGATGGAGAGGAAAGTACAGGAACCAAATGGATAAATTTTGCCATGTTTGTTTTTATGCATACAAAGTGGCATTCCAATCACTCCTGAGCCCTCAATTCTGACACTAAATTCCGACATTACACAGCTCACAGCTGCTCTTCCTTGCTAACATGTTCAATGAATAAAATTCCAAGGGTCCTGGCATTATGATAGTGTCAACTGTCCAGTCTCCCAACCTCTCAGGATTCCCCAACTCCTTTGGGCTCCTGGTTTCATGTTGGGCTGGTCTGAAACACACTTCAGAGATTGAAGCTTCATTCCCAAACCATTCTTTTCTTTCACCTGCTGTGCACACACACATGCCCTCATTTCTCCTTCACAGATGAACTTGCTGCTTAGAGATCGGTGGCCCCATCTATAAAGCCCCCCTATCAACCCACCCAGAGCTATGAAAGCATGTGGCATGAAAGCTGTGAGTGACACAGGGAAGGGGTCCTCCCACCCAAGTTCAAAGTGAGACACAGCAGCAGGGCCCTGGAGCACAGACCAGGTATGTAGGCCCTCAACAGCATTAATGTGGCTTTACACATGACTGCAGAATATATCGTCCTTTGTACAGGATTACCCCTCCCCTCTACTGGGGGTGCAAAAGAGAGTATTTTCCATTCATTAAAAAAAATTATGAATCAAAGCAAGGGAAAAAATAAATTCTAGCTCCAGTTGGGCTATCAAAAAGTCACCAAGGCTCAGTCAGGGTTAAGAGCAATACCAATGCCCCATGTCCCCTGACTGTACCTCAGACATCTGTCTGGTCAGTAAGCAGTAGAGACTGGTAGCTGCTTGGGTGTTGGGAAGAAGAGAGTGAAGGGAGGCCAAGAATTCAGAGTCCCACTGCTTCTTTGACCCCATTCTCTCACCTCTCCAAGACAGTGTCTACCTAATAATTGTGGCCTGAAAGCAAATCATTCTGAAAAAAGCAATTCAACAGAGGAAAAGTTCACACCCCACAAGGACAAAGTCTGAAATGTCCTCTCACTAAGGGAACCAGTGATTTCTACTAAGGATGGATGTCTGCTTCTCTAGATCCTTCTATCTTACAAGTTGCCTTTTCTCCTGGTATGTTCTTCTCCAAAGTAAAAATCAGCAGAACCCCTAAGGTGTTATCCCTCTGTCCCCGTACGGGCCACCAAATGCCGCAGTCTGGCTGGGCACAAAATAACCGAGCCGCCACACAGCCTTGTAGGTTCAAAACAGGAACTCCTTTATTCTCCGCACTCCCGTGAATGCCACACATGTGGCCTTCTCCTGGGACACACCACACACTAACCGGAAATCCCTCCTCTGGAAATCCTTCCTCCGGCACTTCCCCAACCAATGGGAACTCTCCGGGAATCCCTGGGAGAACTCCAAAGTAGCAGGCCGAGGAGGACAGCAGGGGTCTAATATACAACTGAATACACAGTTTAACATAACCATCATCATCTCAATGGCTTGCTGGCCTCAACAAACACCTCTCAACCACTCCTTTCTGACAAAAATGCCATGCGTCATTCCTACTGGGCTATGGCTCTCAGCAAGTAACATCCTACATCTTACTCTGAGTAGAGATTTCAAGAGCGCAGGCATGTGAATGCACAACAATGTGAATGTACTGAATATGCTTAAAATGTAACCATCTGGGACAATTTTATGTTATGTATGTGTTAGTATTCCATGACTGTAAAAACAAAACAAAAACACCTGAGATAATCAACTCATAAGAGAGAAAGGTATACTTTGGCTCACAGTTTTGGAGGTTTCAGTCCATGGTTGGTTGGCTCCATTGCTTTTGGGTCTGAGGTGAGGCAGCATATCATGGTGGGAGCACATGGCAGAAGAAGCTACTTACCTCGTGGGTAGCCAGGAAGTAAGAGAGAAAGAATCCATGTACATAGAAGAGACAGAGGTCCCACAATCCCCTTTGAGGGCATTTTCCCAATCATCTACAACTCCACAGCACACCCTACCTCTTAAAGATTCCACCATCCTACAATAGCATCAAGTTGAGGATCAAGTCTCAACACATGGCATTTGGGGGACATTCCACAGCTAAAATGTATCAGCATATTTTACCACTACACAAAAAAGCCACAGATTAAAACAGAATTCAAAACACTACTTTAAAACTATTGTAATTAATACAAGATAAACAAAAAAGAATATAGGCACAAATTTAAAAACTCATCAAGATTTGTGCTCTTTACTACATGGGAGCTAAATCCTTATTAAAACAAGAAAATAAAAATGCAGTTATTACCAAATTGTACAACACTGACAACCCTGAGATCCTCCTAAGTATACTAGATACTTCATTCTCTGCATAAGGAGGACACAGTAACTCAAGCTCAAGCTGGATCCTGAGCTTTCAGGCAGCTCTTCAAAGTCTCTTCACACTGGCAAGCACATATCTACGTGATTCAGATTATTTTTCCATTCTGTGCAATCAAAATAAAATCAAATACTAAATCAGAGATTGGGATGACAAAATTATACAGATGGAATACAGATAAAATGGTTGCCAGGGGTTCAAAGGTCAGAGAGGGAAGGGGTGACTCTAATGGGGCATGGAGTATCATGGAGGTGACGGAGTCGCTCTGTTTTTGATTGTTGGGGCAAATGGGCAGATCTATATATGTGATAAATGTCTCAAACTATATCCATTCCTTGGTATCCAAGAAGCATTGATTCTAGGACCTCCTCAGTTAATAATTCTGCAGATACTCAAGTCCCTTATATAAAATGGTGTGGTATTTGCACCTAAGCAATTCTTCCATATACTTTAAATCATCTTTAGATTGTTTATAATACCTAACACAATGGGATTGAAGTCTAAATAGTTGTTATGCTCTACTGTTTAGGGAAAAATGACAAAGGCTGGGAACATAGCTGAGAGATATTATTTGCCCAGCATATGCAAGGCCCTGACCCTGGGTTCAATCCCCAGCACTGGGAGAAAAAAAAAAAAAAAGTTTGCACAGTACCTTTTTTTTTTTTTCGCAAACATTTTAAATCCATGTTTAGTTGAATCTGAAAATGGAGAACCCATGAATATAGAGAGCTGGCCATATATATAAAAGCATACCAAAAATAAGTGACTACCAAGTGACACTTGTAGTCATTGCTTTGGACCCACTGATTTCCTGGTCCCAATAATGCCCTGAAGAAATACAAAAAGTTACTACTGGAAGAGGCTGGGCCATAGAATTAAAAGACTTTTCTACTATTTTTGGCTGCTTTTTTAAATTTTTTGATTCTATAATTGCATCAAAACTTCAACAAATGATAAACAGAGATATAAACTGGATGTTGAGACTGGTATATGCTGGACATACCTCTAGTTTTCAAAATTTTTATCTTTATTAAATTACACCATTGTTCTGACTTGATAACATGTAAAAGTGAACTATGGTTATGACACATTAAAATAAATGTTTCCTCATAAAACATGACATAAGTCCAGCTGTGTTCAAAAGAGGATTCATTTCCGTTGTTGTCAAAGTTGAAAACTACTGAGGTATGAGAGAGAACATGCAATGAAAAGCAGGAGACAGGCTGGATCGGATCTCAGCTAATCAGCTGTCAAATGAAAAATGATTACACCCATCCTTGCCATTAAGACTTTCTTGTTAGGAAATGAGACACATGCAGCTAGAAGGCCACATAAGGACATCAGATGTTCCCTGGTAACATGTGGCTAACAGTCAACGAATAGAGCTATGAACTGAATTTTATTCCCTCAAAATTCATATGCTGAAGTCTTAACTTGCAATGTGACTATATGAAGAGGTAGGGCCTTGAAAAATGTGATTAAGATTAAATGAGGTGAAGGATAGAGGCCTAATCAATGTGAATGATGTCCTTACAAGAAGAGGGAAGGGTGGGGCGTAGCTCAGTGGGAGAGCACTTGCCTAGCATGCAACAGGCCCTAAGTTTGATTCCCAGAACTGCAAAGGAAAAAAAAAATAGAAGAGGGAGAGACACAAAAGGGGTGCCCATTCAGAGGAATGACCATGTGAGGGCACAGGATAAGGTGGCCATCCGCAAGCCAAGGACAGAGACCTCACCAGAAACCAAATAAACCTGGATCTTGCATCTCCAGCCTCCAGTACTAAGAGGAAGTAAACTTCTTTTTGAACCATGGGTCTGTGTGGTATTTTGTTATGGCAGCCCAAGAAAACTATTAAAAGTAGAACAGTGATGTGGTGTAGAAGGAGGAAAGAAGCTTGCTTAGAACTAGCTGCCTGATCTTCCACAGGGGGCCTGAACACAGTACAAAGTTGCAATTAATGGCAGATTTTTACCAAAACAGTATTTCATATATTCAAAGAAAAGCCAGCTACAAATCATATAAAGGAAAACCATATGACTAGATGCATACTGTTCACAAACAACTGGAGTTCCTTCATCTATATTCCTTCTTTCAATCAACCAACCAACAATGGTAACTGAATCTCTCAAGTCCTGAGTCAGGTTCTGGGGACACAGAGTAGAGGCCTAAGCTTGGCTCTGTGTACTACATAGTCTTTGGGGTAGACGGGAAGTAGGAGCAAGAGCTATGTGAGGATAAGTGCCTCCCCAAGCTAAGCAAGGGGAACAGAAGCACAGAGCAGAGGTGTCTTCCAGAAAGAGCTCCGGCAGCCATCAAAATGGACCTGTGAATCCCGGGAAACAGCAGCCATTTCTGGGGCTAGTATGTGCTTTGGCAGCCCTGTTAATAGATAGAGGTCAACACACACACACACACACACACAGAGAATTTCTACAGCCCCCCACCAGCAGGCCTGTGTCAGCTATCCTTCAAGTGAAGCATGTTTTCCATTGCTTATCTACTAATTCTATTAAAGAGACAGTCCCAAATAACAAAGCACAGATTCATTGTTTTGTTTTATTCTTTGGGTGGTGCTGGGGATAGAACCCAGGGCCTTATGATCATTGGTTGTTTTTTGACACCTGCTCTTCCATCTGTTTAGAGGATGTATGAAGTTAAAAAAAATCATTTTGTAAACTAAAATACATGATATAAAAGTTAGATAACAGGATGTTAGATTTTAACATAAGCCAAAGTGATCATTTGACACATTAAGAAACCCAAAACAGAGACTGCCCAGGGTCGCCCAGCTCATCTGTGGTACAGCCAGAGGAAAGACTTGGGGTTACCTACAGCTGAGACCTCATGAGAAGCATAAGTTGTTAAAATCTAAATTTCACAATATTAGATATTTTTGCATCCTACTTTTTTCCTTTAGTTTTACTATAATTTGAAGCATGCACAGGTCATGATTTTGCTTTAGGCAATACAGTATTTGGAGCTCCTAGTTTGTAAAGGTTTGTGCTATGACAAACCAAATTGGAAAGCTCTTGGTGTTTCCTCTCTTAACCAAGCATTCTATTCCTATACCCTAAGAGTGTTTTCCATTTGAAAGCTCTGAAAAGTCGAGAGTAAGCCACTTATCATTGAGAATAGGGGAGGAAAGGAAAATGATAAGTGAAGGAGAAGGTGTAGAAAAGAAGAAGAGAAGAGAAGAAAGGGAAAGAGGAAAAATGTGTTCTTCCAGCACTGCACATTGGTATCAGTGTTGTTTGTCTAGAAAGCAACTGGCCTATGCGAGGGTTGGTAGAGGAGACTGATCTTACAACTACATGGTCACGCTTCACTCTTAGGGCACTCAGTAAAGATCAAATGCATGTGCAAACATAAACCACTACATGTCTTTTGTTGTTGTTGTTATTGTTGTTTGCATTTTGACTCATTGTACACAAATGGAGCACAACTTTTCATTTCTCTGGTTGTACACGATGCAGAGTCACACCATTCGTGCAATCATCAGGTACATAGGGTAATAATTACCATCTCTTTCCACCATCTTTCCCACTTCATACCCACTCCCCTCTCATCCCTCTCCTCTGCCCAATCCAAAGTTGCTCCATTCTTACCTTGCCTACTCCAAACCCACTATGGATCAGCATCTACATGTCAGAGAAAGCATTTATTTGTCCTTTGGTTTTTTAGGATAGGCTTATTTCGCTTAGCATGATATTCTCCAACTCTATCCATTTACCTGAAAATGCAGTAATTTCATTCTTTTGTGAGGCTGAATAATATTGCATTGTGTATATATACCACAGTTTATTTACACATTCATCTCTTGAATGGCATCTGGTTCCACAGTTTAGCTATTTTGAATTGAGCTGCTATAAACATTGATGTAAACCTTTACATTTCTATCTCATGACAATTGTGTTACTGAGTTCCCTCTTGCCTTGGTGACCAAGATGCTTAGAGTCAACTGCACCCCCAACTGCAGACACCAAGGGCGGCTAGTGGCTCTTCCCCTTTGGTTTAACTTTTCCTATCTTATTTAGTAACCCTTCAGCTAGATGCCTTCTGCCATAAGCAACTTCAAAACTTGTCAGGAAAAAAAAAAAGTCAATTAACTAATTTACAAGAAAAGAACCAAAAGGAAATACTGAACTTGCTCACTGAAAGCTCATTCAGATTGGAGGTATAATTAAGAATTTGAGGATGCATCAGCCCCTTGCATCATTATTTGAACTCTAAACTTACCAACAGTGTCGCACGGCTCATCTTTGTGAACGCAGAAATCTGTCCTAAAAAAAAAAAAAAAAAAAAGAGAAAGAGAGTCAGACATAGTCAGGTGAATGTGGTTTACTAGGAAAATGGGAGAAGAAACACTGAAATTAACCTTGATTAAGGTTTCAGTTGTCATAAGTCATAGTGACATACCATAATTAACAGGGTTTGCCAAGAGAAATTGGCCTATAACATGTCCAAGTGCAAGCCCAGTTACCCTATGAAGGCCCTCCCTTTATAGCTAGACTATTCTATTAAAAAATAAGTTGCTGAAAAGATTCCAACAGCTGAAAAGGTTTTGGAAGATGTTTGTTAAATTATCGATTGAAAACAATTATCAGTCAATATCATCAAACTGCAACGGCTTCTCCAAGCTCCTCTATTTGGTCAGCAACTGCTTCTAATGACCATGAATCATGTCTATGAGAAGTCAATAAAAAAGTCATTTCTGAAAATTGTATTCTTCGAAGCTCTCCACAATCCCTCAGGTATGCAGCTGTGGTTCAATGAGATAGCAAAGATGCTCAAAGCCTGGTCCAGCCCCAGATCTTCAGGCCCAAGGGTTCACTCTTGCCTCCCATGGTGAAATGAGGGATTAGACCCTACTTTTCCAACAACGAGCAATGTTCCAAAAGTTCTCAGAGTCACTAGTCAACCAAGAGAGCTGAATGGGGCAGCAGGCTGCCTGGGAGCTGGGGGAGGAGAGGGCGGCCCCAGTAGCAGGCCATCTTGGGCCACATGCCCATCTTCTCACAGGGCCCATAGACAGCGCTCACTCACCTGCAGCTCTACACACACCCAAGTACAGCTGCAGGTTTCAGAACATACCACTCTGCATTTTCCTTCTTAAAAGTCTGGGAAGGAACATGGTGCTAGCCAGACAACGCCAACACTAAGCAAAGTTATGGGAGGAAATGGCAGCACTGGGTGGGCCACAGCTTGTCTTCTCCTACCAGGTAACATCCCCTCCTTTCTGGCCTACTGTTCCTGCACTCTGGCATTCACTCTCCTCCATTCCTCCCCTTCCCTCTACCTACAGCTAATCTCAGGGCAGGATTTGACCTGCCATTCACATGGGGGTAATGATAGAGTGTGTTACTCTCCTGACCACTTTTTAAAACATTATTTATTTTATTGGTTCTCTTTAGTTATTCATGATGAATAGTTACATTTGATATAATTATACAAGTATAGAATATATCTTATCCTAGTTAGGACTCCAGTCTTGTGAATGTATTTCTGGCCTCTATTCATACTTCAGCCTGCTCTATCCCACATCACACTTTAGTGTTTTCCCTGAAGCATAACCCACATCTGAAAATTCTCAGCCCAGCATGGACAGTGGAGCAAACCCTGCATGTCTCCAGCCCTGACTCTGTTTCTGGATCAGGGATGGGACTCATAAAAGATCCCATCAGATCACTTGCACTCAAAGACACTGGATCTGTAGTTTTAGGAGGCTCTGCTAGAGCTCTGGTGTACAGAATCCCAGGTCCAGAATGACTGCCTCAGGCCAGTGATCCCACAGGTACAGTGGGCATTTTATAAGCCCAGAGTGGGTAAGGCAGGTGGCAAGGTCAGATATGACAACTTAGAAGGTGCAGAGAGAAAACAAAGAAGAGCTGGGGCCAATCATGTCAGCAACTCACACGGGTTTTACTTTGCTGGAAATTTCAAATTTTCTCAGAATGTATATATTTTTGGTAATTGATTTTTTGGTCAATTTGTAATTTTGTTATTATTTACTGACAAATAAAAAGTACATACATTTATACAATACAATGTATTTAGTAATGTGTATACATTACTAAATGATTCAATTCAGCTAATGACCATATCCATTGCCTTACTTACTAATCAAGCTTCTTTGGTGAGAAAATGTAAAATCTACTCCCTTAGCAATTTTCAAGCATTCAGTATTACTATTTTTTTTTTCTCAATTCATGGTTTTAATTCATTCACCTTAGGCCCCTTTTTTTGAAAGATCATGAGATACAAATTTTAATTTAAAGAACGCAACAGGTTTTTAAGCTATGAAGATCATTATCATTGTCATCCCCAGTCTAATACCCATCATCTTTACTGAAATGTATTAAATGTTTTTTTTTCTTGTTTTACTAGTCACTTCTTTTTTTTTTTTAATTTTTTATTGTTGGCTGTTCAAAACATTACATAGTTCTTGATATATCATATTTCACACTTTGATTCAAGTGGGTTATGTGCTCCCATTTTTACCCCATATACAGATTGCAGAATCACATCAGTTACTGAATAGACTATTTCTAAAACATCCCCATTAGTAGAGGATAGGAAAGGCAGCAGAACACAACAGACACTAGTATGGCAATATGTAAATCAATGGATGTGTAACTGATGTGATTCTGCAATCAGTATTACTATTAACTACAGTCAATGTGCTGTCCAACAGATGTCCAGAACTTAGTCCAGGTAATAAATTTATAAACTATTTTAACAAGGGGAGAAATAAGACTCCTGTGCTTTTCATGACTGTACCCCCAAACCAAGAGAACTTCATGGAAATTGAGAAGGAATAACCATGAAGAACTGTAACAGCAAGCTGCCTTCTGACCTAATTTTTCTGTCAAAAAGTTCCTTTTAATTAATTAACAGGCAGTGAGAGTGATAGGGAAGAACATTGATCCCGGGGAGCTAAATGGGAAGATCAGGGCAGCAGAAGTGTCCCAGCAGTATAGCAATGGCTGGTCCTGTGTGTTTGCTTGGGTGTCTGCCTAGCACTCTCAGCAGAAGTGCAGACCTAGGCTTGGGGGAGAAATCCTGTGTTCCAGGTATTCTGGGTCAAAAGCAGAGCCAAAGGTAATATGTTTCAGGGGCTGAGACCCCGGGTCCCTAATCCTCTGTGTGTGCCCAATTTGACCCCCAGACCCAATTCACTCAGTGGCTCTCTCTAGCCCCAGACACAGCTGCAGAAAACTTCATTTCTGCTGATTCTGGCTCAGCAGTGTCTGCTGGACATGATGTCATATGCTCACAGCCTCCGCAGTGGCTGTCTGTTGATTGGTGGGCGTCCAGAACACACTCTCAGGCCCAGACACAGCACATCAGGGGGAAAGAAAACAAAGGAAACCTTCACATCTCCAGTCCTCAGCCAGGACACGGGGATTCCATCCCCTGAACACTGCCTTGCCTGCACAGCTCCCACTGCAGACACTGAGGTCAGATTACTCTGGGAGGAAAGAACTGCTTCAGAGCAGCAGCTGCCTCGCACCCAATTTCCTTGCAAAAACATCAGCCCATTATTATCCCAGCCTAGGGAATTGCAGCTCTCTGCCTCTAATTATTAAACGATGCTTCTCAGCCAGCTCCAACTCCAACACTACCTCCCCACCTCATGGGAGGTCTTCAATTTAACATCTGCGTGGGCTCAGAGGATGTGGCTGTGCACTGATCCATTCAGTCCGGCAGCGCCACAGAAGCAGGTGGGAGGAATCATGAGTACTTGGGTAGCTTTGAGGTGTCAGCATGAAACAGAGAAAGAAAACACAGGCTCCTGGGCTGCCTCAGGTGAAGAGCAAGGCAGGAGGCCATGCATCTGCTTCCCCAGGGACCCACTGCCTGCAGGTACAGGAACCTGTTCTTTTTATCTCTGGAAGAGGACACTTCTTGCCCCCAGCACACCCTCACCCAGAACCACACCCATGCAGTTAATATACCTCCCCAACGTGCTTAATTAGAAAAGAACTTTTTAAATAAAACTGTATTATGGTGATATATATGTAACACAAAATCAACTATCTTAGCTATTATGTATACAGCTCAGTAGTGTTAATTACATTCACAATGTCATGAGCCATCGTGACCACCTAGCTCCAGAACATTTTCATGTTGTAAAACTGAAACTCTGTAACTATTAAACACCAAGTTCCCTCTTGGCTCTACCACCAGGCCCCAGTCACTACCATTCTACTTTGTGTCTCTATGAATTTAATGACTCCAGGTACCTATTAGAAGCAGAATCATTCAGTAATTATCTTTTTGTGCATATTTCACTCAGCATCATAATGCCCTAATGGTGCATTCAGGCTATAGCATGTGTCAAAATTTCCTTCCTTTTAAAAGTTGAATAATATTCTATTATATTATATGCCATACTTTATCTATTCACTGTTAATGGTAATTCAATTTGCTTCTACCTCTTGTCTATTAGGAATAATGCTGCTGTGAACAAGGGGGTACAAATATCTCTTTAGCATCCCTGCTTTCAGCTCCCTTGGTTCTTAGTGCCTGAAGGTGCACCAGCCACATCACATGCAATCAGAATTACTGAATAGACTATTTCTAAAACATCCCCATTATACATTCAATCATCTTATATAAACAGAAAATGTTCTCATAAGGGAACTGTATTCTACAAAACACATTTTAATCCTTAGGGTTGGCATCTGACAAATCATCTTGAAGAGTGACCAGGTATCTATCTGGGGTCTAATGGTAGCATTGCACATGTGTTGAAGATATATGCCCAGATGCAGGACTGCTGGATATTTTTTTTTAAGGATCAATCATACTGTTTACCACAGTGGTTGTATCATTTATTTTCCAACCAATAGTGCAATAGTGCATAAAGGTTCTGATTTCTCCACTTTCTTCTAACAGTTGTTATTTTCTAGTTTTGTTTCACTGTAGACACCCTAATAGGCGTAAGGTAAAGAAAAGAAGACTTAACACAAATATTTTCTTCATGGCAAGTAAGCTGTTAGGAGGCAGAAAAAGAAAAAGAAAAGCAAGTGTAATTGGCAGCATCTCTGGGCCTAGGGTATGTTCATGTATGCCCGTGGTTATCTGTAAAAGGGCCAATCCAGAAGCTTTATCAACTCGGATTTTGGTGACATCTGTGTCCCCTGGAACAAATGCTATTCATTCCCAACACAACACCTTTACTTATGCTTTCTCCTCCCATTTCTGGAGATCTAGCATGGCCTGGTGACTAATTACTATATTATATTCGTACATTTTAACAATTCTTACCAAATACATGGTAGTAAGATGGCTATAGGATGGATATGTTCATTAGCTAATAATGAAAGGAAATAAAGAAAAATTTTTTCCAATATCGGAAAGGTTCCCATATTAGTATTTTTTTAAACAAAACATAATTTTAAACAACATAGTATTTATACATTTTATGCAGTGTTTATGAAAACTACTTTCAAAGTAGGGTACTTGGAAGTTTAGTTGCATATTCCAATGATGAAGTTGTTTAGAAGTGCTCTTTAGAAAAGACTTTAAGGTATGATTTAATTCTCATTTTTAAAAAATTAGTCACATTAATTTATGGCCATGCATAGACATGGTTCCCAGGATTCCTACTAGCTCCCTAAATGGAATCCACTCTCAAAGCATGGTACCCATAACTCCCTTACTGCAATCAGTAGGGGATGCTATGGAAAGCCCCACAAGCTCCAAATTGCCATTTCCCAGTATCCTGAGCAATGGCAACCTCTGGTCCATGTGAGTGGCCTACACGCTGAGGAAGATGGTAACTGGGAGGTTCCCAGCACTCACCTGTGGACAGGTCCAGACCAAAAGCACATGCCAGATCATGTTCATCCCTTGGTTCTTAGTGCCTAAAGGTGCACCAGCCACATCACAGGCAATCAGAATTACTGAATAGACTATCTCTAAAACATCCAATTATACATTCAATCACCTTATTTAAGCAGCAAATATTCTCATATGGGAACTGTATTCTACAAAACACATTTTAATCCTTAGGGTTGGCATCTGACAAATCATCTTGAAGATTGACCAGGCATCTATCTGAGGTCTAGTGGTGGCATTGCACATGTGTTGAAGAGAACAGAGCTGCGTTAGCTGGTTGCTGAGGCTTGGGCCACAGAACTTTCCTAACTGGTACTGGGATATCTTTGGGCTAGAATGTGCAGCACAGGGCCCCAAAGAGCCAATTTTCACTCAAAACCAAAATGTTAAATGGAATTTAACACATCATGAATGGACAGGTTGTCTCCAAGCTAAAGACAGGATAAAGTTCTTCAATCCACAAATTTATCTTTAAACGAGGAAAAAGTATAGAGTTTGGAATTTAAGTTAAAAAAAATTTCATCCTTAATATTCAAAGTTGATACATTCCTAGCAACTGTGATGAAATACAGATATTTTTAATCTAATGGATTAATTCATTTCCTATAGCAGGATTTTGTTATGAACACATTATAATATTTTTTACAACCAAGAGAGAGACAAAATGTAGAAAAAAAGTAAATAACCACATCTACACTGGCAGTGATTTGAATTGTGTCCCACAGATAAGATATGGTTAAGTCCTAGGCCCTGCTACCTGTGAATGGAACCTTGTTTTAGAAAGAGGGTGACTGCAGATGGAACCAAGTTAAGACGTGGTCACATGGATTAAGGTGGGCCCTAACCCAATGACTGGTGTCCTTTCAAAAAGAGGGGAATCTGGATATAGAAAAGTACATGCAGCAAGAAGCCCACGTGAGGATGGAAGAGAGGTTGGAGTGATGCCATCTACAAGTCCAACAAGTGCAAGCATGCCAAAGAATGCTAAGGGCCACCAGCAGCAGGAAGAACAAACCTCCCCTAGAGCCTTCAGCAAGAGCACTGCCTGCCAACATCTCCCTTTCGGACATCTAGGTTCCAGAATGTAGAGGGATAAATTCCCATTACAGTCACCCCATTTGTGGCCATTTGTTACAATAGTTCTAGAAACTAAAGCAACACTGCCACTTGCTGCTTTGGAGGCTGCCTTGGGTTTCTGTTGTACATTGCTGGCCCCCTGGAGTCCCTCTCAGTCTAGAACGGTAAGTCCAGTTCTGCAGCCTATAAAGAAACTTCACTGTTTTCTTCAAGTGGAGGCTGCAGGTGACTTCCACAGACATCCAGAAAGTTCCAGTGGATCCCATGCTACCTGTCAATGGCACATCTAGCACGGCCTTGTGGAGCACGCACATGCCTATGTGGACTTCCTCCCTCAGGAAACTGGTGACATCCACTCTCCTCCCTAACAGTGTTCCAAAGCCAGTGTAAAGCAGCTGCAGACCCATGTGAGCTCCTTCCCAGACGGCATTTTATTGGGGGAACAAATAATAAACTTTCTTCCACGTTCTAACTCTTGGTTATCTAAGATTTTGTTATTTTTCTAATATTCATATTAGAATGAATGGCTGACTCTTCGTGCTAGGCACTGGGAAGAACATGTCCGTAAAAGTGGGTGCTCTCGTTAATCCCTATTTTACTGATGAGGGAACTGAAGCCCAGTTAGGTAGACAAAGGTCTGACATCAGCCTGAATCCTAACAGCATGCCCTAGAAAGGGGAACATCTCCTCCCTCTTGCATGTCAGCCATAGATTGACTCTAAATTTACCTGGTCACAAATACAGCAGCATCCACAGGGGGTGTATCGTCCTTCCCTCCTGGAACCTGATTGTTACCGAGGTACCGCGCACCTCCATATTCCTCATTCTGCCAATGACAGAAGCTCTCCAGGGACCGCTCACCATGGTGCCCAATGGACAACTTGGCCTAAAAAAAAATTGAGGAGGCAATCAGAGAAGTGGACACCCAGGGAAGTACAGTGTCCATCCAGACCGCAGACATCATTTGATGACTTGTTATCTCCAAATAAAAGAATAACATAAGCAGGTATTCCCTTGAAGGGAACATCAGGGACCTTATCTTTCAATTCAAAAGAAAAGCAATCTACTTTTCTGTAAACACAACAGTGTACCCAACCAAGCAATGTGACCTCAATCTCACGTTGATGGCCCAATTGTATAGGTATCATGTTCATGGGGGAGTGCCCTGAAAGACAAGACCAGGGAACACTGCTGCAGTGACTTCCACTGGGATGGAAGCTCCACGAGGCTGTCATGATTCCAAAGGCCCCTGGAGCTTCGTACATATCTGAGAACCTTCGCAAGACCTTCCAGGAGGGGAGAGGGATGGGCAGAATCCCATTCCAGGGCTCTTCTGTGATTCAGCTCAGCCAATGCCAGTTACATATAACTGTGTGTTCTCTGAGATGTGCCCTTGGGGACTTACAGGACGTTGTCGTAGGAGGACAAGCTTGGTAACTTGAATGTTGATTTTAATTCCAAGACTCTGGTGCTGAAACATATTGTATACCTATTAAGAGAGAAAAAGATACAAAATATCTTTTAAAATACAGTGGAATCTTGGATGGGGGCTTAGAAGAGAGAAAAGTTAAGAGAGAAAAGATAGCAGGTAGAAACTAAGGCAATCTGAATACACTATAGACTTTACAGTAACATATTAGTATTGACCCTACAAACATACCATACTAAGATGTTAAGAATAAGGGGAACTAGGGGCTGGGGTTGTGGCTCAGAGGTAGAGCGCTCGGCCAGCATGTGTGAGACATGGGGTTCCATCCACAGCACAACATAAAAATAAAATAAAGGTACTGTGTCAACTTACAACTAAAACATAAAAATAAAAACAATAAAGAAAAAGAATAAGGGGAACCATGTCTAACTCTCTGTACAATCTGCTCAACTTTTCTGTAAATCCAAAACTGCTCTAAAATACAAAGTCTTTTAATAAAGATCATATTAAAATGCAGCATGTGCTCTTCGATAATAATATATAATTCAAATTTTGGTGTTGATAAAGATTAGAACAAAATATACATATATGGGAGAAACATGCCCAGATTTTATTTCTAAGGTTTTCTAAGATCAAAAATAACGCCCTTCAAAGCAAATCTTCCAAAATAAAAATAGATATGATAGAAATCTCTGGAATCACACATATGCACATGCATACATATACACCCGAAGCTAAGCTAGAAACCCATTAGCTTTTCAGAAAAAAAAATGTGTAGGTCAGGAGATTTTTGAAAAAAAAAGACATGGATGTTAGATGATTCTGGTCAAATATTCAAAACTCCCATTCTGGGCTTTCATGCAAGGAGATGAAGGCAGGGAGGAGACAGGAGCCTGCTGTGTGCCAGCCATGGTCATCTCTAACCCTCACTACCACCCTCAGCTGGGAAACAGCTCAAGCTAGAGCCACCTGATAAAAACAGCCAAAGGTGACTTGACCCAAACCCAGGCTCCTCTAGCCAAAATATTCATTTTCTTCTTTATTCCCTGAAGTCCTCATTCTAACCAAAGTTTGTCACTGAGAGAAATTATGGTAACAAAGGGATATGTCCTTCTCAGTGTAGCCCCTTGTTACGGTTCAAGTGTAATTTGAGTGTCCCCCAAATGTCCATAAGCAAAGATTTGGTCCTTAGGGGGTTCCAGTGGGAGATGCTATGAACCTCTAGGAGGAGGGGACTTGTGGGAGGCCCTGAGGTCATGAGGGATGGGAGACATCCCCAAAAAGGACTGTGGGACCCCACTCTTGCTCTCACTGCTTTTTGGCTTGAAATGTGACTGCTTGCTCTGACATGCATGCCTGTCATTATCATGTGCCGTCTTTGCAAGACGCCAAAGCGATATGTCTACCTGATTTTGAACCTGAACCTCCAACACTGGGAGCTCAGCAAACTTTTTTACTTTACAAGTTAGTAACCTTGGGCATTTCATTATAGTAATACTAAACTGACTAATACCCACTTCTTGTTGGCAGAACTTAATTGTAAAGACTTCAAAATCAGAAGTCTGGGAAAGTGTTCCAAGGAGAAGGGATGAAGGGAATCTTGAATAAAGCAGAGAAATCAAAGTTGATGTGACAAAGAAAGACCACTGACTTTAAAGATCCCTTGACTTCCTTGTCTATAAGATTACTCTGAGAGGTTCAGTGGGGAAGGTGATAAAGGACCCAGTAGTAGCAGGACACAGAGGGAACAGGGATGAGAACTCTCTGAATGTTCTATCTTGTTTTTACTCATAGATACAATTCAGAGAGGAGAATTTTCTTTTTAATTTTTTAAACTTTTGTTCTAATTAATTATGCATGACAGTAAAATACACGTATTTTATATCATGGAGTATAATTTCTTTTTTCTGATTGTACACATTGTAGAATCACATTGGTCATGCAAACATATATGTACATAAGATAACCTCTGCTTCATTCTACTATCCTTTCTACCCCTGTACACCATCCTCTCCCTCCACTCCCCTCTATCTAATCTAAAGTAACTCTATTCTTCCCTAGCCCACTTCCCCCCGGGGAAGAATTATCTACCAGCAGTATTGTCACTTTTTCTATTTGGTGCTTTGTTTCCACTATTGACTCAACACCATCAGCAGAAGCAATGGCCACTGAAGACAGCATAGCCAGGTCAACTCAGGCCAAGTGGAGCTGGTCAATGACACAGTGCCTGGCCTGCAAGTCGGGCAGGCAGTGCTGAACGCATCTGTGTAACACAGGAATTAGCTGCATTATGGCTTGGAATTTACTGTGCAAAACTGTTGTTATAGTTAATAAAATCTGTGTAACTTAATAGTTTTTCCCACAAGGAAAACTAGAACACATTCACTTTTCTGTTCTCACATTTCCACCCCCGACACAAATTTCCTTTCCTTAGGAACAAAATAGCAGTCATGTTTTAATACTGGATCACCTTTAGGCTCAATCTGAAGTTGTGTCTTCATTATCTATCCCCAACCCTAGAGGAGAAGGGGAAAGCATGCAATGTTTTCCTTGTTTTAGTATTTCCAGAACACCCAGGGGCTCTAACTCAAATTTTTCCTGAAATATTCAGCATAAGAATTGGACTCAAACTGGTAAACCTCAGTTTGAAACATGAAAATAAGAATGAACAAAGATGTAGTTATGAAGGAGAAAAGTCGAGTTGCACAGGATTTTGTTTTAAGGTGACTTAAACAAAACCCATGAGGCTGGGGGTATAGCTCAGTTGGGCAAAGTGGGTGCTTAGCATACACAAGGCCCTAGGAACCCTAGCACCAAAATAAAGAAGCAGAGCCTATAATGTCAAAAGTATCTAAACACTAAAGATATTAAGAAATGTTGTAGATTTCAAAAAAACAATGTGGAAAAGCACCTCTCAGTAATATTTTGAACTGCTGCATAAATAAAGAACCTCAGGGAATGATTGAAATGATCAGGGAGAATAAAACGGCAGGACAAGCTCCCTGTTAAAATTACCCATTTGTTCCTTGCTGAGCTGGACATAGTTCAGAACCAAATTCATTCCATACCCCAAGATTCAGTCCCTTCCCTTGGAACAAAAGCATCAAAATTTTAAAAAATAATAATAATTTGAGATAGAAGAGGAAAATAAATTCAAAATTCCAGGGGCTTGGGGACAGGGTGAAATGGGGAGCTAATCAATAGCTATGTAGGGTCAGTTTTGCAAGATGGGAGAATTCTAGCGACTGGTTGGACAATGACGTGTATATACTTAACACTGAAATTGTGCTTTAAAAGGGTTAGGATGGCCAGGCACAGTGGCACACATCTATAATCCCAGTGGCTCGGGAGGCTGAGGCAGGAGGATTGTGAGCTCAAATTCAGCCTTAGCAACTCAGTGAGGTCCTAAGCAACTCAGCAAGACCCTGTCTCTAAATAATACACACACACACACACACACACACATGTCTGTATATATATGTGTGTGTGTATATATGGGCTGGGGATGTGGTTCAGTGGTTAACAGCCCCTGAGTTCAATTCCTGGTACCAAAAAAAGAAAAGAAAAAGAAAAGTTAAGATGGTAAATTTTATGTGTATTTTATCAAAATTAAAAGTTTCATGCTTAGAATAATATTCTCTAGAAACCCCTGTAATATTAGTGTTCTGGTCCAAGAGGGAAGGTATCAGAGCCTGATGATAGCACTTCACCATTAGCTGCCTGCTGACCACATTCCAACAAAGCTCTGCAGAACACCAGGCAAGGGCAGGTGGACACCAGGATCTCCCTCGAGGCCCCACACCAGGTACAGCAAGCCAGATGAATACCCCATGACAGCCATGAAACACAAGATGCATGGCCAAGCCTGTGTCTCTTCTCCGAGGAAATTCAAGCTCAGATAGTCCTAGAGATAGCAGCCACATGATGCTTAGGGAGACACCTGGCTGGGCATGGAACACTGTAGAGTCTGGAAACTCTGTCCCTAGTGTCCAGCTCTGGCAATGTCCCAGTGAATATTCAGAGCCCTGGAAGCCTTTGTCACATTTCCTTGGCAGCATGGGGGCCAAGCCAGGTGGACCTATTGCCAACAACTCACTGTGGCTCTCACTGGGCAACCTGAGGACACCGTGAGGAATGAGGGATGGCAGAATGAGGGAGCACAGAAGAGTAGGTGGTGGGGCAGTTCGGGAGAAGCTGCTGGTACACCAGGCAGAATTTTCACAAGGTCACCATCTCTGGGCATGACCCTAAGCATGCCCAGAGACAGACAGGCATCCTCAGTTAATAGCATCCCAACAGGAAGGGGCTACATTTTCTAGTCCCCAAAGCAGAAACATCAACATTCCCAGGGACACATGCTGAAATGCATACCCTGAAGTCCTCTCTAGACCCTCCTAAATCAGAGACTGGAGGTGGCCAGGCCATCTGTGTTGAACAAACCCCCCAGGGCTTCTTACTCTCCCCTAGAGTATGAGAACCAGTGAGGGTTTTAACACTGTGCTAATTTTGATGGTCACCAGAGAAAAGTTTGTTGTCTATTTCATATGGTAATTAAGTGAAATTGATGTCATTTTTCCTCCAAAGAGAGCCTGCCTGGAATGTCTCAGGTTTTTCATTCCATTCCATGGTTGTTAAGGAAGCTAAGAACAACCAAAGCTCTGTCAAGTGGCTCTGTTTTCCAATTTGGCTGCTCAAACAGGGAGTTTCTGGTGTCCGCACCACCTGTTTCCATCTGCAATTTGTTCTTTAAAGTCACGTATGCAAAAAAGGCGCGACACATCTTCAAAATCCACAATAGCCAAACCAGCACCAGCCTGGTGGAGGCTTCCTTCTCTCCACATAGCTGCATGGCTTGGCTGGAGACACAGTGCCAGGAGCAGGACTCCACTCCCCTGGAAAAGAGCTGGGCAAAAGAATTTATTCATTACAGTGCTGGGGATGGAACCCAGGTTCTCATGCATGTTACGCAAGCACTCTACCACTGAGCCCCAGCCTCAGCTCTAGGAGAAGCTTTTAAAACAGACATCAGTGCACAGTGCACACTGCCCCTCTGCTTAAGCCCATCAGCAGCTCCCTGCCACATGCCAAGAAAAGCCAACGGGCCATGCCCTGGTGTAATGGTCTGCCTGCTGCTCACAGTCCCCACCACCCTCCCATCACACACCAGGAACTGCCCATTTGGGTGCACTCAAATGCCAAGCTGATCCCTGCTGGGGGGATCCTCATGTCAGATTGTCACTACCCACTGTAAGAGAAGGGTCACATCTCACAGAGGCCACCTCAGTCACTTGTTATCACTTGTTTTTTTTTTTTTTTGCACAGCAATTAATCGCTCTCTGATCTTCCTTCTCAATGGTTGAACACTGCCTATTGTTCCTTCTAGGGAGCCTGAAGAGGATGAGACCTGGAGTCATTTCTACTCTACTCCAGATGAGGGTAGAAGAGGCTCTAGCTCATGTTAAGTGCAATAAACACAGATGAACAGAATCGACACATCTCTTATTTTTGTGGTAAAATGCATATAACATAAAACCATCTCCGCCACTTTTAAGCGTACAGTTCATGGAGTCAAGAACATTCACATACATGGCTATGCAAATATCACCACCATCTCCTGAACATCATCTTGCAAAACTCATATGCTGTGCCTATTAAACACTTACTCCCCATTCCTGCCACACCCAGCTCCCGACAACTAACATTCTACTTTCTGTCTCTATTTATTTCACGACTCTAGGTATCTCACGACTCTAGGTATCTCACGTAAGTGGAGTCCTTCAGTATTTGTCTTTTGGTGACTGGCTTATTTCACTCAGCATTATGTCCTCGGGCAGCATCCATATTGTAGCATCTGTCAAAATTTCCTTTTTAAGGCTGAATAATAATCTAGCGTATGTATGAGTCATGTTTTCTTTATTCATCCATGAATGGATACTTAATTGCTTTCACTTTTTGACTACTGGAAACAATGCTACCAGAGTACAAGTACCTCTTTGAGACTCTTCTAAATTTCTGTACATACAGAAGTAAAATCATGGGGTCATATATCATTTGAGTCAGCCTCTTTTATACCCTAGTCTTTGTACTGGCTAGACACTTCGAAGTTGTTGTTGTTGTTGTTTTTTTCTTTTAATGGGGACCAAACAGCATCTATTGCTATTTTCATGGGAGTTGGAGATTTCTCCCACAGGGTCTGCTCTGGAGGAAAGATGGGGCCCTATTCCCACTATGGAATCTGAAGGTAATTGAAACTCACTCTGCCTGCTCTCACAACCGGAGAACAGACCTGTTCCCTAAATGCACCCCCATTCCCAGGGCTTTAATTCTAAAGGAGGGATACAGGTAATTAGGAGACATTCTTAGGACAGAGACTTGGTGGCAGGAATCCAGTGGTGGACATCAGCATCCAGCAATGTGTCACCAGCCCTGGATTCTGGCCTGCCCTCCACCTTGATGTCTCCTGATGCCTGATCTCCCTGAGTCCCTTCCCCTAAAACCCCTGCCCCAACTTCCTCCCCCATTTTTGGGCCTGGTAGTCTAGACCTCCTTCTGATCCTGGACATCTCCCTCTATACCTCTAAATACATTTTCCTGTTCTACATCAGTTAGTCCAGATCCAGTCTGTTGCTTATAATCAACAACCCTGATGGAGACAAGGGCCAGGCTGCCTGCTTCAGGGTTTAAAAAGCTTCCTTCCTTCCCTGTTGAAGAACAAGACCACTTATGAGCTGCCAGATTCCTTCTATGCTTCTTCGTGGTTATACAAGTCCTCAAAAAATGACCACAGGGCTAGGGATGTAGCTCAGTGATAGGACGCTTGCCTAGCATACGCGAGGCCCTGGATTCAACGCCCAACAGCATAAAAAACAAATTTTCAAAAATAAATGACCACAGTAGTTCTGCTCTCATAGCAGTCATTGCTTCTGTCACTTTGGAGTCCCTGCAACAGGTAAGGCTGAGAAGCCCTTCCTAAGCAGCCTTTGTTCTCTCCAGTTCTTCTTAACCATGCAGGTTTTATCTTCTCCTTTCTCCACCACCCTCCTTCAAAGGCAAGGTGTGCACCAAGAGGGACTGACAGGACTGCCCATGGCACAGCACCTGCCTCGTGGGTAAGCATGTCATTGCCTCTGTGTAGGAACCTGTTCTGCCAGACTTCAGTATACACCACATCCCCAGGGTGTTCTTGGAATACAAAAGGCTTTTCAGAAGCAAATTTACCAGGGAATTTAAAAGTACACTCTTTGTTAACATGACTTCAGTGCTAAATCCTTTGCTAAGGATGTTGGTATAGGGCACCTGTCACTGATATATAGACTCACCGACTCCACAAATATCTCTGGATCATCTGCATGTATACTGAACATGAAGTATGGTGATAATGTAGACAAAGCCCTACTTTATTGAGCTTACAGAAACTGGAAGGACAGATAGTAAGTAGGATGGGTATTTTTAATTATAGTACAATATGTGTAATATCAAACTTACCATTGAGCAAACTGATAAGGGTACATTTTAGTGGCATTAAAGACATTCACATTGTTCTACAACCATCACCCTGACTCATCTCCAAAACTTTTGTAATCTTGCAAAACTGAAACCTTACATATGAAACACTAATACCCCATTCTTCCTCCTCAGTCCCTAGCAACCACCACTGGGCTTCCTGTCTCCGAGAGTTCCATTACTCTAGTTGCCTCAGATTAATGGAGTCATTTAGTATTTGTCTTTTGATGACTGTTAATCTCACTTAGCATCATGTCCTCAAGGTTTATCCATGTTGTAGGATTTACAGGAATTTCCTCCTTTTGTAAATTAAATAGTATTTCACTGTACATATATGACATATTTTATCTACTCATCCAGCACTGGATACTTGGGCTGCTTCCACTGTTTGGTTTATTGTACATAATTCCACTATGATCGCAGGTGTACAAATGTCTTGTGTCCTTGTTTTCGGTTCTTTTGGGGGTAGTTATTCAAAAGTGGAATTGCTAAATCACATAGGTGTTTTCTCCCAAAAGAACCACACTGTTTTCCACAGCAGCTATACCACTTTACACTCCCACCAGCAGTGGTGAGGGTTTCTATTTCTCTACAATCTTACCATCTTTAGTTTTGTTTCTGGGGATGTTTTTGTTTGCTTTACAAGAGCAATCCCAGTGGGCATGAAGTGGTCTATATCCCTTATGATTATTGATGTTGAGCCTATTTTCATGTACTTTTTGGCCATGAGTATATCTTCTTTGAAAAAATGTCCATTCGAGTCCTTTGCACATCTTTAAATAAGATTGTTTGTTTGTGGGGTTCAGGAGATCTCTATATGTTCTGGATATTATCTAATATGTGATTTCCAAATATTTTCTCCCATTCTTGCACTGCCTTTTTACTTTGTTGATAAGTGTCCTCTGATACACAAAACTTTTTAATTCTGATGAAGTTTAATTCATCTGTATTTCCCTTTTCAGCTGTATCTTTGATATAACATCCAAGAAATCACTGCCAAATCAAATGTTACGAAACTTTTCCAATAGGTCTTCTTATAATTTTAGCTCTTACATTTAGGACTTCAATATAATTTCAGCTAACATCTGCATGTGCTACCAAAGTTCTGGCTTCTTTCTTTTGCATGAAATTATCCAGTTTTCTTGAATATCCATGTGTAGAACTAGATCCCTCTCTCTCATCCTGCACTAAAGTCAAATCAAAGTGGATCAAAGACTTAGGAATTAAACTAGAAACTGCAACTGATAGAAGAAAACATAGGGTCAACACTCCAACATATTGGCGCAGGCACCAACTTCCTTAACAAAACTCCTAAAGCTTAAGAAGTAAAACAAATAATAAGTGGGATGCCATAAAATTAAAAAGTTTCTGCACAGCAAAGGAAAAAATTAAGAACATTAAGAGAGAGCCTACAGAATGGGAGAGAATCTTTGCCAGCTACTCCTCTGACAGCAGTTTAACATCCAGAATATATAAAGAACTCAAAAAGCCTCCCCCCCACACACACATCACAACAGCAACAACAACAAAAAAACAATAAAAAGGCAAAAGAACAAAACACACATTTCTCAAAAGCAGCACCACAAATGGCCTACAAATATATGGAAAAAAATGTTAAACATCCCTAGCAATCACAGAAATGCAAATCAAAACTACATAGATTCCATCTCACTCCAGTCATAATGGCAATTAACAAGAAGACAAACAATGATGAGTGCTGGCAAGGATAAAGGGGGATGGGACACTCAAACATTGCCCCTGGAACTACAAATTAGAACAACCACTCTGGAAAGCAGTAGGGAGATTCCTCAAAAAAACAAGAAATAGAACCACCACATGATTAAGCTATCCCACACCTTGGTATTTATCCAAAAGAACTGAACTCAGCATACTATATTGCTACAGACATATCAATGTTTATAGCTTACAGCAGTGCGATTCACAATAGCCAAAATATGGAACCAGCCCAAGTGCCTGTCAACAGATGAATGGACCAAGAAAATGTGGTATATATACACAATTGGGTTTTACTCAGCCATAAAGAAGAATGAAATAATGGCATTTGCCAGTAAATGGGTGGAACTGGAGAACATCATGCTTAATGAAATAAATCAAGGTTAGGGTCAAATGTTTTCTCTCATACACGGAAGTTAGAACAAAGGAAGGGGAAAAGAGGGAGGGGTCAGATATTATAAAGAGAAGATCAGAGGTGAAGTAGATAAGGATATTGAGGGGGAAGGAAGAGGGATGGGATGAATTTGACAAAATCAAGCTATGTATGTGTATAAATATATCAGAGGGAATTCCACTTTTATGGATATCTATAAAGGACCAATCAGAAATACATGAATAAAAAGAAGACTAATAGAGTAGAAGACAGAGAATAGGGAAGAGAGGGAGGAGAAAGAGTGGGGGCACTGGGTCTTAAGTAAATTAAATTCCATGCATATATGATTAAATGAAGCCAACTATTATATATAGCTATAATGCACTAATAAAAGCATTAAAAAAGAAATTACCAAGTTTTTCCCAGTACAAATTGTTGAAAAGTCTGTGACTCTCCCTTGGACGATATTGGCATCCTTGTCTAAAACCATTTGATCATATATGGAAATGTTATTCCATATGTTATTATTCCATTGGTTTACAGGTTTGATTACTATAAAGAGTTTTGATTACTATAATTTTATGGCCAATTTTGACAAAAGGAAGTGCAAGTCCTCCAAATTTTTCTTTCTCTTTCAATATCGTTTTGGCTATTCAGGGTCTTTTGAGATTTCATATGAATTTTAGGATCCATTTCCTTCAGAAATAGAAAAAAAAGTCATTGGTATTTTGATAGAAATATCATTGAATCTGTAGATTTGGGTGGT
This sequence comes from Marmota marmota marmota, assembly GCF_001458135.2. Classification (NCBI taxonomy): domain Eukaryota; kingdom Metazoa; phylum Chordata; class Mammalia; order Rodentia; family Sciuridae; genus Marmota; species Marmota marmota. The sequence goes on from NW_026000196.1 coordinate 17,410,888, forward strand.
ATTTATATTGTAACAAACAGCAAATCTCTCAATCCATGAAAATGATAACTTTCCATTTGTGCTTGTTTGATTTCTATAATAAAAGTTTTATAGTCTTCAGTGCATAAATCTTGGTTACAAGGATTTTATTCTTTTCAATGCTGCTGTGTTAAGTGAAACTGTTTTTCCTTGTCAGTTTGTATCCTGTCAACATAAGTGAAAATGCAGCGAACTTGTGGGAATTGATTTTGTATGATGTTATTCTGAATTTGTATGTTTGTGTGTCTGTCTGTCTGCTGTCTGGGTAGGGAGTAGAAGCACAAGCATGCCCGCTTTAGGGTTTTCTACATATAAGATCACACCATCTGTGAACAGACATCATTTTAACCTTTTAACTCTTCATTATTGGGATAGTTTTTACTTCTTTTTTCTTATCTAAATGCTCTGATTAGAACTACAATGAAAGAAGTAGCAAAAGTGGGCATCATGGCCTGATTTCTGATCTTGAAGGAAAAGTCTTCATCTTCTCACTATTGAGTGTGGTGTTAGCTATGGGTTTTTCATATATGGCTTTCATAATGTAAGGTATTTCCTTTGATTTCTAGTTTATTGAGTAATTTATCATGAAAGGGTGCTGAATTTCAAATTATTTTTCAATTTAGATGACTCTTGATTTTCGCCTAATTTTATTAATGTGGTATATTAGGTTTATTGATTTGTGTATTAAATATTTATACATGTATAAATGTTATATTTGTTGTATCCATTTTTTATTATTATTTAATACCCTTTCACTATCACCTTCTTAAGGTCTATTTTACTGACATGAATACAGCTACCCTGTTCTCTTTTGGACACCATTTGCATAAAATATCTTTCTCCATCCTTCACTTTCAACCCATTCCTGACTTTGGATCTAAAGTGAGTTTCTTGTAGACATATCATTGAATCATGATTTCAAAAAAATCATTTTACCAATTTCTATCTTTTGATTTGGAAGTTTAATCCATTTACATTTAAGACAATAACTGAAAAGGAGGAACTTCCGCATTTTGCTATTTATTTTCTATATAACTTTTTTGTCCCTAATTTCCTGCACTACTAACTTCTTTTGTATTAATTTTTTTTCCTGTAGTCAAACTTTCTAATACCCTCTGATTTCTTTTTGTGTAGATTCTACAGATACTTTCTTTTTTTTTAAAAGAGAGAGAGAGACAGAAAGAGAGAGAGAGAGAGAGAGAGAGAGAGAGAGAGAGAGAGAGAGAGAGAGAATTTTTTAATATTTATAATTTTCGGCAGACACAACTTCTTTGTTTGTATGTGGTGCTGAGAATCGAACCCGGGCTGCACGCATGCCAGGCGAGCGCGCTACCGCTTGAGCCACATCCCCAGCCCTACAGATACTTTCTTTGGTGTTACATTTAATAAGAATTACGGTTATAACACACTATTTTGACTTTATACCAGCCTAACTTCAAAAGTGTAAAGAAAGCTTGTCACAGAAGGATTTCTTTTTCAAAAGCACATAAATATGGAACTGCAAGTCCAAACAGGGACTACTGAATCAAAGCAGGCTTCTGTGATCAACACAGCAGAGTGGGCTTCTTTAGAGGGACCAGGAAGGAAGGAAGGAAGGAAGGACCCTCTGAGGCGATGTTTATAAGTATCCTAAAAGACAGAAAAGCTTACTTGGTAAAGAACAGAAGAGCACTCCTGGCAAAGGCCACAGGTCACAGAGGAGCTGGGTACCTTAGAAACAGGTGGCCCACATAGTGGAAGCCAAAGCTGAGATAGGGAAAAGAATGAGGTGCAGGAGATGTGGTGGACCCTGTCACACACATAGTCAGGAGGGGCCCCAACAGCAAGGGGAAGCTACAGAGGGGCATATGCTGCTGAGTGACAGAGCCCTAATTCTTCTGGAAGAAGACTTTGCTGGCCACTCTTCAGCAAGGATTTAAGAGGGAAATTGAAGTGAGGAGCCCACCAAGGAAGTACCAGCAGCTGTCAAGGCCAGAAACAATGGTGGTCAGTTCAGGCCATAAGGGAGATAAAGAATGGATTGAGATGTGGGTGTCACTTTGAGCAAGGTGCCATGGGGTCCTCAGCCCTGGGCTGAAGTCTTTGCCTTGCAGGGTACCCATGGGCCCTGTCATTCCTCAGAGCCTCCGTTTCCTTCTCTATAAAATAACAAAATTCACCAGCAGACTGGGGGTATAGCTCATTGGCAGAGCGCTTGCCTAGCATGTGTGAGGCACTGGGTTCGATCTTTAGCACCATATACAAATAAACAAATAAAGGCATTCTGTCCATTTACAACTAGCAAAAAGATAAAAAAGAAAAGTCACCAGGCAGGAGGCAGCAGTGACGTGAAAGCTCCCGCCTTCTGGCAGGTCTGGGGCACATCACAAACATCCCTTTCCTCCTTCTCTCTAATGTGGGAGACCGGGCCAGCGGTGGACACTCATCTAACATGCTGCCACCGAGATGCTATGAAAACTATGAATGAAACTTGGCACCAAATTCTCTTGGCTCAGGATACGGTTTAAGCACATGATTATCGGCCTTGGGGACAGGGCCTATCTGGGTCCCTGACAAGTTCCACATTGCGGGGGTCACGGTGGCACACTGGGGCAAGTAGAGGCTCTGCCTACAGAGACCCAAGTGGGAAGGCAAGAAGGCAGTGGGTACCCAGCCATCTGCACCAAGGATTCTCTTCCCTCAGCCTGGAAAGAAATGTAGTGGAATGAAAATGGCAACCAATTCTGGAAGGTTTCCCTCCAAATCCAGGGGGTTAAAAAGCCAGAGCTACTTCAATCCTGTAGCCCCCAAAAACCCTCTCTGGAGGAGAGAGAAGGCTTGACAGCATCCTCGTCCTTCCTCACTGCTCCTGGGGGCTATTCTAATGACAGGGCTCTGTGTCCCAAGCTCATCCGTTCCCTTCCTCCTGGCTCACAGGTTATCTCACTTCTCACAGAATCCCTCTCTAAAACAGCCACAGGCAGGAGAGAAACTTCTGTATTTTCCTAAACTGGGATTTAAGGGATTGAGGTGAGAGGAGGTGGTGTTGGAGGCCGGTCTTGTTCAAAACAAGATATGTCAGAAGGTAAGTGTTTTTCCTATGTACTGGATGGCGGCCCAGGGAGGAAAGGGTTGCATAGAGAGGCATCAGTGTGCCTTGGTCTGCAGACTCCAGTTTGCATTTGCTTCAACCAGGCCACAAACTGCAAGTACAGACCACTGAAACGACGAGGGTCCTCACATAACACTGTACACACAGCAGGCAGGCCTCCTGAGGAAACGTTCCAATCCAACCTTACTGTGAGTGGTCCCACAGCTGCCATCAGCAGTTTACTATGAAGCAGCTGAAGAGGAAAAAGCAAGGAACACAACGTTCCATCCTCCTGCCCTTCAATCTTCCAGCCCATGTAGGGTGGGGTAGGGAGGTGTTCCCATATATCATCCTCATCCCTCCCTTCCCAGCCTGTCTTAAAATGCCCAAATGGTAAGCTATGAAAATGAGTGTCAAAGCAGAAGCTGTGCCTTATTACTGTCTTAGCTGATGTAATGAATGATTATTCCTTACATTTGCACATTGGATGATTAAAAAATAAAATAAATGAGATGAAAATATCTGCAGGTAGAAGAGCCTGGTACAGAGCCAGGCCCCCCATCCTTCCTCTCAGGCTTCACTGGGGCAGTCCTTCATTAACCTGTACTGGGGAGACTGGGTTTGTGAAAATGGAGAACTCAGAACTCATAAGTATTTCTTAAAAAAATAGAGCCAAGAGCCCTGAAAATTACCAAAAGCAGGAGACACAACTGCAGATTAGAGAAGAGTGCACTGCCAGCAGATTTACAAAGTGGGAAGATTGTTCCTCGGTGAGGTGGGAAACTCACTGAAACCACAGAGACACAGAGTCACAAGCTTCAGGATATAAGAAATACTACACCAGAGACGCACCAGCCTGGCTGCCGGTGGTGGTAGCAGTGGACGCTGAGGGAAGCCGGGGGAGGGCTGGCAGCCAGCAGATAAAGAAAAGAAAAATTGGCTGCAAAGCCTGTGGATCACAGAGGAAGGGTGGTTTCAATGGAGGCAGGGTCAATGGAGAAGTGGTTCAGTGAAAGCCAACCCAAAATAGCTCGTCCCAGGGGCAGTTTGTGGGAATCAAGATCACTGGTGGAAAGCAGTTCCTAGGCATGGAAAACACCCGCACTTGGTGAGGACACCGGTTGCCACATGGTGCTGTAAGTGCTGCGCAACAGCAAGTGGAGAAGGAGACTAGGAATCCACAAAGGAAGTTGCCAGCATTCACCTAGGACAATTCCCAGAGTGTGCCTGAACCAGAGTGACTGAAAATACCTGGACGATACAGGCTCTGGATGCCAAGGGAGAAAGCCCCCTTGGTTGCTGGCGCTCCGTAAGAGCCATTGGGAAGATGCCTATAGTGGTCCCACAGAAGCATCTGCAGTCCTGGGCAGATGCTTCTGTGGGATTTATAACAGTGAAGGTGAAACCTATGGAGGTATAGTCCCTAGATCCTAAAAGTGGATTTTACTAGAGGTCCTTGAAATCCAGGCATCTAGCAGAGACTGGCATCACCCCAGCAGGCAGCATGAATCAAATCTCAAACACCCACCAACAAAGTTCCAAACTTCAGTCAAGACCAAAGCCCAACTACTACAGAAATACACACCTTGTCAGCACCCTCCCGTCTCTCCCATCCAGTACTGGGAGCCTGGAAGCTGAGATCTACCACAACCAGCTTTGCCTCCTAGCCACAACGGCTGCCAGCTAAGTGAGGAACACAAAGGTGTTGGACTTAACATCTCTCAGCCCTCGACCCAAGGACTACAAAGCCAAAAAAGAAATACAAAGAACAAAATTTCATCTCTGCCAATGTCTTTGACTACCTCAGCACAAACAAGCAATTTATTTCTCATTAAGATTTTATTTTTTCTTTCACTTTTCTTTTTTTCTATCCATATTCCCCATTTAAAAATATATTCTTATACTTTTATTCTTTTATAATTTTAATTTTTTTCAAATATCATTCATTGTATTTTAATTTTTAATGTTTTGCTATTCTGAAAAATTCTGTGTGTATGTATGTGTAGTGGGGTGTTCTCATTCTGTAGATAGGTTTGAAAAAAATATATATTTTCATATAATTTTACTTTCACTAACTGCTTTCCTCTGTACCTGTTTATTATTTAGCCTTGGTTTGACATGCAGGGGGGTGTAATTATACATGAGTTTGAGTTGTTTTAATCACACACATTTGCTTATTTGTTTACAACTTGGTTTTTGTCCCTCTTATTACCCTACTTCAATCCCTTCCCTGTTCTTTCCTGTTCGCTCTTCCTCTTTCATTTTGAAAATATTTTTAATTTTTTATTTCTCCTTCTCTATAACTGACATATGCTACCTATCTTCTGCCTCTCCTATGCTCACTTTTTAAATTCAAACTTTCTCTTGCCTTCCTACCCTATTTTTCTTCACATAAGAAACTGTAATCCCACTAAATAGAATTATATAGTTTAGGTTACTTATAACCTATTCATGTTGTTGTGATTATTAATCATTGGATGACAGACACCTGCTATCTAATGCCTGATCTATTTCAGGTTTCTAAATTGTAAATACTGTTGTTAAATGCTGACTCCCACCAATCCTATGTAAGTGGCAATTACTGTTATAGACATTTAGGTTAAAGCTGAACATCTATTATTAACATTAGTGCTATTCCATTCTCCCCCCTTCCTCTAAGAAGGGTTGGAAAGTGATTGGGACATGTCAAGTTCAGAGTGGAGATCCTGCTGCAGAGCAATACCCACAACTCAATCAAGTAAAAGTGAATTTAAGCCCACACAAGATTTAGCCCCTACCTGAGACATAACATTACTTTATCACATAGAACAGGGAAGACAAGGAGGCCCTAAGGAGGAACAACAAGGGTAGGGTGGGTATGGTGTCTCATGCCTGTAATTACAGAGGCTCAGGAGGCTGAGGCAGGAGGATCACAAGTTCAAAGCCAGCCTCAGCAAAGTCGAGGCTCTATACAACTCAGTGAGAACCTGACTCTAAATAAAATATAAAATAGGCCTGTGGATGTGGCTCAGTGGTTGAGTGTCTCGAGTTCAATCCCCAGTACCCACCCACCCCCCAAAAAAATGAAGAATGAAGCAGCAAACATAGGCAATGAAAGACCATTTCAATTAAAAAAAAACAGATATTGAAAAGAAAATAATAAGAACTCCTGGAAAAGACATAATTAATCAAATTAAGAGTTCACTTGAAAGCATCACCAAAAGATTATGTTGCATATATAACAGAATATATGCCTCAAACATAAAAATTCAGGCCTTGAAGACAGAGTGTATGAACTTGAAGACTCATTATGCAATAAAGAAAAAAATAAATCATGATCTGGATATACAAGAACTCTAGAAAAGAATGTGAAGATATAGATTAAAGCATCAAGAATATTTTAAATAAGATAGTAACAGAAAACTTTCTCACTACAAATGAGATAGATATCAACATACAGGTGGCATATAGGACCCAAAATAGACAAGATCAGAAGAGAAATTCTTCAAGACACATCATGTTAAAAATTACTAATACATAAAATAAGAAAAGAACATTAAAATTGCAAGGAAAAATGTCAGGTCACATTTAGAGGCAAACCAATAAGGTTAACCTCTCATGTCTTAACTCAGACCCTAAAACCAAGGAAAGCCTACAATGAGATATGCAAAATTATAAAAGAAAACAATTGCCAGTCAAAATTGCTATACTCAGCAAAGCTTTCTTTCAAAATCAGTGTGGAAATAAAAACTTTCCATGACAAGGATAAACTAAAAGAATTTATGACTACCAACCCACCACTACAAAGAATACTCAAAAATATACTGCACACAGAGGAACTTAAAAAACAAATTCCAAAGTCTCCAAATAGATGAAGATCACTAGAAGAGTAACCAACTAAATGAACTAAATGAAAATCAAGACAAAATTTAATAAAGCAAAGAAATTAAAATGGCTGAAAATTACAAATTCATATCCAAAATAACACTGAATGTAAATGGGCTCAACTCCCCAATTAAAAGACAGATTACCAAAATAGATTAAAAAAAAAGAGAGATCCAACTCTATGCCATCTGCAAGAGTCTCATCTCATTTGCAAAGACACCCACAGGCTAAAGGCAAGAGAATAGAAAAAATATTCCATGAAAATGGAGTCCCCAAACAGGCAGGAGTAGCTATTCTCATATTTGATAAAGCCAAGTTCTACCAAAAATTAGTCAGAAGAGACAAAGAAATCCACTACTTCATGGAAAAGGTAAAAATCCAAAAGAAGATATAACAATATAACTATATAACATTATATAACAATACATTCCAAATGTTTGTATACATCTAATTACATTAAAAATATACTTCAGGATATAAAATTCCAGATAGACCCCAACATAATAATATTGCATGATTTCAATACACCTCATCAATAAACAGGACATCCAAACATAAAATAAAAAATATTGCCAACTAAATACTATGAACTGAATGGAACTAATAGACATCAACCAAATATTTCACCCCCAAACAGCTGAATTTACCTTCTTCTCAGCATATCATGGAATATTTTCCAAAATAGACTCTATTCTAAGACACAATGTAAATCTGAGAAAATTTTAAAAAATGATATAATTCTATGCATCCTATCAGATCATAATGGAATGAAACTAGAAATCAATAGCAAGAAAATAACAAAAACGTAAAGACAAAGATTGAATAATACTCTTAAAGAAAGAAGGGATCATAGAAGAAATCAAGAAACTCAGCAACAAATGAGAATAGACATGTAACATATCAAAATCTCTGGGACAGTATAAAAGCAGTTTTAAGAGAAAAACTTAGAGCATTGAGTGCCTTCATTATAAAACAGAGAGAGAGAGAGAGAGAGAGAGAGAGAGAGAGAGAGACCAAATAAGCAAGCTGATGCTCCACCTCAGGGTCTTAGAAAAAGCAGAAAAATCTAATTCCAAAAGCAGTAGAAGATAATAAAGATCAGAGGTGAAATTAATAAAATACATAAGATCAATGCAAGAAAGAATCTGTTCTTCAAAAAATTAAGTAGGATTGATGAAACATTAGCCAATTTAACAAGAAAGAGAAGACTCAAACAATATTAGAGATGTACTGAAAAAGAAGATTACCATGGTCATTTCTGAAATCCAGAGGATCATTAAAAACTTTTGAAAATATATACCTCAATAAACTGGAAAATGTAGAAGACACTGAAAAGTTTCTAGATACATATGACCTACCCAAATTAAACCAGGAAGATATAGAAAACCTAAATAGATCAATATCAAGTAATGAAATTGAAACAGCAATTAAAAGCCTTCCAACAAAGAAAAGACCAGAACTGGGTGGATTTTCAGCTACGTTCTATAAGATCTTTAAAGAAAACTAATATCTGGCTTTCTCAAATTATTTCACAAAATTGAAAGAGAAGGAACATTCCCAAATACATTCTATGAAGCCAGTATAACCCTAATACAAAAACCAGGCAAAAATACATCAAGGAAAGAAAATTACAGACCAATATATCCCTAATGAACATAGATGCAAAAATCCTTCGTAAGACATTAGCAAACCGCATTCAAAAACACATTAAAAATAATATACTATGATCAAATAGGCCTCATTCTGGGGATGCAAGGTTGGTTCAACATACACAAATCAATAAATGCAATTCAGCACTTAAATAATATTAAGAACAAGAATCATATGATCATCTGAATAGATGCGGAAAAGCCTTTGATAAAATCCAGCTCCCATTCATGTTAAAAACACTGGAGAAACTAGGGATACCAGGAATTTACCTCAACATTACAAAGGCAATAGATGATAAACCAAAAGCCAATATCATACTGAATGGAGAAAATCTGAAAGTATTTCCTCCAAAATCAGGAACAAGACCAGGATATCCACCACTTCTATTCAATATAGTTCTCAAAACTCTAGCTAGAGCAATTAAGCAAGAAATGTAATTAAAGGGATACCAGTAGGAAAAGAAGCCAAACTATCTCTTTTTGCTAATGACATGACCCTATATCTATAAGACTAAAAATACACTACAAAAAGACATCAAGAGCTGATAAAAGAATTCAGCAAACAGCAGGATACAAGATCAATGCTTACAAATCAATAGCTTTCCTATACTTCAACAGAGATTATCCTGAAAAAGATATTAGGAAAACCATCCTTTTCACAATAACCTTAAAATTTTTTTGCAAACTAATCAAGAAGGTGAAATATCTCTAAAATGAAGATTATAGAACACTGAAAACAGAAACTGAAGGTCTTAGAAAATGGAAAGACAACCCATGTTCTTGGACAGAATAAATATAGTCAAAATGGCCATACTACCAAAAATAATATACAGATTCAATTCAGTCCTCATGAAAATACCAATGATATTCTTCACAGAACTAGAAAAAAAGTCCTAAAATTCATTTGGAAGAATAAGAGATCCAGAATAAACAAATTTTCAGCAAGAAGAATGATACAGAATGCATCACAATACCTGATCTCAAATTATACTACAGAGCTATAGGACAAAAACAGTATTACTGGCATCTAAATAGACATGAATACCGATAGAATAGAACACACAAAGATAAAATCCATACTTAAAGTCACGTGATACTTGACAAAAGTACCCAAAATATATACTGATGAAAAGATAGCCTTTTAAACAAACGCTTCTGGGAAAACTGGATATCCATATGTAGAAGAATGAAATTAAATCCTCTAACCCTGCACAAAAGTCAAATCAAGATGGATCAAAGACTTAGGAATTAAACAAGAAACTTTGCAACTTCTACAAGAAAACACAGGGTCCATACTCTATTCCATTTGTGCAGGCACTGACTTCCTCAACAAGATCTCTAAAGTTTAAGAAGTAAAATCAAGAATCATAAGTGGGATGCCATCAAATTAAAAAGTTTCTACACAGCAAAGGAAATGATTAAGAGTGAATAAAGAGCATTAAGAATGGGAGGAAATCTTTGTCAGCTGCTCCTCTAACAGGGTATTGTCCAGAATATCCAGAATCTATACAGAACTCAAAAAAAAAAAACAAAAAAAAAAAACTTAACATCAAAAAAACAACGTAAACAACACATGGGCAAAAGAAAGACATTTCACAAAAGAACACAAAGGCCCTATAAATAAATGAACAAATGTTCAACATCCCAAGCAATCATGGAAATACAAACTAAAACACTAAGATTTTATCTCACTCCAGTCAAAATGGCAATTATCAAGAACATAAGTAATAAAAAATGCTGGTGAGGATGTGAGGGAAAAGGGACATTCATACATTATTGTTGGGACTGCAAATTAGTAGAACCACTCTGGAAAGCAGTATGGAGATTCCTCAAAACGCTAGGAATGGGACCACCATCTGACTGAGCTATCCAAAAGAACTAAAATCAGCATACTATAATGATACAGACACATCAATGTTTACAACAGCACAATCCACAATAGCCAAATCACAGCATCACTCCAGATGTCCATCAGTAGATGAATGTATCAAGAAAATGTTATATATAAACACAATGGAGTTTTACTCAGCCAGAAAGAATAAAATTGTGGCATGTGCTGGTAAATGGATGGAAATGGAGAATATGCTAAAAGAAATAAGCCAGACTCAGAAAATCAAGGATTCAATGTTTTCTCTCATACATGGAACCTAGAACAAAATAAAGGAAAGAAGACAAAGAGTGGGGAAATCAGATGTCACAATGATATAGGGAAGACTGGTGAAGTAGAAAGAGATCAAAAATGAGGGAGGAAGGACAGGAAAGGGGAGAAAAATGGAATGAATTTGAAAAAAAAATCACATTACATGCAAATGTGAATATACCACAGGGAATTGCACCTTTATGAATATGTAGAAAGTACCAATCAAGAATAAATAAATGAGCAAAAGGAAGATCTGTAGCAAAAGGAGAGTGGGGAGGTTAGGGAGTGAAAGGGGGAAGGAAATGTGGATTGAAACTGAATGCCATGCATGTATGATTTTTGTCAAAAAGAACCCAACTACTATATATAACTATAGTCGTCTAATTTTTCAAAACTTTTTGAAGTTAACAAGAGCGATTCTGTTTCAGGGAATATACCCCAAAGAATTGAAAGCAGGGATTCAAATAGATATTTATATACCCATGTTCATAGCAGCATTACTCATAATAGTTGTCTTGATCCCTCTTCTGTTGCTATAACTGTACGATGGCTTGGGTGATTTCATGCTTCTGGAGGCCTGGAAGCCAAAGAGCATGGCACTACATCTGCTCAGCTTCTGGTGAGGACCTTCTGCTGCAATGGTAGAAGGCATCACATGGCGAGAGTGAACAATGTGCTAGCTTGGATCTCTCTTCCTCATCTTATAAAGCCACTAATCCTATCATGGGAGTTTTTGTTTAATGGGGACAAGGTTTCAGTTTTGCAAGACGAAAAAGCTCTGGAGACAGACAGTGGTGATGGTTACCAGATATTGTGTATGTACTTAATATCTAGGACTTTAAACTTAAAAATGGTTCCAATAGTAAATTTCATATTACATATATATTGTATCATTAAAAAAAAAAAGAAGAGCAAAGAGGCCTCCATGTTGAAAAGAGAATACCAGTGGCAGGTCCCTGGGCTTCCATCACTGGTCATCTTGCAAAAGAGCCTCTCATGTGAGGAGATGTGTGGGTCCATCAAACAGCCCAACACAAAGACTGCCCTCAAAGCCCTGCTGAAAGAACCTCTGTTTTAGAGCACAGCAAGTCTGAGCAGCATGAACAAGACAGAGGGAGCTTCCCAAGGGCAGAGAAGTCAGCCTGGTAAGTCAGTCTGACAAAACAGGGGCTCATTCCCTCCACCAGCAGGGTCACCATGGTGCTCCTCAGGACTAAGGTCATCAACATGCATTTCCCTGTGCAGTTAGGGAAGAGGCTTGGGCCAATGGTCATGGTCCTGCCAATGACATCCTGTGTGACCTGGTAGTGTCACAGTCTTGGGCCTTCTTCAACCTCTGGGAAATGGCCTGTGGGTCCCCTCCCCACAAGATGAGACTCAGTCCTGGTGTCCTCTGTGCAAGCCACAGCACGCCACTTAGCCCTCCAGCCACCACAGCCCCAGCTAGATGATGGCCAGGACTAGACTGTGGTAGGAAAAGAACGCTCATCCAGCTTTTCTTCTATCTCCTACCCACAGCCTCACCCAATCCACCTTTAGAACCCCAGAGGACCCTTAGAGCAACACCCCAACATGGACAAAGAGCTGCCACATGCAGACCTTGTATACCCTAAGCTACTCTGAGGCCCCTCTCTAAGTCTGTCACAATCAATTTCTTTCCCAGAAGTTGGATCCCTGTATACAGAGCTCATCACCCCAGTCATACAAGGGCACCTTCAGCTTGGGTCATTCCACCCTCAATCTGGGCGCTTTGCTTCCCCACTTTTTGGTGGTCCTACTCCTAAAGGTAAAGGCCCCACCCCTCTGGATGTCTTAGCTACCCCTCCCTCACCATACCCTTTCCACATCTTCATCCACATCTTTATGACTTCTCCTCTCCCTGCTCCAACCATATCAAACCACCTACCCTCTCCAAATGGTGCCAATGTACCTTTACCTCTGGGTCTCCACCTACTATGCCCACTGAGTGACCTCCCCACCCCTGATGTGGCCAGCACGCACTTCCTCTCTAATCAAGGGTTCACTCTTTTACAAAGACGTCCATACTTCAGGACAAGCACCAACCAGCCCACCACCTGAGTGCCAGTGGTTCCTGCAGATATTTCTATGGCAGCACAGATGTTTTACTTGCTAAGCTACAGTCTTCCAAGGGAAAGGCCTTTTGTGCATTTGTATCCCTGGTACCTAACACCATGCCAAAGATTTTAGAAGGTCTTCAAAAACACTTTCTGGGCAAATGGATCAACACGTGGAAGGTGAATGCCTTCAAAGCTAATATTTTGGGAGGCATCCCCTCCCCTCACTTATCCATCATGTAAAGGAGGTTTCTCTCTATCCCTATCCAACAAACTGGATTCAGACATAGGCTCTGTGACTCCTTTTTGGCTCCCTCAACTAAACGGCCTCTCTTCTCTCTTCCTGTAGGCTCGTGCAACATAAAGAAAGTTAAAATTTGATTGTGATTTCTTGCACTGGATTGTATATTTAGAGCATGGGCTGGGACTTGATTCTGAATGTCTCTGGAACAGGGTATTACACAGAGTAAGGATCTTGGGAAGCCTTCTGGTGACCAGAGGTGCAATCACTGAGTAGATTAGACACTTAAATACCTCAGGGGAGGACAGGTGGGCTAACGCTCTCCCTCAGGATGCCCACCACTCTTGCCTGCTGAGATGCCCAGAGACCAGAAGGCAACAGGTTCCAACCCCCAAGCCAGCTGCTTCTTCACCCAAGGCGGGCGAGGATGTTACACCTACTTCCAGGGCACTACTCAAGGAGAAAACAGAGCCCACAGGTATGAGGACCCCAACTCCAGACTCACCATGTTCATGACAGTGAGGATGAACCTCTGGGCAGCCTCTGCCCCGTGGTACTGCACCATGTCAGCATCAGCCACCACCAGGGTCTCCACCGTGTGCTCGTTGGTAAGCCGTATAGCGTTCCTCCGCTCCCGCCAGTCCCGAGACAGCCTGCCCTTTCTGGGCTTCTTCTTTTCTAGAAAATGGAGACATTTGTGCAGTCCTTGGTTTACTGATTTCTAAAATCCTACAGTGAAAAGGCCTTCCATGGAGCTTCCCCAAGAGAATGGTCAGTCTCCACTGGCCACTGATGGGACCAGCAGCCACAGATCTCTGTGGTCACATGGATGAACCTTAGTACACCAGGTAAGGGTGGCACTGACTGAGCAGAAGGGAAAGAGACAGGGCTTATCCCGTCCACTCCTATAGCCAAGGAAGTGCATGGGGCTGAAAGTCAGAAGGGACACATTCCCTTCAGAGGAACATGGAGAGCATGCATTGTGCAGAGGGAAAGGAAGCGTGGACCCAGTGAGGAGGGATCCGAGAGTCCTCATGTCAACAACACAGAACTGGGGAAAGCATCTGAAAGGTAACCCCCACACCAGCTATCTTAAAACTGGAACCAAGGAAGCAGGGGCTGAGGGTGATATTTTTATCCATTAAAGGGCCCACTTCTGACTGCTCAAGGTTGCTAGGTAAGGACTGTAATTGTACATGGAAATACCTTTGGCCAAAATGACAAGTTGATACAAATAAAACACACTTTAAGGAGACAACTGTGAACAGGAGTACAGGTCTTCAAATTGATAGTCTTTATTTCCTTTTTGACAGTAGACTACATGGCTGCACCTCTGCTACATTGTACGTGAAGAAAGACAGTCTAAATGTACACCCACAGGCTTCATAGTAACCCAACCACTCTAGAAACAAAAAAATGGATACCATCATATAATCTGAGTTACGGATCATAATTTACAAATAAGAATGTGCTGTTTAATGTACAGCCATGAAACAGTAGAAAGAAATCAAAATACCTAGCCATACAGAAAGCTGGCAATGATAAGAAGATATATGGCCATGAAAATCACATCTGTAAAGATTTAGTAATAAAGAGATGATATAAAGAGACATAGATATAAATCCATATATACAGTGAGAGCTCAATTTTGCAAAAACACAATATGTACAAGTATTTCCAGGCCTGAGAGAGAAATTAAAAAACACCAAAGAGTCTCTGCTCTCCTCCTCTCCTCTCTCTGCTCTCTGCCTCTTCTTTCCTTCTCCTTCGAGCAACCCCCCCCACAATAAAATCTCTTGACTGAAAAAAATAAAAATAAAAAACACCAAAGAAGAACTAAAATGTTAATTTTACTATGCAGACTTCAGTTTCCCTTTTTTTCCCTCTATATATTCTAAAATAATACAATAAACATGAAGTACTTTAGTCAAAGAAATACCATTGAGTTTGAGAAAAACACAGAAGTCACTTTTAAACTCTAAACAATAAAATAAAGCATGAGGGAGCAAATTATGTCATCTGACCTATCACAAAATTGCAAATGAAAGAGGTGAATGTGCATGCCTTGACAAACCTACATTATGGTTCCCTTCTCAGAGCCTATAAGCCAGGCCCACCTCCCATCAAGCCCCTGATCCTCTGCAGTGGAATAAGAAAAGGAAGGGTCAATTCTTAGATGAGAGGTGAGATCTTAGATGATATTTCCTTGCATATGGGCAGAATGAAAGAGGCCCCAAATTTGAAAACCTTTCAGCCTACACCCCCATTCTCCAGACTATCACTGAACACTGGTAAGTAAAAACACAGGTAATGCCCGAATTCTGGTGTCTGTGTGTTTACCAGGCACAGCTTCTGGGATCTGGCCAACCTATCCAACCTGGAATTTGTGAAGAGTCCCCTTGCCTCTACTTGAAAGCAGCAGAGATAACAGGCCTCTCAAGCAAGATCTTTGTTGTAACAAGCACACCCACATTCTCGCAAAGGACCACCACAACCCAAATGGCAGTCACAGATCATCTCAAGGTCAGTATTTACAACTCATCTCTTAATATTACCAACTCATGTTCCCATCTGCAGATGTTGCCCCAACAGCAGTTCAGTGTGTATTCCCCAACCTTGTCATGAATTTCCAGACTTTGGTTCAGAAAGAGCTATAGTTTTAGCACAGCCTTAAGAATGCATCAATATACTACTCTAGGAGGCAGCAAGCAAGAACACAGGAGAACTGTGTGCTCTCTAAGAAAAGTAGCTCCTCACTCCCAGACCACAGGAGCAGGTTGCTCCTAAATGTTTCACATGTCAAAATCCTGTACTGTGTGTCAGATTTTCAAGTCCACAAAGTAGGAATAATAAGACCCGTTTCTCCCACCCTAATAGACCTAGGAGAGCTAATATAATACGGTGTCACAGGGTTAAAAGCTGTGAATTAACCTAGGCCCCGACCATATCAGGTGAGTAATGAACAGCAGAATATTAAATAGCAGATTAACCTAAGCCCTGAGTGCTGAATAGCAGATGAGTACTGAGTAGCAGAGTACAAAGTAGCAGGTTAACCTAGACCAAGTACAGAGTAGCAGGTGAAACACAGTGGTATGGTTTCTGTGGCCTTGAAGGGTTTTCACTATGACATACTTGCTTCTGTTGTTGCCCTCAGCCCCTGGCACCATGCTTGGTCAGAAATACTCACTGAATGAGGGCTGTGGCTGTGGCTCAGTGGTAGAGCACTTGCCTGGCATGTGTGAGGCACTGGGTTCGATCCTCAGCACCACATAAAAATAAAGATATTGTGTCTATATACATCTAAAAAATAATTTAAAAAAGAAATAATGAATGAATATGTGTAGTAAAATGAATAAAAGAGAATAAATAAATATGTCCACTTAGTAATAGCCTCACATTAGTGCAGGTCAGGTCTTGCCACAAAACGAGTGTTAAAAATCCTGTATTTTGTTTTCAGTATTTTTATTTTTCTTCAAATTTACTTTTGGCTGTAGGGGTTTTGTTAACAGTGCTAGGGACTGAACCCAGGGCCTTGTGCATGCAAGGCAAGTACTCTACCACTGAGCTACACCCAAAACCCTTTTAAATTTTGAAAGAGCATCTCATTAAGTTACTCAGGCTGGTCTCAAACTAGTGATGCTCTTGCCTCAGGCTCCCTGATAGCTGGAATTACAGGTATGCTCCACCACCTTAGCTAATGTTTTTTAGTTCTTTTTAATTGACACATGGTATTTGTACATATTTACGGGGTGCAATGTCATAATTTGCTACATGTATGTAATGTACAATGATCAAATTAAAACAACTATCATTTCTCCTCAAACATCTTTCATTTCTGTTTTAGGAAACTTTGGGCTCTTTTTTTTTCTAGTTACTTTTGAAATATACCCTTAATTGTTCTAGACTACTGCTGTCCTACTGTACTACAGAATGTCAGAACTAATTCCTTCTATTTTAGTACCTATTATGCAACCTCGCTCCCTCCTCCCTCCCCACTCCCCTTCTCAGTCTCTAGTGACCATCATTCCACAAAACCTCTGCATTTTGTTGAGTGGGAACATGAGATCATGGACCTGAGTCCTATTTCCATGTAGGTGTCTTTCTTAGGGGTGGTGATGAGCAGGAACAGAGGGGCCTGGAAGGTAGGGGGAACCTCACCCTTCTCCCCTCTCTCTCTGCTCCCATCAACCCCTTCACCAGTAGAGCTTCGTGGCCATTGCCACCCACGACCATATCATTCCCTTCCCTATAGGGAGAAGTACACCTCCCCCTTTAATTCCTTAACTTCATAAACATGCCCTCATACAAATTCATAGATGCCAACATTCGCACATTATAGGCATCTTGAAAAGTAAGAACAAAACACCAACTTCAGGATCACCCAGGTGCTGAATTCCACCTGGGTGCAGGCAGGTGGGTGTATGGCTGGCTGGGAAGTTCTCCAAGCTCTGGACCTCCTTAGCCATCTCCAACTGTGGGACCGTCACTCTGAGAATAAGGAGAGATCCCAGCCAGGCCCTCTCCTGTTGTGACAGACACCAGGGGTCCCTCCTGAAGTCAAGCCTCACAGTCTCTCTTGCCAGCACACCACTGGAGTTGGGACCATTCCATGTTCTTACAGAAGAAACCCCAGATCTTTTTGGAACAAGAGAAAAAGAAAAGGAAGATATAAAGGACATTCTCCACATACTTTCAGAATATTCAAATTGTGATTTGTTCTAAAAGTTGGGGACTGCCAAAACAAAAAACAAAAAATACTGAGCAAATATATAAGTGGCTTTTGTACTTACTAATTTGGCAAACTAAAAAAAAAAAACAAAAACTCAATTATGAATTATCAAACTCTAAATAGAATATATATACACTCTTTTAGTTTAGAAACAATACAGAATTGGGCTGGGGACAAGTGGGTATAGCTAAGTGGTAGAACACCTGCCTAGCATGCCTGAGGCCTTGGCTTCCAACCCCTGAACTATAATTAAAAAAAAGAAACAGTATTCAGGTATTTCCTAAGGAAAAACACATGGAAAACAAAATATTTGGTGTGAAACTCCTCCCTAAATTCCTTTACTTCTTGGTACACAAGATTCTTATGTCCCTGATTCCACCAATGCCACTTCCAAGGACAGGCTCAAGGTATTCTCAGTGCCAAGCAAGGCACAAGAAAAATATGCCTCTCTCCATTGTAGAACCAAACTATAACACATGGAAAAAAAGCAGCATGGAGGAAATGGCAGGTACCCAAGGGCACTGGCCATCTCAAGTGGATAGGCAAAGGTCACCTCAGTACAAGATTATAAAGATCGATGTCACCAGTAGGTGTGGGAAGCCATTCTCGCACGTGATTGGGCACCTCCCTGACTGGCTGTGAGGCGGTCCGGCTAAACTGTGTCAGAACTAATCCCCACCCTTTCTAGGTGCGAGAGCCCATCCGTGTGGAGGTGT
Organism: Marmota marmota marmota; assembly: GCF_001458135.2. NCBI lineage: Eukaryota > Metazoa > Chordata > Mammalia > Rodentia > Sciuridae > Marmota > Marmota marmota. The sequence continues at coordinate 17,429,390 of NW_026000196.1, forward strand.
GACTAACCATTGACCCTGAGACCAATCACTGACCCTGACCTTGGAATGTTGTCCCCCTCGACCTTCATTGGATGGAATTTTCCCCTGAATTTCTTGTTCCCCAATAAAAAGCCATCCTCTGGCGTGCCCTGCCTCTCTCTCTCTCTCTCTCCTGCTAGTCTTGTGTAAACCTCGCTGCCCCACTGGGTGGCTCGAGGCAGGAGCCAGAGGGGGGAGCCGTCTCAGACCTGGTCAAAGAAAAAGGTAAATTGACTTTATGTGTGTTTATTTTGAACTCACTAGTTAACTTCTATGCTTAGAACCTCTAGTATGAAGCTAGCATGCTGGTCGCACGGCTGAAGTAGGAACTAGGCACATGCATCCAACAAACCGACAGAATTAATGGAAAGATGCATGCTTAACTTGAAGTTGGAGTCCAGCAAAGATATTCTCACATCAATGCTCTGAGGCCAGATACAAGAATGTGCCCTCCTGCAGGCACATGAGACAGTGGACAACCAGAGCCCTGAGCAACTGAAGCACCTTCTCTCAGTCACATGGACCACAGGTGTTCTTCAGCTCTGTGTATAAGGCCAGGGGCAATCCATCAGAACACCTTGGCACCATTACTGTGTGTTGCAAAGAATCCACCTGTGCTAAAAGGAAGCCCACCTGTCCCTCATTGCCACCTTGCAGCACAGACGTGGGGCCTGTGTTAGCATGGTAAACCAGGTGTGACAGTTGGAATGCTGCATGGGAGACACAGGGATACAGAGCAAGAAGAGAACCTGAGCACCCTTATGAGTTATCTCCTTGTGTGATTAACAAGGAGATAATTTAAGGTGACTTACATCAGAGCTAAAGGTTGGGAAAAAAATCAGAGAGAAATTTAAAACCAAAGGAAAATTACAAATATATTAACAAAGGGTCAACATGATCTTGGTCTGATGATAAAAATCATACTGGACTGTGACCCTAGCACATGGAGCACTTAGATGAGCCCCTCACCATATCTGAGTCATAGCTACACTCTGTGGCTGCACATCCACAAACTGAGACACTAACAGATTTTGATAAACCCCTTGCCCAAGGTCACTAACCTAGCTGATTACCACCTAACCCTTTCCCTTCTGCCTTCAAATCTGGTCCTGAGTTTCCTGAAATTGGGGTTGGGGGATAAGCATGCTAGATTATCAGTTTGTCACTCTTCCAAAGGCAGGAAGGCCGCCACTCCTTCTTAGGGATAAACATTTTTCTAACACCAACCTGTAAAATAAAAAAACTAAGACAGACATATCTCAGGTGCCCAGTGATACAGCAGGGAATGTTTTCAACAAAGCTTTATGACAAATGTGATTGCAAATTTATTTAATTATATCTTACAGGATCTTTCAGTAACACTGAAGATCCAAAAATTAAAATATCCATCAAAGGAAATTCCAGAAAATCCTCAAGCCAGTAGCCTTGAGTGGCCCCTAAATCTGGGGTAGCCACAACCAACATAACAGGGAGAGGAAGAACTCCAAGAAATGACAAAAGAGGTGGCCTGAGTTAGCAGGAAAAGGTGAAATCGCAGATGGTGATGCTAATTTCTCAAATCAGAGCAGCACCGGTGGGCAAGGAGTCCTGCTTGTTTGCTGGGTGACAAGATCAACAGGGGGCCCACCAGGCTGCTCACCTAAAACATGAAGGGTCTGCTGCACCCCTGGCCTGGGCTACCATGTAGCAAACATGACAGAGGTACTGTTTCTCTGTACCTGCCACATCAAATATCAACTCAAACCTACAAAACTAGATACCAGAGCAGGCATAGGAAGAGCAAACCTCTCAGGCCAGACTGAGCAAGAGAACGGAGTTCTGGAAGCCACCCAAATTGCTTTAGGGGCTCCATGTAGCCAGAGTGCAACCTGGGATCAGTACCTTCTGATCCCAGTTTTCCCCCCTAACTACATAGGTATCACCTGTGCTGACTGGATGCATCTCTACCTAGCTGACTAGACAGTGAACTGAAGGACTTAGCATAGCACCCAGCAAAGCCTGGTATACACAGGAACTCAATAATTACAGTTAGTTAAGCGAATTGTTTAAAAGTTTTTGGATATCCTATTTCAGAACAAGATTAATTTAATTGAACTTAACACAAGTGTCCCAAAATGAATTTCTCACAAGTTGCTTCTTCTACCTGAGGATGAGGCAGCAAAACTAGCTGCAAGGCGCCCAGCATTGACACCTGTGAACTGGTGAAAATCTGCCTTCAGACCTGCAGGGAGAAAATGAGTAAGAGCCCTTCACCATAAAACCAGGTGATAATTATTCCACCCTCAGAATATATGTGGGGAATAACCAGAAAACCTATCATCAGCCTCTAACACAGGGAGGGAGGGATAGACAGACCCAAATCACACTGTTTGTTTCATTTCTATCAGTATCATGACATTTATTGTATCGCTGTACACTATTAGGGTCTAAACACTATTTTGAAAACTTTACATGTCCACAGAACCCACTAGCACAGATAGATGCTTTTATGTACCCTATGGGGCTAACCTGTCATATTCTCCATCTGTCAGAGTCTCCAAAGTAGACACTCATCAACCAAAGTGTTGTCTCCCATATATCCTACTGAGCCAGGGGCATAAAAAAATTTCCCTCGTAAGGCCACCTACAATCACACAAGAATAAATCATGGCCAATGTAAAAATAACAGCTTCAAAAGGGGAGGGGATGGTGTGTAAATCCTCTCAACATCCCATGTAACAGCCCAAGGTTCCTTGCGTGGGGAACTTAATCATCAGTAACAGGACAGAACACGAAAGATGTGTGTCCATAAAATCAGCCGTTTACACTGTGAAGCGTTAGTGGCTTTTCACACGGGTAGGAAAAGTGGAAATCAAATATTTTTCATCGAGATGGAAAACTGAGTGTCAGTCCTTCTCCCTGGGACAGGCACCAACTGCCACAGCAACTGTGCTTTCAGTGTATTGAGCCACTGTCCCCTCCTCACCAGCCACACCAAGCCTGGTCCAGAATGCCAAGGTGACTACTGCTCCAACATGGGAAAACTGCATGTGCTTCCTCCTGTGTGTCTAAGAGCCCCATTTTCTTCTGCATTTACTTTCCTAAAATCAGAAGCTGGGAGATGTCCTGAAAATGCCTTCAGGCTTGGATTTGGGAACCCTGCATATTCATCTGGGCCTCATCTTGAGGCTCTTGGAGGTCCCACTTAACAAAAAGGTCTCCCTTTCCACTGCACTGGTCATCTGTCCCTTGTCGCCCAACACACTCTTCTGCAATCCACGCTTCAATGCTGGGGCTGAGAGCCTTCAAACTACACTTCCCAGTATCCTCTGCCATCTGGCTGCCAATTCACCTCAGCTAGAAGGAGACTGGAAGGCCGCTGGCAGGGAGAAGGGGGCCCTAGTGTTTCCAGCTCAGAGGGGGACACTCCTATGGCTATGGCTCTAATGTCCAGCTAATGGGGTACCACCAGTCACAGGTTTCCCATCCTCTCTCAGAAGTGCAGCTGTCTGACACCAGCCTAATTCCCTTGATGTTTTTGGTGACCCCACTGAAGTCTGAGCCCCAGCCCTATGGCCCCCTCCAAGAAACTCTATGATCCTAGAAATTCATCTGTTACTTTTTATTTCCCCAGCCCTAGGGTAATAGTTGTTCCCTGGGTTACTTCGGTTCCTTGTTTGCTTCATTCAGACATTACTCATTCCCAATTCCCTGCATTAAATTCCTCTTGTGAGAAATTCCTTGCATGGTTCCAGTTTTTCTCGCTAGACACAAATGGATATAGAATAAACTGAGAGGGTCATTCCTTAATCTCCTTTCTGTATCTTATTCAAGCTTCAAGGATTCCTCCTAGTTCTGGAACTAAGGATCGATATTTTCTCATCATGGAAATGTTAGGACATTAAAAATTCACCTTCACATTGCAGAACACTGCCATAGGCAGGAATGCTGGCCCATATTCTGAATCACCATTTAACAGAAACCAGTCAATAGGGTGCCCATGATGGAAATGCGAATGTCAAAGTGTGCCATAGATTTCTTGACATCCTATCCACTGCCACATCCGAGAACTCATGGTCAATGTTTTATAGATTCGGAGTCGACATGGGGAAAGTACTGGAGCCAAGCAGTGGGCCTGCAGCAGGTTTTCAGCTGTAGTTTTAAAGCTTGCACACACATACCATTATAAACACCATGTTTGCCAATAAAATTTTCAGGTTCCAAGAAAACATCTTTCTGACCACTTTTCTGCCTTAAACCAAAGCAAATGATCTGTGTATAGAAAAACCACCTTTTTGACTAGAAATGATAACTCTGCATATGCAGCTGACTTCCTAGCCAGGTGATGTTTCTGGCAGCTGTATAAATCCAACATCCTTGAAAAATAATGACCTTCTCTTTGTTTTTTTGCAAAAAGAGGAAAAAAATAAATTTTGCTTTCCAAGTATGAATTCTTTAAATAACTTCCCCCAAGGCCAAGTCATTTTTATAAAAGGCATCTTTTTTCATGTAAATTCCTTACAAAGGTAGAAAATAGGGGTTTTGTGTGTGTGGTTAAGATTCCAAATGAAGAACTGATGACTCTTCAGACCAAACTTAGTCCCTTAACTAGGTGATCCACACCTGTACCCTTGAAGAGAGCAGAACCAGGGGTGCGAAAGCAGGGCTGGCTCAAAGGGACTCTTCCACCAATGATCAGAGCCACATAGACACTAAAAAGTCAGGAACCACCATCTATGAATGAGGTTGAAGAAATTCAGAATATTTACTTATGACCCATGTACTCTAGGCACTACCACAATATAGGTTACCAACAGGAAAGAACAGACATTAACCAAATAAATGGACATAAATGAAAAATTATAGATGTGACAAATGCTAACAAGAAAGTGTTATGAGAGAATATCAGAAGGGAGTCCTAATTTATACAATATGTTCATGACCTTTATATAACTCCAACAAATACCTGAGGCAATTAACTTTTTAAAGAGAAAAGTTTTGCTTAGCTCATAGTTTTGGATATTCAAAGGCATGACTTCTTCACCTTCTCATTTTTGGTGAGGATAACATTTGGTGGTACACCATGATGACAGTATAAGAGCAAATTACATCCTAAACTAGAGTAGACTGAGAGGGGGTGGGGGGAATCAGCCAGGATTCCATTGTCCTTTTGAGGGCATGCCCCAATTACCTAAGTACCTCTCACCAGGCCCCACCTCCAAAAGTTCCTCTCCCTCCCAACAGTGCCACCCTGTGGACCAAGACTTCAATTACAATGGACCCCTGAGGTCAATCAGTTATAACAAATGATATCCAAACCATAGTAGTTCAAAAGAGGCTTCCCAAAGAAGTAATGTATAGGCTAAGATTGGAGGATAAGCAAAAGTTAACCAGTGAGGACAGGAGAGATGCTAGGCACAGTCCAGGCAGTGGAAACAGCATGACACAGGCCTCAGAAGAGAAGAAACCATGGCATATTCTAGAAACTGCACGGAGCCAAGAGCAAATGTGTGGCTGCTGAGGAAGGCCAGAGAAATAGGGGAAACATGGAGGGTCTGTGTAGAATGTGTTCAATATTTTCTTCTTCATTCCAGGGGCAGGGGGTGTCACCTAGCGCTGGTGTTCTGAATGCAGAACCCTGAATGCTGCAGGTAGAACAGCTTCCTGAAGTGGGGGGCACTGGCTGGATGACAGCTGCAGGGGCCCAGGTAAGACATGTGGACAAGGAAGAGAAATGTGAGTGGAAACAAACAAACAGAGGGGCTGGGGCTCAGTGGTAGAGCGCTCGTCTGGCACATGAGAGGCACTGCGTTAGATCCTTAGCACCACACAAAAATAAAATATGATCATTATGTAAGTACATGTATGAAGATATGAACTGGTGTGAATATACAACCAGAGATATGAAAAATGTGCTCTATATGTGTAATATGAATCATAATGCATCCCACTGTCATATATATAATCAATCAATAAAAAAATAGTTGATATCAAAAAATAAAGGTATTGTGTCCATCTACAACTAAAAAAAAAATGAGTGTATATACACACACACATGCATTAGGAGATACTCAAAGGGGGAACTACTAGGTAAATAAAGAAGGGTTATGAAGGATAACTCCGGTTTGTGTCTTAATAATCTGATAAATATGAGACCAGTTACTGAATTACAAATACTGGCCAGGTATGGAAAAAAGAAAGAAAGAAAAAAGGTGATGTCAGTTTGATCCAGGTAAGTTTTAGATGCTTTTGAAAAATCCAGGTGGCGATGTCAGGTTGGCTATTGACTGTGCAGACTTAGAGCTGAATCGTAAAGGCAGAATCAGAAATAGTCATTTAAAAATCATCAGTCCCAGACCAGGACTGAGGAACTTCAGGGACCTCAAAACTACATGGCTGGATAGAAGAGATAGACCCAACACTGGAGAGAGAGACCCTCAAGGTGCAAAGAAACCAGCAGAGCATGGTGGCACAGGACACCAGGAAAAAGAAAGTCTCGGGACAGAGGCTGTCTGAACCTCCAGTAGAGAGGGGACTGGGCCAAACAGAGTGAGGTCACTGGGGGGTCTCAACAACAGCACCTAGGAGAGGAAAGGAGCTAAAACAGACCAGAGAGGGCTAACTACATATCTGAGGAGTGAAGAAATGGTTTGGAGAAGTCTGGGAAGGAGGGACACAGGGATGCTGCTGGAAGAAGCTGATGGATTTCCTCAAAACTAGGGAACTACAGGATTGGTCAAAGAACTCAGGCCCTAAAGACTGTCACTCTCCCCTTCCTAATGGATTTGCAGATGGTGGCCAGCCAGGGGCCCAGATGTCCAACTGGGAAAAAAATGTTACTTCTCACCTATCTCCTACCAGTGGAGAGCAGACAGTCTTCAACAAACCCTTGTCAAGCCCCAACTCTCTACAAGCCCTGCAATGGGTGGTGGTACCTCCAGGGGAGGGAGAAGAGTTAGCAAAAACCTAACAATCCTATAAATACCCCAAAGATGGAAAAGCATACTATGAATGCATGCTCCAGGGAAGTAGAGGAAGAACACATTCATTGTTTATCAGAAAGAAAAAAGCCACATGATCACAGTAATAATAAGTAAAATGGGAAGTGCAAGGTAGCATGATCTAGGAAGAGGTGCTCAGATATTCCAATAGAAGGCTTCAGTCAGACCATTAGGAATTTTGCATCAATCTTAAACCTTAGTCTCCACCTCCAATAAATACTGAATATGTTTTCAAGAGATACATTATTTTGCTAGGACTGCTATAAATTACCACAGGCTGGGAGATTTTAAACTACAGAAATTGATTTCCTCACAATTCTGGAGGCTGGATGTTCAAGATCAAGGTTTTGGGAGAATCGGTTCCTTCTGAGGGCCATGAAAACAGGATCTGTTCCCAGTCCCCCTCCTTGGCTTGCTACCTTCTCCCTGTGTCATCATATGCTCTCTGCATATCTGTGCCCAGATTTCCTCTTTTTAATAGGACAACAGTCATATTGCATTAAGGCACAACCTGGTGACTGAGTGTTAACTTATTCCTTCTAGAGATAGCCTAATTTTAACTGGGCTGAAGTAGTGGGGTTTAAGGCTTTAACGTGTGAATTTGGTGGGGACACAATTCAATCCATAACACGTATCTATCGTCTTTCCAGCCTCAAGCAGGTGGAGTATGTGTACCCACTGGGCCAGAGCACTGCAGAGAGTCACAGGAAGCAGTCATCTCAGAATCCCATCAAGATGCATTTGGCAAATTCAAAAAAAAAAAAAAATGCCAACGTAGAGAATTATGTGCTTTTCATCACCACTTTTCAGGGCAGACTGTTGCTGAAAGATTACCCTACCCGACCAGAGCCTGACAGTTTTATCTTCTAAATTGATGGAAGGGGGAAAAAGGGAACATTGTGCAAACACACAGCTTGGGGGAAGAAATTAATTAATGTGTTCATGTTTCAACCAGAACAAGACAGGACAAACAAAAGCCTGAAAAGAAATCGACATGTTCTCTGCACCTGGAATCTCCTGTCGGGATCCTGGCTATTGTTTCTTTTGACAGATGGTCTTTCATCTTTGACAGGGAAATATAAGAAATTTCAGTCAGCTCAGAAATTCATGAGGGGACCAGGCCATTCTGTGGGCTAGTAACTCAAACTCTTCAACATCAACAAAACTAAACTAAATTAAACTAAAGCTGAAGCCTTTGACCTTCCACCCCTCCCCAAAGCCCCCAAAGGCATCCAAGCACACCTTATAGTGGTCAGTTGTCCTGCCCTGAGTTTTTTTGGACTACGGAAACAGCCCTTCTTGCCTCTGTGCTTCCTACACGGAGGAAGGCGCACAGTAGGTATTGTCATTATTTGTGAATGAGCAAGTTAATAAGAGAAAAATGTAAATGAACAAACAAAATGAAATGATCCTTTTTCTCTTTCAGACTTAGGGAAAAAACAACATATCCTTGGTCTATAGGCCTCTTGGGTGTCAGAGATTCTTCCAAATGTGTCCAACACCACAACAGTTCCAAAGCAGCTTATCATCAGGTGTCCTTCACTCCTCCGAAGACTTCTTAGAGTTTCATAAGAGCCCCAGATGTCTCCCAAGATGTAGAGAAAGAGTTCAACCCACTGATAGGCTTAGGTCTGGGAAAAGAAGTCAGGAAGTGCTCTTTGGCCTAGACCCAGCCACCAAAATGTGATTCTTTCCCCCAAAACACCCACTTCCCAAAGGCCAAGGACCCTCCAGGGCAAAGGGGCCTTTCCAGAAAGGCACAGTCACCTGAGCACAGATTTGGTACTTCTGGCCCCACGGCAACCCTGACCTTCTGGGGCTCCTACACTCGAACTTCCGATGCCCCTGATGGAGAATGCTCCCTCCCCAGCCAAGTCAATAATTTCTCAAAAGGCTTTCCTGGGCAAGAAGCCTCAGGTTCCCGCAGAGTGAGTGAACCAGCCAAGCAGTGCGAGGGCTGGAGTCTGCGAGGCAACTCACAGTTTCACTGGGACCCCACACTCCTGACTTCCTGTGGCCTCCCTGTGAAGTCTTCAAAACCTCAACCAGGACACCCATCAGGTCGGCCTTGGAAGGTTCAAGCACCTCACCTCTCCATACATCCTGGCCTCTGGACACACTGAGGCTCCCTCTGGATTTTCCCCAACAGTCACTTGACCTGTACACAGGACTCAAAGGCAACTTCTAGACCTTCTCTGGATCCTTAATCTGAATCACCGTAACAGACTTTCCTTCTCCTTTACCACAATTTATAATCATTTAATTGTGTGTAATTAATTGTTCTGTTTTTAACATTAGTGTCTTCCACTATACAGGAAGACTACTGAGAAAAGGGACTGTCATTCTATACCCACGCCTAGCATCTGAGAGTTATTCAAGAGATAGTTTTAAAATAAGTGAGTGAAAGAGCAGATGAAGCACATTAGACATTTATGCTATGATGTTAAATATGTTCCAATCCTATCACCTTTTAATGACAGTGGCTGTTTGGATCTTTACCCCTGCTTCTACGTTAATTTCCTTGGTATCACTTCTGATCTTTCAAATGAGAATTTTAATTCCCTTACATATTTTTTAATAAAAACTCATCATGTTGGTCTTCTACCATGCTTCAGTTTCCCTTTCTCCGATTTCCTATGTTAGCTATATTTCATTAAGTTTATCATCTCTAGTAATTGGGTAGGCAATTCTATGAGTAAATTATTTTTACAGTCTTCTCTATAGCTTTGAATATCAATAAAGACCAAAGTAATTTTTTTTCTCTTCACTTTTATACAAAGAAGAACTCAAAATCTTTTTCTCCCAGGTGCCTTTCCACTTCTCTCATTTGTCAATGTTTGGTACAAATTATCACTAAAGCATTACACTTTACAGTTTACATCGTCCCTTTTTATAACATCTCTGTTGAGATATAATAATTCATATACAACTCACCCAGTTCTCAAGTGGGTTTTATAAATGTACTCAAATTCCAACAAGAAGAGGTCTACCGAAAGCCAGTGCCAAGAGCTGAGGGGGCACGAATCTACTTGGATTTCCCTCACTAGTACCCCACCACAGATCTGTCTCTGGAGGGCAGACAGACACACCCAAGGTCTTGTAAGTACTTGCCTCTCAGCTCTGCCAGGCTTTGATAGGATGTTACACTTCTCCTGGGGACCGGGGCTGTACATTCTGAACTGGTGAGACATTGAAATCTGCATCTATAGGTCTTCTCTGTCCACAAGGCAATGGTAAATGCAAAATACCAGCAACATATCTCCTGCCATAGGGCTGGAGTCAGCTGTAGGATAGCTATGAAGCAATGGCTAATGTCAAACCAAGGAGACAGCTGGTCATTGTCCCAATTATTATCAATCCCCAGAATCTCAGAGCCAGGGAGAAACAGATGCTTGTGAGAAAAAATTTCTTCTTGCCATTCACCAGAAAGGCAGGGTTTAGCCACTCTGAAAAGGTCAATGACTACAACCCTTATCAACAAAAGCCTAGTGTCCTTTATAGTTGGTAAAACACCCACTTTCTTAATTTTTCTAAGCATGCTTTTGACTTTTTCAATGTTTCTATAGGTTTTAGTGGGAAGATAGACTTGCTGGTTGCCAAGAAACAACCTAAATTTGATCCATAGGTCAATGGACAACTGATGATCCATGTGATGGAAACCATTCAGCAATAAAAATAAACTACTGATACACACAGTAACATAGAAGAAACTAAAATAGGGCCAACAGCTATTGGCCCTATTTCCCAAGTGAGGAAAAGCCAAAAGTTTTATCTCTAAAATCCAGAACAAGATACTTTCACCATTTTTATTCAACATTGTGCTAGAAGTCCTAGCCAGAGCAATCAGGCAAGAGAAATAAAGGACATCCAAATTGGAAGAGAGGAAGTCAAATTGTCACTGTTATCATATGCAACAATATATAGAGAAAACCTCAAAGATCCCACCCCCCCCCCAAAAAAAAACTAGTAGAATAAAAAAATTCAGCAAAGTTTCAGGATATAAAATTGGCATACAAAATCAGTAATTTTTTTAATGCACCATTAGTAAATTATTTGAACAAGAAATCAAGAAAGTGATCTTATTTACAATAGCTAAGAACAACAAATACTTAGGAATAAACTTTTAAAAGAAGCAAAAAAAATCTCTAAAATGAAAACTATAAAACAATGATGAAAAAAATTGAAGACACAAAAATTGGAATGACATACCATGTTCATGAACTGAAAGAATCAATATTGTTAAAATATCCATATTACTCAAAGCAATCTATAAATTAATGTAATTCCTATCAAAATATCAATGACATTCTTTACAGACCTAGAAAAAGAACAATCCTGAAATCTGTTTGCAATCACAGAAAGACCTGACTAGCCAAAGCCATCTTGAGAAAAAGTAAGAAAGCAGGAGGCATTACATTACCCAACTTCAAAATATGCTACAAAGCTGTAGTAATCAAAACAGAATGTCACTGGCATAAAAAGAGACACAAAGACCAATGGAATAGAATAGAGATCTAAAAGTAAACTCTTACATCTACAGCCAAATGACTTTCAACAAAAGTGCTAAGAACACACATTGAGAGAGAACAGTTCTTTTAATAAACAAAACTGGGAAAATTGGATATCTACATTCAGAAGAATGAAACTGAAACCTCATCTCTTACCAAAAATCAACTCAAAATAGATGAAAGACTAACTGTGACATATAAAACTATGAAACTAGCAGAAGAAAACATAGGGAAAATGCTTTGGTGAATTAAAATGGACAAAGTGTTTCTGGCATACAAAGAAAGCAAAAATGGAAAAATGGGATTACATCAAACTAAAAAGCTCTGCTCAAAGAAACAATCAGCAGAGTGAAGAGACAACTTATAGAATGGAAGAAAATATGTGCCAACTATACTTCTAACAAGGGTTTAGTATTCAAAGTATAGAACAAACTCAAGAAAACATGGATTTTAAATGTTCAATAGACATTTCTTAAAAGACCTCACACAAATGGCCAGCAAATATATGAAAAATGATCAAAAATCATTCATCATCAGGGAAATGCAAATCAAAATCATAATAGCACTTAACTCCCATCAAAATGGCTATTATCAAAGAGACTAAAGACAAAAAAATGTTGGTGAGGATGTCACAAAAAGGGAATCCTTGCATACTATTGGTGGGAGTAGTATAACCTTTATGACCAGCATGGAAGTTCCTCAAAAAACTAAAAATAGAACTACCATGTGATCCAGCCATCCCACTCCTTGGGATATATTCAAAGAAAGTGAAATCAGTATGTAGAAGAAATACTTGCACTCCTGTGTTACTGCATTACCATTCATAGTAGCTGAGATGTGAATCAACCTAAGTGTTCATCAACTGAAGAATATATTAAGAAAATACGGTTGCTATAGTTTGGATCTGAAATGGTCCCCAGTGGACCATGTGTTAAAAAGTGTTGGTCCTTAGCTTGGCACTACTGGGAGGAAGTAAAAACCTTTAGAATGTAGAATCTAATGGGGGGGAGGATAGATCTCTGGGGGTGTGCCTCATAGGGGACAGTCCCTTTCTCTTTGCTTTACAGCAACCATGAGATGAGTAGCTTTGTTCTACCATATACCCCCACCATGATGTTCTGCCTCCCCACAATCCCAAAAGCAATGGAACCAACCAAGCATGAACTGAAATTTCTGAAATTGTGAACCAAACTTAACATTTCCTCCTTTATTTATGTCAGGTATTTTGTCTTGGTGATAGAAAGCTAACACATAAATATATGCCATGAAATAATATACTATTCAGCCATAAAAGAGAATGAAATCCTGACATCTTTGACAACATGGGTGGGACTGGAGACTGTCATGTGAAGTTAAATAAACCAGGTACAGAAAGACAAGTAGTGCATGATCTCAGTCTTAAGTGGAGTACACAAAAGTTGATCTTATAGAAGCTGAGAGTAGAACAGTGATGACTAGAGGCGGGGGAGAGTGGGGAATGGGAGGAGGGGTAAAGAGAAGTTGATCAATGGTGTACTAAGTTATAGTCAGGAGTAAGATGTTCAGTTGTGAAACTGCATGGAAGGGCGACTATAAGTAACTATACTGTGTATTTCAAAAAACTAGAAGACAGAGGTGTGAAAGTTTTCACCATGAAAAAAATTAATGTTTAAGGGGACAGATATATTCCCTGATTTAAACATTACACAACGTACACATGTATCAAAATACTATATGGTATCTCATTAATATGTACAATATTGATTTTTATGTATCAATTTAAAATAAATTTAAAACAAATAAGAGTATGTACTGTATGATTCCATTTATATAAAATTCTCAAGAATGTAAATCACTGTAGTGATGAAAATCAGAGGGACAACATTCCCAAGGAGACGGAACACACAGAGGGATGGGGAAAGTTTCACAGGGGCACAAGGAGATTTTGGGGTGTTGGAAAGTGTGCTCATTTCTGATTGTGGTGGGATTTCACTGGTGTATACTCACATCAAAACTCAAATTGTACTTTTAAATATGTTCAGTTTGTTGTACAGTAATTTCATCTCCATAAAACTGTAATCAGTTAACTGTTAAACATACTCAATGTGACAATACCCCAGTTTGGACACAAGGGTCCAAGGACTATCACTCACAGTTGATGGACCTCAATTTCCAAAGCAAAGCTAAAGAGTAGAACACCAACTTTGGAAGAGAGAGAACAAGCCTCTCCACATGTTGCCTCTGATCCCCAACTCAATGGGACCCTCCTCCTTAGCAATGTCATCTACCCAAAGTTAGACAGATTTGTGGTGGTTTTAACTAAGGCTCCCAAAATTTACTGACATGAAGTGGCAAGATCTAACTTCCCTTCCCTTGAACCTAGGTGGGTTGGTAACTGCTCCACTCAGTAGAAGACAGTGCAAGTGATGTCCTGGGAATTCAGAGCCTGATCTTACAAGATAGGCCATGGGCATCACTACTCTAAGTACATGTATAAAGGCACGAATGGTGTCTCTACTATGTGTACAACCAGAGATATGAAAAACTGTGCTCTATATGTGTAATATGAATTTTAATACATTCTGCTGTCATATATAACAAATTAGAATTTAAAAAAACAAGGAAGACTAATAAAAATAATCATATAAAAAAAAAAAAGACAGGGCAGCTTCTGCCTAGTTGGTTGGAACTCGTGCACTTGGAGCTTTGAGCAATCATGTAAGTATGATAACCACCTTCTAGAAAGAAGCCAGTCACAGAGGGCATGACTAAATGCTCCAATTGGTGGCTCTCATCTTCAAGCCATCCACCTCCCATTGCCAGACATGTGAGTGATGGCATTTCTAGATCAGCTCCTAGACTTCAAGTCTTCCCGGGTGAGGCCCAGACTCTTCCCTGCCTGAATACTTGACCCCCCGATTCTGTGAGCATATTAAAATACCAGTTATAAGTCACTGAGCTTTGGGGAGATATTTATCACATCAATTAATAATAGATAACAACTGTTCATGCAATAATTTGTTGTTTTCTCCCATGCTTGAGCTAGGTGTCAAGTCTTATGCCCTGCTATGCTTCCAAGGCAGGTAGACTGGTAACTGCTCCACTCAGTAGAAGACAGTGCAAGTGATGCCCTGGGAATTCTTTTAAGATCTTAAAAGACAGGCCATGGGCATCACTACCCTAAGTACATGTATAAAGGCATGAATGGTGTGGCTCTTCTTTGTGTCCAACCAGAGTTATGAAAAACTGTGCTCTATATGTATAATATGAATTTTAATGCATTCTGCTGTCATATATAATAAATTAGAATTTAAAAAAACAAGGAAGACTTGTTTTTTCCATAGAAATACCCTGTTTTAACTAAGCCAACCTAGACTTGTACAGCTGGGCATCATGCAAGATGCCCAAGAATCACTATTAAATCACCCAAGTATGACCTCCAGCTCAAATATGACTTTCTTCTCCCACTGTCTGTGGGAGAATGGGGGTAGGCAGATAGGACAGTGTCAGGGACTGAGCAGCACCTGTAGGTGAAGGGTCCTCTAACCCAGGAGGAAAGGCAGTCATTGATAAACTCCACTTTCCCCTCCCGACAGTGCAATATCTTTTTACTTTTGGAGACCACACACCACCAACGAAGCTATCATCAGTCTTTCTCTACTGGTACGACCATGTTTTACAGAAAGAACATAGAACTCCACTCCTTGGACAGAATGACAGGTCCTTGAATGGACATGTGACCCAAACAGGACTACTTGAGTCCTTTTATGAAGTATGATATGACTGAGCCACACGCACAAAAACCACAGAAGCAGCAGCTGCCAGAGACCATGTATTAGTCTGTTTTCTGGTGCTATAATGAAATACCTAAGTTGGTATTTTATAAAGAAAAGACACTCATTTAGTTGAAAGTTCTACAGGTTTAAGGGCATGGCAACTGCATTGCCTCAGCTCTGTTGAGGATTTTATGGCAGATGGCATCCGGCTGGCAGAAGTCCACATGGGAGGAAGAGATCATATGTGAGTCAGCAAGCCAGGGAATGGAGTTCCATGAGAACTACACTACTCCCTTCTAAAGGGGCATGCCTCCAATGACCCAATGACCTCCACCAGGCCCAAACCAACTGAAATCACAGCAGGCACTTTTGCTGCCTTCAGAGAAAACCTGACTGAAAATGAACCCAGCATTAAGGGAAATCAAGGCAAGAGATGGCAAAAGAAATAAAGTCCCGTTCACGTTGTTGTAAACTCTGGGTCCTGTCATGACCGAAGCTCATATGGTGGACATTTTCCATAAGCCAATAAATTTGCTTTTTTTTTTTTTTTTTCGCTTAGCTTGAGATGGAAAGAGGCCTGACCAACACAGGGCTCCCCCTCCTGTCTCTAAATGTTCCTTCATGTTTATCCAGCTGTGGTGGGAACCACGCAGTTTTACAGTAATGGGAACAGCTGAGCATTTAAGGAGAAAATGAGATAACAGATGTCATGTGCCCGGCACGGTGCCAGGCGTGTGGCGGACGTCCCCCATGTGCTTCTGGAACAGCGTGCCAGTGGGAGCTCCCACGGACCCTCACACACAGGACAGCCGCCTTGAGGACACACACCCACCCCAGACAGCCACACCTGGGAAAGAATCTGGTTCACTCCCCTGTGAGGGTGTCCCATTATGAGAACTCCATAACCCAAGCTCCTACTCAGATAAACAATTATCCATTTTATGAAAAATATGAAGTCAACCAAACAGGCACATTCTGAGCAGCAGCTGGTACATATCCTGCCAAAAACTTCTCCCCTTGACAGGAGGATTCACTCCAGAATTCTTTAAGTCCTTCTACTTAATTTAAAATTCGATTCACTTCTCAAAAAATCTCACTTTATAAACAACTCTTCAGTGATATCTGTTACTGAAAACATGATACCCCTGCAGCAGAACAATGTATGCGTTTTCTCCTACATTACACAGATAACTCACACACACACCCACGAAAGGGCTCAGAGTGCAGCCTTGTCAAAAAGTTATTATAAAACATTTTATTTTATCTGGCAGCCAGAAATGACGTGCAGTAGTCTGAACGCAGGCTGCTAGCGGCTGACTGCCACAGACAACTGGAAGAAAAAGGAGGCGGAAAGAAGAAAAAAAAAAAAAAAACAGAAGAGGACAGTTGTAAATCTCAGAATCCCCAAATATGAAGCAAATGGCCGGATGCCATCGGTCGCGTGCTGGTAGACTCCTCAGACCTCCTGCAGAAGATGCCCACGTCACTCGTGCTGGCAGTGATTAAATGAGAGCTGTACTCTTACTGCAATTTGAATGGTTTCCATCTTTTTTTGCTGTTGCTAACTGTGTTCCCTTTTTAGGTAGTTAGTGGGGTATTAGAACTCCAAGGAACTACTCTTTAATATGGTCAAAGCTGGAAAGCCTTCAAGAAGCCGGTACTGTCAGTGCTTGAATCATGGAAAAAAAAAAAAAAAAAAAAAAAAGTCATGGGAAAGGAAAACAGAATCCTGGGCTGAGCCATCCAACTTTGTTCTGGCTTCCCCTCCCGGCTACTTTCTCCACTGGCCGATCCAGAGCGGAGTCACCAAAGGAGTCTGACCAGCAGCAGGAGGCCCATGTCTCCTTCACCTGGGCACGACACAGGCACGCAACGCCCTGGTCAAATAAGGTAAGGAAGCCACGTCGGAGTTACAGCTTCAGCCCCTGTTCTCTTTCTCCCTAAGTCACTGTGTCCCCCAGCCCAGCAATTAGCTAGCTCCTACTGCAAGCAGGCAATTTGCTGGCAGTGAGGGGACCACTGATTTTCAAGGCATAGATGTCCCGAGGAAAGCTATGCTTTCAGTTACATCATCCCCATTGTCCACTGTAAAGGGAAGCTGCGAGCCAACAGAACATGCCTCCTGCCACTGTTCCTGTAGCCCTCTGCAACTGATGGGGGCCTGGGTGGGAGCCTGTGCAGTAATCCAGGAGACGGAGGTTTGGAGGAGACACCCTGCCCAAGGACACTCAGCGAGTACGCATTTAGAGTCAGGACTCAGGCTAGGCCTGCCTGGCTCTGGGATCTGTCTCCACACCCTGACTGCCATGGCGTTGTCACCGTCCCCCAAGTCATTCTGACTTTGTGAGATTTTTTTGAGGTCTACGAGGAGCCAGGCACGTGGACAAAGTATACAGATATGCACGACATGACTCCTCCTTCTCTGGAAGGATCCTCTGCTAATCCACATGAAGCCCAGCAGCTTTCAAAACCTGATTCAAATCTCTTCCCCAGGGAGTATCCACAAACCCCAGTCCTCATAGTCTCTTCCCTTCCTCACTCTCCAGAGCCCTGGGTCCCTCCCCAGCCTGCCTAGGGGTCTATGTGGCTCAGCCTGGTGCTAGAAGCTCCCAGACCATGCGTCCCCTTCCCACGGCCACCCACCAGGGTCCAGCAAGGGCTAGTACATTGTGAGGAAGATTAGAGCAGGGACTCAAAGACGCTTCCAGAAGCAGGTTTAGGGCAAGGTGTTAGGATCAGGAAATGAAGAGGGATGATTTTGCCCCTCAGGGGACCCACAGATGCTCATATCGCTGCAATAGCCAAGCTGCCCCTTCACTGCTGGAAAATGCATATTATACTAAAAAAGGCAGTTTTTCAAACTCAGAGGCAAGCCGACCACGGCCCTGACGAAACTGACTGAAGGACTCGGCACCAACAAAATGATTAACTGCCTCCCAGAAAGGAAACCAACAGGCCAAACGTGACTCAGACAACACCTCAGGGACACAGCAATCAGGAAACCCCAAATACTGAGCTCTGTACACTGTTGACTGTCAGCCCCACACAGGGAGAGAAGGTCAAGGGGAATTAAGACTCCCCCAAAAGCAGTTGGAAAAGCAACAGCTGGCCTTGGCAGTGGTGGGTAACAGTTTATTTTCCAGGAGTGAGCTCTGTTTCTGTAAATATTGACATAAGGAATGGCTCATTCCCTTTGCAGGGTCCCCAAAGGCCAAGCAGACACACCCTAAGGGATCCACAGGACCCCAGCTCATAAGCTCTGGGCCCCCTTTCCCTACCCAAACGCAGAGCTTTCCTGCACATCTCTGAGCACAGCCAGAGCAGAAGATGCCCAAGGGCAGATGTGGGAGAGTCCTATGCCCCTTCACAGCATGTCCCCAGTTCCAGCCACACCACCCTGCAAAGTCGACCACCAATGGTGCCTGACATTTTCTGCTCCACTGGGCAGGAACACTCCAGCTTTATAGGGCTTTTCCCCTACGCTTCATTGTCCAGCTCTGTCCAAACCCAGTGACAGGGAGTTTGATCTATGACTTGCTAATGGATTGAGAAAGGTACAGGCTCCTTCAGCCCAGAGGCAGTTTGTGCAACCCCATACCGGTTCCAGCCAGTGAATTCCCTGTCTGGTCCTGCACAAGAAATTGCCCGTTGCTTGGAAAGAAGGCTTGCAAAATGAACCCACTACATTTGCAGCTGGAAATCCCCCAGCAAAACTGGGCAGCAGCTGTCCCAATGAGACTTTTTGCTGGGCTTTTCCATGAGAAACTAGTGTACCGAAAAAGCTAGACTTCTTTGCAGAAGGGGAAAAAAATAAAAAAAACAAAAACCATGCAACCCAAAGCCATTTCTTAAAAAGACCAGAGTGTCTGTTCTCCTTCCCCTTTCCTCTGGTGGACTTTCTGGCCTGAGGCCTCCTGCTGGGAGGGAAGCAGGCTACACTCTGCTTGGTCACATTCTCTCCTGCTCTCTCCCTTGGAGGGAACATGAATGCTGCTGATTCAAAAATCAGACACTTCTGCGGGAGTTGGCAAGAGCCTTGCTCTCCAGCCCTGCCGCCCCCTGGAACACCAGGCCAGCACCCGGCCATGTGCTCACCCAGCCGCCTGGCCCAGGATCTTCTGGGGCCACAATCCCTCCTCCAGCCTCAGGGATGGACCAGCTGCCAGGAGCTTCTCTGAGCCACCTGGACAGCCCCAGCCAGCGTGCACTTTAAATAATAAACTATGCATTCTTGATCCGTCTGCAGCTCGAGGCAGATTTTCCTATTTAAGCTGGAGGCCTTCTCTGCTTTGAGTTACTGAAGTGGGGCTGGCGTGTGTTGCATAAGAGTCCAGGGCAGAATTGCAGAGAGACAGCACCACTTCTTGTCTGATTTCTCGGTTTGGTGGAACCACATATGGGGAAATGGGTTTAGATACACACACAAACACACACACACACCCCCAAAAAAAATCCTTTTCTTTTTTGCTTCAATGTTGGAATTTTAGCATTTGTTTCTCAATCTACTAAGTAATGAGAATATTCAGAAAGAAGCCCAAAGTGCTTGTCCTATGGTGATATTTCTGTGTTTTCAGACAGAACATGTCCAGCAGATAAATGCAAAAGGAAAAAAAAAATATTGAAAAAAATGACTGTAATTGCAATGCTTAGGCTGGTGGGAAAAACAAGGAAATATATCTATGGGTTCAATAGGTGCCCCCAAAGACACCCCAGAACCTATGAAAATGTTAACTTACATGGTAAAAGGGACTCTGCAGATGCGATTAAGGATTTTGAGATGCAGAGGTTATCCTGGATCACCTGATTGGGCTTGGTGTGTCTTTACAGGAGGGAGGCCAAGGGAAATTTGATTACAGAAAAGAACTGTTGGAGTGATGCGGCGTGAGAAAGCCTCACTTGCAGGTTTTGAGGAAGCAGAAAGGGGTCAGGAGCCAAGGAATGTGGGCAGCCCTAGAAGCTGGAAAAGGCAAGGGAACGGATTCTCTCCTAGAGCCTCCAGGAGGGATGAAGACCTGCTGACATGCTGAGCGTAGCCCCAGTCAGACTGATTTCAGACTTCTGACCTCCAGAACTGTACTCTGTGGTAAATTTGTTACAGCAGCCCTAGGAAAGTAATGCTTACGTTTTGCCTTCCAGTCAGAGTGCCCGGGACACAGTGAAGACAATAAGTAGCAAATGAAGATACGTGTGAAACTCGACAGAATGTAGACGCACGCAGCACTGTGGCATTCTGGAAGGCCACATGGGGCAATCAGGGTGGACTTCCTAAAGAAAGTGATGTTTGAGTTGCCCTCCAAAAACAAAATGGCTTTTCAAGAGCAGTAAAAAGACAGTCCAAAGAGGTCATTCCACAAACCAAAGTATACCTTTAAAAGCCCTGTGACCCATTTTTAGACTTACCATCTAATTTGAACCACATTAAGTAACAATTACTTAAATAACAAGTAAAGGGGCACTTTTATGCACCTCCACTGGAAAAACCTAGATGAAATTTCTCAGGAAAATGCAGATAACCAAAACTGGTCCCATAAACAATACAAAGCTTAACAGGCCAACTTTTATAGAAGAAACAGAGAAAGCCACAAAAGAACTACAGTCACACACACACACACACACACACACACACACACACACACACAAAAGCACTAAGCCGAAATGCTTCCACAAGGGATTGAACCAGACCTTCACAGACCAGACAGCCTGGATGAGTCATAAATTGTTCCAGAGCACTGAAAATAAAAGAAAGATTCCACAAAGCTAGTGTAACGTTAACACTAAACTGAGAATGACAGCACATACACAGAGAAAATGATAGAGCAACATCACACATGAACACAGACGCCAAAAACCTAAATCAAGCATTAGGAAATAGAATGCAGCATCACTTTAAGGAAATAATATACCACAACCAAATGGGATTTATTCCGGGAATCTAGTTTGGAATCATCTCAGGAAATCATTAACATAATATACCATATTAATACATCTAAGGAAGAAAATCATATGCAGATCTGCATAATGCTATACAAGCCTTTGGAAAACTCAATACCCAGGTCTGAGTTTACAGGCTACACTCACAGCATCCAAGCCTGAGACGGTTTGAGCATTGTAATATAATGAGTACTCGAGGAATAAACATGGGAAATCTGCACAGATACAAATAAATAAATTATGAGAGAGGGGGGTAGGCTCTCCTTATAGAACCATCACCACAAATATGGAAGAAATGACAAGAGTTAGAAAAACAGTATTTCAAAATCACTGCAGCAATAACATCTCTGCCAGGGATCCAGAGATACAACAGGAGCAAAAGTCTGATGCACAGCAGGATATATGCATAGTCCCAAAGTATCCCACCAATTACTTATAATTATATATGCAAAGATAATAAATTTATAGTGGATTAATCTAGAAAGGCAACCTTAACCAAGTAATACATGTTGACATCCCCAATAATGGACAGGTAGCCTGCGGACTCCAGTAAGATGCACTAAGAAGAGCACAACCTCACCCCTGAATCAATCCGGCTGGAAATGCATAGCCTAAATCTCATCACGAAGAAGCATTGGACACAACCAATTTTGGAGACAGATGACTGCAGAGTATCTTGTCTGTACTGGTATTTTTTTTAGAGTGGGTAAAGGTCAAGAGCACTAAGCCGCTGACCCAGGCTGGAGCAAAGTATGGAGACATGACAACTAAATGCACCATGGGATTCTAGATTGATTCTGGAACAAAAAAAAAACAAGGTTTTAATAAAAGATAATGTTGGGACTATTGGGAAAATTTAAACACAAATGGTATATTAATATTAATATAATATAATAGTATATCAATATATTAAGTTTAACTCCCTGGTTAGTAAGAATTTTCAGAAAATATAAAGTATGTGCTGATGCAGGCATGATGTCCACAACTTCTCAAGTGGTTGAGAAGAAAAGTATGTGTGGAAGTGGAGAGGGTTAGAGACAGACCGTGGAAGGGATGTGGGAGGGAGGGAAGAGAAAGAACAAAAGCAACAAAAAAAAACCTATAAGACAAATAGGGGAAAATATTAATTGCCTCATTCCAAAGCAAACAAAAAGCATGGGGGAATACAAGTAAAGGGTCAAGGTTAGGGAACAATAGTTACTTTTGAGTCTGGAGGACTGGGGGAAAAGTGGGTAAGAACCCAAATGGCTAGGCTGGTGGAGGTAGGTGTCACTAGAGAAGGATTTGGTTCAGAGTTTACAGGGTTTGGGCAGCACCTGCAGCCAAACACTGATGTGCTGCTGGAGTGCGGGGAAGATGAGGACCCGAGACATAGACTGGGAGACACAGCAAGGGTGGAATGAAAAGGATCCCAAGGCAGCAAGAAAAAACACAGCAGAGATCAGAGCCTTGTGAGACAGCAACTATGCTCCTGATCCACTTTGGATCCAAGTGTCCTCAATCACCCACTGCAAAGTGGGCTCCATGAGGACAGAGATGTTTTTCTCTCATACGTCAGGCCAGGCAGGAAGAGAAGCCAGAGCACCCCAGGACAGAGCATCTTGTAAACTGAGGACAGAGAGGGCCATGAAGATCCAGAAGGCCTTGCTGTCAAATGCCCCTGAAAAAATGTTAAAAAAAAAAAAAAAAAAAAAAAAAAAAAAAAAAAA
>NW_026000196.1:17452308-17487419 GCF_001458135.2 Marmota marmota marmota
TAAAAAAAAAAAAAAAAAAAAAGAACAAAACCCACGGACTCTGAGGCAAGGGCATGACCCAGGGCAGCTTCGGGTGGGACATGTCAGTCCCACGGAGCCCATCTGGTCTCACAAGTAAAAGGAAAGCCAGGAACTGTGAAAGGATGCTGGAAACATATCACCGGAGGCTGGAAGGTGGGCAGGCAGCATGAAAGAGCAGGAGTCCTGCTCAGGCACCAGATGCTGCCTGCAGGGGTATGCGGCCTCGCAGAACTAACCGTGCCCTCCCCTGTCTGAAGCACTACCTCCTCTTTCAGTCTCAGCTATCACCCTGGTGGCTAGGTGCTCACCCACAGCATCTCTCCACGTACCTTTCCCATCAAATCCAAAAGCCCTTCCACACCAGAGTCTCCCTTACTTGGTATAGGAAGGAGTGGTGGGCACTGGGGACCCTCTTTCCTAGAACATGTCCAGAACAACACTGGTGACCCACTTTGGATCCAAGTATCTGTGATAACCCACTGAGATGTCAGCTCCGTGAGGGCAGGGACATTTTTCTCTTATACACTGCAGGATCCCCAGCACCTAGTACAGACCCCGACACATAGTGGACTACAAATAAACATTAGTGAGTTGAACGAATTATGGCCCTGGATAAGAGGGCATATTACAAGTTTAAGTGAAGAGGTCTAAAAGATAAAATACACTTAAGCCAATTTTGAGAAAATTTCCTCAATATACACCCAATCATCAAGAGCTTAAAAGCAGATCAAATATAATTAACATTTATGTAAAATTCATGTAAACACTGCCCCCAGGCTGGACTTATCCCTTTCTGATTCCCAGGGATCAGTCCAGGAAGTGGGGCTTACAAGAGGAAGCCACAGCATGGAGGGGGGGTCCCCCCCTCTGGAGAGAGCCCTTACCAAGCCTCTAGAAGGTCCGGCCTGCAGTGCCCTGAACATTTCTTCAGAATCTCTGCATGACTACACTCTTAAAGAAGGGAAAGAGGAGTATAACATGAATAAACTGAGGGGTTCAAACAGGAGGTTTGAAAACTGAACATATAGAGTATATTAGGAGGTAACTAGCTTTCTTAAATTAATATTCTTAGATGATGGGGGTCCTACTGCTGCATGCTAATGGATCTTCCTATTGGCTGCCTCTACAGGATGACTGCCCCCTGACATGCCCACACATCACCCTGACTTCCATGGCTGCTGTGGCGGCAGCTCATGCCAACAGGGTCCCTCTTCAAGCACATGGCTCTGGCCTTTCCTTTTCTTCAGGCTCTCATACCAAAAACCCCATTCGGCCTACCCAAAAACGCCCCAGAAATTTGGAAGCTGAGAGCCACCACATAAGATTCCACTCCTTGTCCTTAGAGGGTGCTGCAGCTTGAACAGGGAATGTCTCCAAAAACCCATGTGTTAAAAGCATGATTTCCAGGTTGGCACCATCAGGAGGTGGTGGAACCTTTAAGAGTGGGGCCCAGGGGGAGGTCATTAGGTCTTTGGGGAGGGTGTGCCCCTGAAGGGGATTGTGGGAGACTGGCCCCCTAAAATCCCCTTTTGCTCCTTGACAATGAAATGAACAGTTTTGCTTTGCCATGAACTCCTGCCTCACCATGGGCCCAAAATCAACAGGGCCAATCATGGGCTAAAGCCTCCAAAACTTGACCCCAAATAAACCTTTTTTCTTTATAAATTGATAAGATCAGGTATTTGCAATAGTAACAAAAGCTAACTACCACAAGGGTAGAGCTCCTTCACTGAAGGTGAGGCCTTCAGTGCTTGTTAGATCGAATCCCCTGCTGTCCACAGCAACAGCCTTGACACAGTCACCTTCCACTGGATTTTCCTCTTCTCTGTCTCTTCCTTGCCTCTGGGGACCCCTAGCTCCATGCACTAACCACCTGTATTCAAGCCCTCATATCAGGCTTGGCTTTCAGCAAATCCACCCTATGAACTTTTTTCACACAGAGATGATACCGTATGTTTTAATAATATTTTCTCCTTGATGAAAGTACATAGACATTAGTTCATATAACTCCCAGCAACTTCATAATGTAAAAGCAGTAAGTATTATCCCCTCTTCTAAAGGTGAAGAAACACAGGCCTAAGAGAAATAAGTTGACTTAGTTCAGCACCACCACATGCTGGTGAATAGAGCCCACCCAAGATCACCGAGGGCCATCCAGCACTGTGTCCACTCCCAGGCCACACAGGTGGGCAAAGGGCTGCATCTATTTACAGTATCCAATACAATCCAAACCCACACAGTCATAAAGCCTCAGGGAATAACAACAGCAAAAACAATGATTTTTATAGAGTGATGTAATTGAGTTTTAATTTTATTCTTCCCAAAGGGTTATTAATAAGCATCCTCCACCCACTCAGCACCTCGAAAGAAAATCCAAAAGATTTCCTCAGTTATTAGTCTGAAAAAGAAATTAAAATGAAATCAAGGGACTTAGATGAACACGTGGGTTCATATAAACCAAATGGCAGGAGATTCTCTTCAAAGCTTGTGAGAACTAAACACATAAGACAACAAATGTAGAAACAATAGCTACTGAGCACATGCCTTACACAAGGTGCCGGGGGGGGGGGGGGGGGGCGGTATTCCAGGAAGACACTGAAGGCCAGGCACACCCATGTGGAGACTTCACAACAACACCCTGCCCACCCTCAGCACCAGGAAGCTGTAGGATGAGGATATAGGTTCCCAGCCTCAAAGGCACAGGAGGTCTGTGGGACCTCTGGTCTTCCCAGAGAATCCTCATTCAGGGATCCACTAACATCAGCTGCAGATCACTCCAGACAGGCTACAGGCCCAGTTGAAAATACAAGGGCCATTGATTTACAAATCAATGGATGTGTAACTGATGTGATTCTGCAATCTGTGTATGGGGTGAAGGTGGGAGTTCATAACCCACTTGAATCAAAGTGTCAAATATGATATGCCAAGAAATTTGTAACGTTTTGAACAACCCACAATAAAAAATTAAAAAAAAAAAAAAAGAAAATACAAGGGCCACATAAACAGGACACCCAAGAAACACTTGGTCAGATGCCTGATGCCATCCCTAAACCCAAGGGAACAAACTCAAGCTCTATATGATGTTTAAATCATTTGAGTGTTTTCAGAGCACACCAAGAAAGGAGACAACTCTTGTGTGATGATGAATGACTTTAGTTTGTTGACTTCCTGAGGTGCGAATGTGGTTTGCTTCTGTGCTCTTGTGACAAGGTTACCTTTTCTGTTCCTTTGCTGTGGACACTTTGGAGGGCCAAGAAAGGACTTTCTCTTCACACAGCCACCACACTTGGCTTCAGGGTCTGAAACCTGGACTCCCAGAACAATCGCATTGAGGTACGGGGTGCCCTTAAGACAAGGGGCAGGGGCTGAAGCAGGAGACCTCACCAGCCTGGGAAGGGCAAGGTAGGGGTCTCTGAGAAGCTGGACTGTGCCCCATTTCCACAGGACCGAGGCTAGGTCCCACTCGCCAGTCCTCCTCTAGAAGCCCCATCATAAAGGATGAGACGGATATGCTAAAGCCATTTAATGGTGTCTTTGAAACTCTGACCACATGCTTTGCCATAGTGACCAAAGCTATTATAAGGACTGAAAGCCTGTCTTGAAAGTTTTGTACTTGCTTATGAGGATCCAGGGTCATTACCACAACATGGGGGAGAAGGTCTTCTTTAATGACTGGGGTGAGGAGTCACAGTGCATGTAAATTCAACTTTCAGATGATGATGTGACATTTCTCATATACTTGAGTCTGAGGAATAATGTGGTTACAATAAGGAATAAATTATTCATGAAATGCAGTCAGAAAACTAAGAAGACTCAGAAATACTACACAAAATATGACACTCACGCCCACCTCCAAAATGTTCTCATACCTACTATGGCTAAATGTTTATGTATCCAAATAATGTATCCATGGAACCTACTATCCCAATGGGATGGTACTAGGAGGTGGGACTTTTGACAGGTGATTACGGCATCAGGGTGGAGTGAATGAAATCAGTACCCTGGCAAAAGATAATGAAGTTAAGCACCTTTGACCCCAACACCATGTGAGGACACAGGAGGAAGTACCAGTTATGAGGAATAGGCCCTCGCTGAGACTAAATCTTATCCTTGATCAGATCCTTGATCTTGGACTTCCCGGCCTCTAGGACTAAGGAATAAATTTATATCTAGGCAACCCTTTTCTGGGAAGACAGTAAAGAAAAGGATCAGCAACCCCCAGAAAATCAGAAGATAGAGCTCTGAAAATAAAGTGATAAAGGAAAGGTAAAATCATACTGAGTGAATAGGACACTGTGAAAAAAGAATGAATTAGAAAAGAATCAATACAACTTCCAGAATTACACAACTGCTAAAAATTAAAAACCCTACAGATGAGTTAAATGGAGATCAGATCATATATGAAAGAAATCTAGTGAAATGGGGAACTATTATTGTTTTAATGTGAGGTATCTCTCAAAATTCACATGTTAGACAATATAAGAAAGTTCAGAGAAGAAATGATTGGGTTATGAAAGTGTTACCCCAATCAGTGAATTAATCACCTAACAGAATTGAATGGTAACTGTCTTTAAAGTTTTATACTTGTTTATGAGGATCCAGGGTCATTACCACAACATGGAGAAGGTGGTCTCCAGAAGGCAGGTGGGGTATGGCTGGAGGAGGCGGGCATGGGAGCGTGGCTTGAGTATATACTTGTATCTGGCAAATGAAATCTCTCTCTCTGCGCTTTCTGATCATTATATGAGCTACTTTCTCTACCACACTCCTCCACCATGATGTCCTGCCTCACCGGGAGCCTTCCCCATGAATGGAGCTGGCTGTCTATGGACTGAGACGTCTGAAACTGTGAGCCCTCAAATAAACTATTCCTCCTCTAAAATTGTTCTGGTCAGGTCTTTTAGTCACAACAGTGAAAAAGCTGGCTAAAACAGGAAGCAACGAGAAGAAATTCTTCAGAATATGGAGATAGACAGCAAAGCATGAAAAGCTAAAAACTTGGAGGAAACTATAATAAGGTCCACACACAATGAACAGCAACTCCAGAAGAATAAGTAGATCCTGAGGGAGGGGCACTTCTCAGTGTGGCAGAAGCCCAGCCTTTCTCAGAATTGACAAAAGCCATGAATCCTCATGTCTAAAATCAGAAGAACCAAAGAGGAGAGAAACGGGAAATCTGCCAGAGATATACTATAAAACATAAACACACTAAGTCTTAAAACCTGCAGAGAGAAAAGACAGATTATTTACCCAGAATCTAAAATCAGAAGGACAGAAGACCTTTTGTAGCAAAACCAGAAATCAGAACAAAGACTAATACCCTCAAAGTGTTGGGAAAGATAATACTCAATCTAGAATTCAAGATTCAGTTAAATTAAATCATCAGTAAGAGGAAGAGTAAAATAAAGGCAGTTGGGGTAAAGCAAAGATAATAACTGAACTCCTCACAATTTGAATTGAAAAATTCATTCAAAAATTTTCCTTAAGATATATATGTATACCCAGAGAAATAGTTTGCAAGAAGCAATATTGAACAAATAAGTTGGTAAACATATGAAAAAATCTAAATAATTCTTACTATAAAAAATGACAACTGAGAAGACAAAAACAAAATACATTAGACAAAAAAATAAGACACAAAATCAAAGTTAAAGCACATGAATGCTCTTGTATTTTAAACAAAACATCCCTGAAGCCTTTAGATTTCTTTAAGGCAAATATATACCTGTGTCTGTGCATGTGCGTGTGTGTTTAGTTTAAAGGTAACAACAACAAAATTGCAAAGGACTGTGAAGCTTCCACACCAGAGGAAGGGAAAGGGGAGGAGGAATGAGGCAGAGCTGATGAGAAGAGGAAAGAACAACAGTAAAAAAACAGAAGCAAAGAAAAAGCATGGCGTGACAAAAGGAAAACAGAACACAAGATGACAGAAATAAATTCAACTATATTCATACTGCCATAGATATAAAAAACATGGATCCAAGGGAAGCAGCAAGATGGCAGAATAGAGGGGTCGCTTCTCTGGTTGCTCCATGGCATGAACCAAGAAAAGCAGACAGGCAGCTTTTCAGTAAGGAGGGTGAATGATCAAGAATTAGAGGAGACTTTACTGGAATTTAATACTGGACACCCAAAACATATCAGGGACTGAGGAGATCTTGTATAATAAAATAAGGGGGAAAGATCCACAACTGTGATGGCGGCTGGAGACACATGCCAGGACAGTCCCTACATGAATGTGGTAAAGCAACAAAGAAATTAAAGGAACCCCCATTCTTGGGAAGACTGAGATATGTCGGGGTATGGAGAATTTATAGATCAGAGACACAACTTGAAAATACAGTAAACTTTGCTGCACAGTATCCTCATCTGGGAAGGAAGCCCCCATCTCTTTCAGAGGCATGCATGGAAGACAGCTGCAGCATGGGGGCCAGTCGCTGGGGAAGCCAATTACTGGCAGACCCGAGTCTGGCCCAAAAAACGAGCTCGGCAAACCCACACTACGTGACAAACAGTGGGCCTAAGTGACCAGGAGAAAATCAAGCATGGAGAGAGGTTTACACAGGGGAATACTGGTCATGGAAACCCACCTGGATTGCCCTCCCCTACCAATCCAACTGCTTGCAGGACCAGCTGGGAATTCAAAGAGGTGGGGGTAGGAGAGATCGAGTTTGGAGACTGATTCCACGAGACCAGGAATCATGAGGTCCACAGGCGAAGGAGTGGGCTAAGAACAGGCTCCTATGCCACGTGAGTGGATCCCCAAGGAGTTTCCTGAGGTGCAGTCTTTCAACCTGGACTGGGAATTATTGGGCCTTAGAGGTGCGATGATTTAAAATCTCCAGATATACAGATTGCAGAATCACATCAGTTACACATGGGGTAAAAATGGGAGCTCATAACCCACTTGAATCAAAGTGTGAAATATGATATATCAAGAACTATGTAATTTTTTGAACAGCCAACAATAAAAATTAAAAAATAAAATCTCCAGACCAACTGGCACCCAGTGAAGAGACCGGAGCATACCTAAGGCTATACCCCCACCTCCAGGAGTTCCACCTCCAGGACTAACCCTCTCACCCCAGAAAACCCCACCCATTCTGAGGGTGGAAGAGGCATCAAACACCAGACAACCCAACCCCACCTAACTGCTGAGAAGGGAAGCTGAGAAACTTATGGACTCCAGTGGAAACAATTGTTCAAATTTTCATCAAGATCCCTTTTCTTTCTTTTCCCTCTCTCTCTCCCGCCCCCACCAACCCCACTCTCATTTCTACCATTTTTGAAACCAAGTATTCTTCATGCAGTTTATTGAGGACTGGGATGTCTGAATAGTATATTATAGTTTTTCTATATTATTTTTACTTTTTTTCTATTTTTAAGTTTTTTCCTTTTTAAAAAAATTATATATATATATTTTCTATTCATTCCTCTCGCTTATCTGTGTCTCCCTGAATTCTCCTTCTATCTTTTCTCCTACTAATAGCCAACCTCTATTAATTCCTATTTTACTCTTCCTATTTTGTTTTTACTTCTGTCTTCTCTCCTCCTTCCTCAGAAACATCACAATCACATCCTATACCACTTCTGTTCTTTGTCCACCATTTGAAATTATAAACACTTTTGCAAACTTACTAGATATATTGTAGACAGTAATTGAACACATAATTTCTGTTTATTGTGACAAAACTGTAGATATCTTAATGGGAGCTATTTGGTCTAAGGCTGTATATTATTTGCATTGGGTGCTGTTGTTATTTGTCTCCCCCTTAAAAGTGAAGTACTTGAAACCTTCAGGGACACTATAAATCTACAGGGTAGAAACTTACTCCCTCAAATTCACACTGCTAGATGGTTAGACACACAAACATGAAAAAACAATGAAACAAAGTGCCCCAAACAAACCAAGATGCTCCAATAATAAAATCCATTTACAACACAGTAGATGAAATGTCAGAGGAGTTTAGAATGTACATTATTAAACTGATATGTGCCATAAAGGACAGTGTAAGGAGTGAAATCAAAGATAAAATTCAGGAGGTGAAAAATCACTTCAGTAAAGACAGAGATTCTGAAAAGAAATCAAGCAGAAATTCTCGAAATGAAGCAATCGATAAACCAAATTAAAATTCAATAGAAAGCATCACCAACAAACTAGACCACTTGGAAGTTAGAACCTCAGGCAATGAAGATGAAATATGTAATCTTGAAAATAGAGTTGACCATAGAGAGAAGATGTTAAGAAACCATGAAAAGAATTTCCAAGAAATATGGGATAATAGGAAAAGACCAAATTTAAGATTTATCAGGATAGATGAAAGTGCAGAGATGCAAACCAAAAGAATATACAATCTTTTCAATGAAATAATATCCGAAAATTTCTCAAACATAAAGAACGAAATGGAAAATCAAATACTAGAGGTGTACAGGACCCCAAATTTACAAAATTACAACAGACCCATACCAAGGCACATTATTATGAAAATGCCCAACATACAGAATAAGGATAGAATTTTAAAGGCTGCAAGAAAAAAATATCAGATTACATATAGGGGGAAACCAATGTGGATCTCAGGTAATTTCTCAAAACAGACTCTCAAAGCTAGAAGGACCTGGAATAATATATACCAAGCTCTGAAAGAAAATGGATGTGAACCAAAAATTCTATATCCAGCAAAACTAGTCTTCAGATTGGAAGATGAAATAAAAACTACCATGATAAACAAAACTTAAAAAGAATTCACAAGTAGAGGGGCTGGGATAATGGCTCAGTGGCAGAGTTCTTCTTGCCTTGCACATATGAGGCACTGGGTTCAATCCTCAGCACCACATAAAAATAAATAAAATAAACATATTGTGTCCATCTACAATTAAAAAAATATTTAAAAAAAAGAATTCACAACTAGAAAGTCTGCAACAAAACATTCTTAGCAAAATATTCAATGAAGATAAAAATGGAAAAAAAAGTGAAAACCAGCAAATGGAGGAACTACACTAAAGAAATAGTCAATCAAAGTAGAAAACTAATTCAAACTAAAAACCAGAAATAAATCAAAATGAATGGGAATACAAATCACATCTCAATAATAACCTTGAATGTTAATGGCCTAAACTAATCAACCAAAAGACACAGACTGGCAGAGTGGATTAAAAAATGAGACCCAACAATATGTTGTCTCCAGGAGACTCACCTCATAGGCAAAGACATCAATAGACTTAAAATGAAAGTATGGGGAAAAAACATATCACTCACATGGATCTCATAAACAAGCAAGTGTTTCTATCCTCATATCAGATAAAGTATATTTCAAAATAAAGTTAATCAAAAGGGACAAAAAGTCTATTTCATACTGCTTAAAGGACTTATACATCAATAACACATACCAATTGCAAATATTTATGCCCCAAACAATGGAGCACCTACGTACATCAATCAACCCTTCACAATTTCAAGAATCAAATAGACTGCAACACAATGTTTTCAACACTACTTTAACACACCTCTCTCACCACTGGATAGATCCCCCAAACAAAAACTAAATAAAGAAACTATAAAACTAAATAATACAATCAATAATTTAGACTTAAAGAACATATATAGAATATTTCATCCATCAATGAGCAAATTCACTTTCTTCTCATCGGCATGCAGATCCTTTTCTAAAACAGACCATATTTTATGCCACAAAGCAACTCTTAGAAAATACAAAAAAAAAGTAGAGATAATACTAATCCTAACAGATATAATGGAATGAAATTATATCAATGACAAAATAAAAAAACAGAAGCTACTCTGACACCTGGTGACTAAATAATACACTATTGAATGATGAACAGATAGCAGAAGAAATCAGGGATGAAAGAAATTCTTAAAGGTAAATAAGAATAGTAACATAAAATATCAAAATCTGTGGGAAACTATGACAGTAGTCCTAAAAGGAAAGTTCACTGAATTGAGCTCATTCATTAAAAGAATAGAAAATAAACAAATAGATGGCCTAACATCTAACATTACATCTCAAAGTCCTAGAAAAAGAAAAATCAACACTAAAAGCATTAGAAGACAGGAAATAATTAAAATCAGAGCTGAAATCAATAAAATTGAAACAAAAGAAACAACTGAAAAAATTAACAAAACAAAAAGTTGGTTCATTGAAAAATAAATAAAATTGATAAACCCTTAGCCACACTCACAAAAATAAAGAGAGAAAACTCAAATTACTAAAATTTGTGATGAAAATGGAAAACCATGACAGACACTACTGAAATACAGAAGATAATCAGGAACTATTTTGAAAATTTATACTCCAATGAAATAGAAAATCTTGAAGACATTGAAAAATTTCTAGACATATAACCTACCCAAACTGAATCAAGAGGACATACACAATTTAAACAGATCAATTTCAAGCAATTAAATAGAAGATGCCATCAAAAGCCTACCAACTAAGAAAAACCCAGGACCAGATGGATTCTCAGCCAAGTTCTAAAAGATCTTCAAAGAAGAATTAAGACCAATATACCTCAAATTATTCCATGAAATAGAAAAGGAGGGAACCCTTCCAAAATCATTCTATGAAGCTAGTATCACCCTGACACCAAAACCAGACAAAGACACATCAAGGAAAGAAAACTTCAGATCAATATCCCTGATGAACACAGATGCAGAAATTCTCAATAAAATTCTGGCAAATCACATACAAAAACATATTTAAAAGATAGTGCACCATAATCAAGTGAGGATTGATGACCACAATGACCACAATCATTCCAGAAATACAAGGTTGGTTCAGCATATGAAAATCAGTAAATGTAATTCATCACATTAATAGGCTTTAAAGAATCATATGATCATCTCAAAAAGGTGCCGAAAAAGCATTTGACAAAATACAGCACCTCTTCATGTTCAAAACACTAGAAAACCTAGGGATAGTAGGAACATACCTCAACATTTTAAGAGCTACCTATGCTAAGCCCAGGGCCAATATCATTTTAAATGGAGAAAAACTGAAAACATTCCCTCTAAAAACTGGAACAAGACAAGGAGGTCCTCTTTCATTACTTCTAAACAAAATCATCCTTGAAACTCTAGCCAGAGCAATTAGACAGAAGAAAGAAATTAAAGGGATTCAAATAGGAAAAGAAGAACTCAAACTATCCCTATTCACCCACAACATGATTCTACATGTAGAAGACCCAAAAAATTCCACCAGAAAACTTCTAGAACTAATAAAAAAATTCAGCAAAGAAGCAGTACCCATAAATCTAATGCATTTCTATACATCAGTGATGAATCCACTGAAAGAAAAATTAGGAAAACTACTCCATTCACAATAGCCTCAGGAAAAAAATATTGGGGAATCATTCTAACAAAAGAGGTGAAAGACCTCTACAATGAAAACTACAGAACACTAAAGAAAGAAATTGAAGATGACCTTAGATGATGGAAAGATCTTCCATGCTCTTGAACAGACAGAATTAACATTGTCAAAATGGCCATACTACCAAAAGTTTTATAAAAATTTAATGTAATTCCTATTAAAATCCCAATGATGTTCTTCACAGAAATAGAAGAGGAAATCATGAAATTCATTTGGAAAAATAAGAGACCTAGAATACCCAAAGCAATGCTGGTGAGAAAACTGAAGCAGAAGGCATCACAATAGCAGACCTTAAATTATACTGTAGAGCTATAGTAACAAAAATGGCATAGTATTGACACAAATACAATCAATCAACAAATATATGAAAAAATGTTCAACATCTCTAGCAATTATAGAAATTCAAACTAAAACTACTCTAAGATTTCATCTAACTCCAGTCAGAATGGCAGCTATTAAGAATACAAACAACAATAAGTGAGGTGAGGATGTGGAGGAAAAGCCACACTCATACATTATTGGTAAGACTGCAAACTGGTGCAGCCAATCTGGAAACAGTATGGAGATTCCTTGGAAAACTAGGAACAGAACCACCATTTGACCCAGCTATCCCACTCCTTGGTTTATACCCAAAGAACTTAAAAACAGCATATTACAGGGACACAGCCATATTAATGTTTGTAGCAGCATAATTCACAATAGCTAAATTGTGGAACTAACCTAGATCCCCTTCAGTAGATGAAAGGATAGGGAAACTTTGGTATATGTACACAATGGAACATTACTCATCATTAAAAGAGAATAAAATCATGGCATTTGCAAGTAAATGGACGAAGCTGGAGAATATAATGCTAAGTGAAGTAAGCCAATCCCAAAATCCAAATGCCAAATGCCGTCTCTGTTATACAGTGACCAACTCATAGTGGGATAGGGAGAGGGAGCATGGGAAGAACGCAGGAACTTTAGATAGGGTAAAGGGGAGGGGGAAGGAGGGGGCAAGGAGGTAGGAATGATAGTGGAATGAGTTAGACAACATTACCCTAAGTATAAGACACAAATGGTGTGAAAATACTTTGTATACAGACAGTGTCTTGAAAAATTGTGCTCTATATGTGTAATATGAAATGAATTGATTCTGTTACCATGTATAACAAAAAAGAATAAATTTTAAAAATCAATAACAAAAGATACCTAAAAATTTTTTCAAGTACTTGGAAATTAACCAATTTCTGCATAACTCATAGGTCAAAGAAGAAATCACAAGAAAAAATAAGAATATTCAGAATTAAATAAAAAATTTTAAAACATTAAAAAAAAATACAAACAACAATAAGTGTTGGCAAGGATGTAGGGGAAAAGGAACACTCATACACTGCTGGTGGGACTGCAAATTGGCACAGCCAATATGGAAAGCAGTATGGAATCCTTGGAACAGTGGGAATGGATTCACCATTTGACCCAGCTATCCCTCTCCTAGGTCTATACACAAAGGACTTAAAAATAGCATACTACAGGGCATAGCCATATTAATGTTTATAGCAGCACAATTCACAATAGCTAATTGTAGAATCAACCTAGATGTCCTTAAGTAGATGAATGGATAAAGAAAATATGATATATATACACAATGGAATATTATTCAGCATTAAAAGAGAATAAAATCGTGGCATTTGTAGATAAATGGATGGAGTTGGAGAATATAATGCTAAGCAAAGTTAGCCAATCCCCAAAAAAACAAATGATGAATGTTTTCTCTGATTTAAAGACGCTGATCCATAATGGGGTTGGGGGTAGTGGGCATGGGAGAATTAGATGAACTCTAGATAGGGCAAAGGGTAGGAAGAGGAAGGGAGTGGGCCTGAGGGTAGGAAAGACAGTGGAATGAGATGGACATCACTACCCTAAGAACATGTATGAAGGCAAGAATGGTGTGACTCTACTTGTGGACAATCAAATATTTGAAAAATTGTGCTCTATATGTATAATATGAATTGTAATGCATTCTGTCACATATAACAAATTAAAATTTAAAAAATTTTTAAAACCAATGGTACAGATTAGAAGACACAGAGACAAACCCACATAAATACAATTATCTCATATTAGACAATGGCACCAAAAACATAAATTGGAGAAAAGATAGCCTCTTCAACAAATGGTGCTGGAAAAAGTGGAAATCTATATGTAACAGAATGAAATACAATCCCTATCTCTCACCCAACCCAAAACTCAACTCAAAGTGGATCAAGGACTTAGGCACTAGAACAGAGACCCTGCATCTAACAGAAGAAAAAGCAGGCCCAAATCTCTATCATGTTGGCTTACAAACTGACTTCCTTAACAAGACTCCTGAAGTGTAAGAAATAAAATCAAGAGTAAAATGGGATGGAATCAAACTAAAAAGCTTTTTTGTCTTTTTTTCATATTTTAGTTGGACACATACCTTTATTTATTTATTTTTAATGTAGTGCTAAAGATTGAACACAGCCCCTTGCACATACTAGGTGAGCGCTCTACTGCTGAACCACAACCCCAGCCCAAACTAAAAAGCTTTTTCACAGCAAACAATCAAGAACACAACAAGATCCTACAGAATGGGAGAAAATCTTTACCACCTGCACCTCAGATAGAGCATTAATCACCAAGGTATAAAAAGAACTCAAAAAACTTCACACACACACACACACACACACACACACACACAAACAAAACAAAACAAAAAAACACAACAACAAAAAAACAATCAATAAATGGGCAAAGGAACTGAACAGACACTTCAGAAGAAGAAATACAAATGGTCAACCAATGTATTAAAAAAATGTTCAAATCTCTAGCAATTAGAGAAATGCAAATCAAAACTACACTGAGATTTCATCTCACTCCAGTCAGAATGGCAATTATCAAGAAAGAATACAAGCAACAATAAATGTTTTCGAGGATGTGGGGGAAAAGGTACACACATAGATTGTTGGTGGGACTGCAAATTGGTGCAACCACTCTGGAAAGCAATATAGAGATTCTTTAGAAAAATTAGGAATGGAATGACCATTTGACCCAGTTATACCATTTCTTAGTTTATACCTGAAGGACTTAAAATCAGCATACTACAGTGACACAGCCACATCAATGTTTATAGCAGCTCAATCCACAACAGCTAACCTAACTTGAGATGCCCTTCAACAGATGAATGGATAAAGAAAATGTGGTATATATATACCATGGATATTACTCAGCCTTAAATAAGAATGAAATGAAGGCATTTGTTGATAAATGTATGGAGAATATTATGCTAAGCAAAATAAGCCAATCCCAAAGAACCAAAGGCCAAATGTTTTATCTGATATGCAGATTGTAACTCTCAATAAGTGTGGGGAGGGCTAGGAAAGAACAGAGGTACTTTGGATTACACAAAGGGAAGTGAAAGAAGGCAAAAGCATATGGAGGTAGGAAGGACAGTAGAATGAATTGGAAATTATTACCCTATGAGCATATATGATTACACAACCGTTGTAACTCTATATCAGTACAACCAGAAGAATGAGCAGTTATACTCCATTTATGTATGAAGTGTCAAAATGCATTCTACTGTCATGTGTAACTAATTAGAACAAAATTTTTAAAAGAAAATAAATGATGAAATACATACTGGAGAGTTTTAAAAAAATGATCCCTACAAAAAAAAAAAAAAGAGACAGATATTCCCAAGTTCGGATACATATTACTTTTAAGAAACACATAAAATATTATGACAGAGGGGACTGAAAATAAATCTAAGAGCTGGGCTTGGGGGTGTACCCTTGTAATCTCAGCTACTTAGGAGTCTAAGGCAGGAGCATTGCTTGAGCCCAGGAATTGAAGGCCAATCTGGGCAACCTATAGCTAGACCCTGTCTCAAAATGAAATAAAAAGCAGTGGGGATGTAGCTCAGGGGTAAAGCACGTGCTTAACATGTGCAAGCCCTGGTTCAATCTCCAGCACCACAAAAATAAAGAAATGAATAATGGATGGATGGAAGGAAGAAGAAAAGAAAGGAAAAGTAATATCAGGCAAACATCAAAAAAGTAAAACTTGACTGACAATATTAATATTAGATGAAAACACAGCTAGGAGGCCAAAAGTATTACCAGGGATAAAAATGGCTTACTACATGATGATAAAAGGAATAGCTCACCAGAAATATAGCTCCAAGATGTGTAGGCACCACATAATACTGCCTTACAACAGATAAAGTAAAAATTGATAGAATTAGAAGGTGAGGGGCTGAGGTTGTGGCTCAGGGGTAGAGTGCTTGCCTAGCACACCCGAGGTCCTGGGTTCGATCCTCAGCACCACATAAAAATAAATAAAATAAAGGTATTATGTCCATGTAAAACCAAAAGATAAATTTAAAGAAAAAGTGAAATTGTCCAGAGTTTATATATACCTCTAAAACAAATTAAGCAGGCTCAAAATGAGACACAACGATTTTTCTGTCACAATAACTTGAGCTAATGGATATACAGAACATTGTTTAAAATAGTTAAGGAAAATATCTTTCAATTTATACATTAGATATTAAAACAAAAATGTCCATTTACCAGACTAATATGCATATCTCAACCATTTTCAAAGAATCAATATTATATGGAATACAATATGGCCAAGAAACTTCTAGTATACCTAAACTTCCAGTAGATAACAACCACAAATGAACAGAATACAAAAGTCCAAAGAGCTGAGGGCATTGGAAAGTGGGCAAATACAGGAAGATTCTGGGGGAAGTCAGCACTTGGAAGAAAGGATCAGCACAAGAGAGTAGGGGAAGTCAGTGCCATACTGGGGAGGCCAATATGCCAATAGAAAGTCTGCAGTTCTTGTGACCTGAAGGATCAAAGTGCAGGGATCAGGGCAACAAAGTGACTAAAAACTACAGGGGGGACATGGTAAAAAGGAGAGAGATAAAAAGGGCGGGCCAAAAATACACATATAAATTTTACCTAAATCTCTGACTAATCCTAGACTATAGCTAAGGATAAAAGAACTGAACTGAAAATTTGAGCCACCAAATAAGATATAAATTTTATAGTTTGAGTCCAACAAAATTAAGATGCTCTTCAGAGGAAAAAAAATCCAGCACCTCCATGACATCTTAATTACAATAACCAGAATTCAAAATTACTTGACATGCGAAAAACTAGGAAAATAACCCACTGTCAAAAGAAAAGACAATCTATGGAGACCAAACCCACAAATGACCGAAATCTAGGGTGGCACACAAGAATTTTAAGACAACTCCTATGATTATGCTCACAGACTTAAAGGAAAATGTGCTCAAGATGAATGAAAAGACAGGGAATCTCAGCAGAGATACTAAGACTATAACGAAGGACCAAATGGAAATATAGGGACCACATTCTCTAATCACTATACATAGAATTATAAATCATTTTTAAAGATGGCAAAAGCCCATTTGATGATAAAATTATAAATATATTTTGAATAATTTATAACCTAATAAAAGGTAACAAAGCAATGAATACTTTATGCCACACATTGTTGTGCCCACATATTAACTTACGTAACATCTAAATAGTTGTTTAAAGTGCATTCCCTTTTTATCATCCCTTTAAAAATACTGGAATTGAGGTAAAAGGGTTAAATTACAGAAGATCAAGCTAACAGGTGATAAAGTCAGTAATTCAAACCCAGCAAGCCTATCTCTAAACTCTGCATTACTATATTGTACTGCCTCTCTAGAAAATTGAAAAAAGAGATCATGGAAATTGAAGAATATTTAGAACTGGATCCTGGAACTATTATTACACATGAAAATTTGTATGCAGCTAAATGTGAGTTTATAGGGAAATGCATAGGCTTAAATATATAAATTCATAATGAAGAAAGTAGAATTTAGTGAACTAGGTATTATACTCAAGAAGTTATGGGAAAAGCAAAAAACTAGAGAGAACATAAAAAATAGTAAGATCAAATAAAAATGAATAAAGCCAGGGTATGGTGGCCTGTGCTTACACTTCCAGCTACTCAGGAGCCATATGCAGGAAGAAAACTGGGGCCCAGGAATTCAAGACCAGATTGGGCAACATAGCCATATGTTGTCTAAGAAATTAAATGACAAAAAAATAGACAATAAAATGATAAAGTAATAGAAATTAAAGAAATGGAAAACAAAAAGCAATAGAGAAAAAAAATAACCAAAGCTAGTTCTTTAAAAAGATTAATAGACAAATCTCTACAATTAAAATGAATAAGCTAGGTCTCCATTAGTTATCATGAACAAAGCTGGGGAACATGATGTGAGTGACAAGGATAAGTTACACAAAGTGAAATCATTCATGCAAAATTTAAAACATACAAAACAATATAATATACAGTTTACGATTCTGTCAAAGTATAAGAAACATGGACCAGAAGGACTCAGGACAACTTCAGTGTGTGGTTCCATCTGGGGAATAAGCCAGAGAGATAATAAAGCACTGGGTGGTAGGAGAGTAAAATCCACAATGTTAAATTGTTTGATTCTCTCCAAAAAAAAAAAAGTGGGGGGTCCTGAAGCAACTATGACCAGATGTTAACAAGGCTTAAATCTGAATGCTGGATATAAGAGTTTCTGTTTTTTGTTTTGTGCATATTTACCTTGCCTGGTATTCCATAACTAAAGAAAACTTACATCTTATTTCTTTTCAGTTGATCTCCCTCATTTAAGTGCAAGTGCCCTAAAGACAGGGGCAATATGGTGCTACTTGCACCATAGTATGTCCAGCGTCCAGAGAGCCAGTGAGAGAGAAAGGGTAAGTGTCTAACCTGCAAAGGTAACTTCCAGTCTAGAAATAATGACTCCTGGATTTCAATGAGAATTCACTCTTGAGGCAAGATTGACAAGATTCAAGGTTGCTCATGAGAACCTTTAGCTCCCAGCTCATTGCTCTGCAGGGCTCCTCAATCTAGAACCCACTTAATCTAGAACCAGAGCATCCAAATGATACCCTTGATAATAAAGAACAGGCATGGAAACAATAACTATAGAAACTGCAACAACTGCTAATATCTATTAGCTGCTGAGTGGCAAATATACACTGTCTCATTTAATTCAGAACCCTAGGAGGTAGGTGATACTGTTTCGTTGCAAGTTAGACTACCTCTACCTTGCCTGAGGTAGTGCAGCTCCTCTAATATTTATCAAAAGTCAAACTGGGAAGAGGAGACCAGCCAACCATGATACCTACATTTAGAGATGGCCCACTTCTAATTTCCTCCAGATGTTACCTTCTAGACATTTGTGAGAGTGCTCTTGAATGTGCTCCCCCAGTTGGCTGGACATGGCACCACCTCACTTGCCGTGTTCCTCAGCAGTGACCTGAGAAGCAGACCGAGTCAGGCTTCATCAATTCATTGTCACAAATGAGGAATAGAGGTTGTTATGGCCCGAGTCACATCCTGTCCCCGAATCCACAAGTCCTACCCCTCAGTGCCTCAGAATGCGACTATTTACAAATAGGGTTTTTTATAGAGGTAACTTAGTTACAAAAGGTCACGAGGGTGGGCCCTAATCCAATATGACTGGTGTCCTCATAAGAGGAAACTGGGCTTAGAGACAGCCACATTGAGGGAAGACCACTTGAAGACACAGGGAGAAGACAGCCATCTACAAGCCAGACATGGAACAGAGTCTCTCACATCACCTCTGAAGGAACCAAACCTGCTGACAGCTTGATCCAGACTTCCAGCCTCTAGAACTGTGAAGAAATACATTTCTGTTGTTTAACAAAACCAGCCTTGTGGCATTTTGTCATAGAAGTCCTAGCAGACTGATAGAGTGGCACAGAGATGTTAAGGGACTCTTCTGGGGCACACTGAAAGGAGATGAAATCAAGCCTTCTACCTGAGTCCACTTTCTCTTACTTGTGGAATAAAAATTCTTCAAATACTGTTCTCTACTTTTAGAATATAAAAATATTGTGCAAAATCTATGCAAATAAATATGTAAATATTGACTTGGAGAAAATGTAGCAATTTAATCCTATTTCTTTTAGCTTCTGCTTGCAGCAGAGATGTAGAAGGACACAAATGACCATCGACAAAGAACACTAGACAAAGCCAGAAAAAATTTATATATATATATATATACACATTATATATTTAAATATATTTTTTCTATATATAACATTTTCACACATAAATTTTGTCTTTTTTTTTTTAACACCCACTGGAGAGCTAAGGTCTCTAAGACATTGAAAGGACCCTAACTGCAGAGGAATTGAGCCCTTCCTAAACAAAAACCAGCAGCCACAGTCACCTGTAGGCACAAGTAGATGAGGAGCTAATCAGTATCGGTTTCTTATTGTGGAAACAGGAAGGAAGCGGCCATATTTTCAACCACATGGGCTGGAATGATGGATTAGAGCTGGATTGGTGTAGGTGTGGTAACCCTACTCCAGACTTTTGCCAAGTGTGTGGTGGCCTGCAGAAATCAGGACAGGGATAGAAGACTCGGTAATACTCCACAGTCATATGGGGACTGGGACTGATGGTCTTTAGGAAGGAGAGATTTGATCCTGCCTCAAGACATTTGAAAGCAGTGGTGAACTAAAAGTACTCCAAGCCAGCCCATCTCAAATCCCAATAAAACAGAAGAGCTAACCTCCTCATCCTAGCTGCCTTTTTGTCACCTCGAGGGGGGGAGAATTAAGGACAAAGCTGTCATGCAGAGAAAGACCTGTAGAGAGGCCGATCTTGGTCAAGCCTTACCTGAAGTCCAGCCTCCTGCTTCACTAATCAGTTCCATAAACCCATGTCAATGATTTCTCTGGTGTTTAAGTTTGACTTCTGTCCTTTCCAATCAAAAGAAACTTAATTGAAACAAAGTACAAGTCCTGACCAATTGTGTATTAAATGTACACACCTGATTACACATGCAACTTCTTGCATCAATTAGCAATACACAATTTCTGAAGAGTCATGGTATCCTCCAAAGACTCATTGAAATGATCTTCATAATTCTTTAAATGAACCAGTCAAAACTAGCAAATAACTAATAATCTTTAAAAACAATCATAATAGCACTTCAACCATAAAGAAGACATTAGTGCCTCACAGGCCCCCCCTATTTCAGGCATATTCATGTGCTAATGAGCTCACCACCACTCAAAGTGCTGCAGAATTGTGATTTTGAAAATGTCTCATGGCAAATTAGTCTTCTATTTTACCCTGCACTTCTGTCATTCACATGTGACACCTACCACGGTAGAGATGACAGACATTCAAATTGGCATCTAAATCCACGAAAACAGTGGCAGGAAGAGTCTAAGTTGAATCTGAATGGGGTAATTTAACCATAGAAGAAAGTTTAAAAGTTTTAGAGTCAGAATGACCACTTGAAAATCAAAGAACATTTCACAATATCCAAAGTACCATTTCAGTTGTTGAGAATTGCCAAAAAAACTTTCAAAAACTCAAGCTCTCACCAAAAGGAAAAAAGAAGTGGGGGGTAGTTTGCAGACTCCATATTCTCTTGCCAAGTTCTAATCTGGAGTTTTATTTTATGAATCAGTTTATAAGGTCCTAAAAATAAGGAGCTAAAAGGAAACAGGGTCAGCCTGTCCCCTCATAAGGAGCCCCCCAAATCTTCTAGAAATGCAACCTCAGTGGCGTACAAGGGGAGGAAGGGTCCTTCCAGGTCCTCATGTTTCAGTCCTTCTAGCCCCCAGCCCTGCTCAGACATAAGATGCTGGACAACATGGCGTCTTACACAGGTTCAACTTTAAGGTAAATTCGTGATTTATGGAAGAAGAAGAAGAGTTCTCAACTCCCCACCTGCATGAGCCAGCAAGGCTACTCTGAGGCTTTGTCCAAGGTTAGGGCAACATAAAATCAATGACAGGACAAAATGAAACCAACAGCCACCATATTCAGCCAGACAGAACATGTTCCCATGAGAAATCCTGGATTAATCTGATTAATCTTTCTAGGAAACTTCAAGAATGTA
Organism: Marmota marmota marmota; assembly: GCF_001458135.2. Classification (NCBI taxonomy): domain Eukaryota; kingdom Metazoa; phylum Chordata; class Mammalia; order Rodentia; family Sciuridae; genus Marmota; species Marmota marmota. The sequence goes on from NW_026000196.1 coordinate 17,473,696, forward strand.
CTTTGCTGTAAATTAAGTTTCCTGATCTCTAAACTCCCAACCTTTGAAAGCTAATCCAAACTCGATAGGGCATAATTGACTACTTATTAGCTAAGCCTATTAAGAGACCCAATGTCTTTCTCAACACAGCAACCAAGTTTACTATTTCATGCAAAGCAAAAAGCAGCAGGAGCAAAATGGAGACCTCCTTTTGGTATCTACATTCCTACCCAGTACGGAGCCTGAGTTTTGCTCCATCTTAATTATACACAGTGCTCCAGCTCTTCAGGACAAGTTGATGCAAGATTTGGGGGAAGAAGAAGGGTGATTTTTTTTGAGGCAAATTCAGAAATTTCTCTCTTCACCCTTACATGGCTGCTCTTGTCTTAGTTTCTATCAGGTCCACCCCATTCAGCTTGTGTTCACTTTATTTCCTCCATTAAAGGCTAAACAGTCCATCAAAAAAATGTGCCCCGAAGCCAGTCTTAGGTACAAAAATGCAAACACAAGCACCATTTGTCATTTTGTCAGCAACTCTTGGTATCTCTCCCCTAAAAAGGACAGAAGCAGGTCATTAGACAAACATTCCATTATCTCATCCCCAAGCATGCTGCATTTCTGATCAGAGACTGGCAGTTGATGAGCACTGGTTTGAGTGAAGAGGGAGAATAAAATACATTTGCCCTGGGTTTTATTGCGTGGCCCTACTTAAAGATTCTCAGCTGAGAAAATCTACTTCCGCTGGCCCACAGGTGCTATTACTCATGTTTAATATTCCTTAGCACGGGGTTTTCAACACCAGCCGAACTTGATACATCAGAACCACTTGGGAGCTTTTACATGGCCAGATGCCCAGGCTGTACCCCATACTAATTAAAAGGGCAATGGGAGGGGACCTGGGCACTGGGGGTTGTCACTCCCCTGGCAATGCCAATGTGCAGACACAACTGAGAATTGATGCCTCAGTGAAATCCCTCTGCCATTCAACCAGTGTGTTCAGCTCAGCTGCAAAAAGTACACAAAGACTTAGAATGACTATCAGTCATTCTGAAAACAAAAAAAGATCCACAAAACTGACCTAACAGGGTCCGTAAAAATAGCACACTGACATCAAGTGCATGACCATAAGACTTACGAAAAATCCTGCTTCATATTAAAGGGTGTTTTTTAGTTAATTGATAATTTTATGCTGAGGTCCATTTTCCCCACTTTTATAGGGTGCAGAAAGGAAGAGAGAAAAATATTAAGGTCTAGCGGTGTTCTCTCTCCATGTATGACTCAAAGCTCTCCGGTGGTTTCAGAGTAGACTTTATCCAGCACAGTCATCTCTAATATCTGCCTGCCACATACAGACTAGGCCATGGAGGGTGATAACCAGACTTCATAATGTTCTACAGGCAGGGACTGAGCTGGGCCACAAGACTTGCTTACAAATTCCAAAGTTACTCTTGAGGAAAGTCACATCATTGATTTATTTCCATGGTCACACAAATACTCAATTGAGACACCCCACATTTTCATACAAAGATAACATTAAACTACAAAAGCACAACTCCCAAAGGTCTGCTATGGGGCCCCATGATCTCCTGGGAGAAAAAGTCACCCATGAACTGTGGGTAATCCAGCTTCATCAAGGGACATTTGCAGGCCTACTGCTGTGGACACAGCACCATGAGATGTTCTTAAACACCTGACAGAAAACACAAAGGATGCTCAAAATAGAGGTGCAGAATACAGGAGTTCTGGGTTCTACTTCAAGTTGCATATCACAATCACTTTTAAAAACACTTGATACCCAAGTCATACCTCAGGCCAATTAGATGGGGATATTAGGCAATGAATGGCATTTTTAAAGCACTGGTTCTCATACCTTAGCATGCATCCGAATCCCTGGGAAGGCCTGGGAAGGCACAGATGACTGGTCCACCTCCAGGGTTCCTGATGCTGCAGGTCTGGCTTCAGGCCAGAGAATGTACCTTCCTGGCAACTTCCCAGGTATTACTGATACTGCTGGAACAGGGGCCACAATTTGAGAACCACTGTTCCCCAGGAAACTCTAATTAATGAACAAGGGGTGAGGACCACTACACTAGAAGAGTAAGTGAGCTCTGGCCAGGGCATCAGGAGGAGGGAAATCAAGCTAGAATTGGAATTCTATCTCTGATACTAACCTGTGGCTTGATAACAAACTTGTAGAGATTTTTCAGACCTCAACTTGGTCCTGACACATAAAACTGAGGCAATGCCTGGACAAGATCATGAATTCCTTGCAGAAATAAAATAATGACCTTTTCAAAGGACTGCACTGCATGAAATACTGACTCTAATACACAAGGAAAAGGAAGTGGCTTCCAGGGCCATTAAATAGTTTTCAACATGCCTAATGACATTTCAGTCAAACACAGACTGAATATACCACTCTGGTTCCATATTGTGTAGTGACATAATAGCCATCTTAGCCTGTGCAAGTACATTCCGTGATGTTCCCATGAAGAAACTGCCTAATGATTGCTCAGAACATCTCCCTGCCATTAAGTGACACATGACTGTATAGGTGAAGTTCTTGCTCATATGATGTCAGCACATCTGGTGCCGCACTGTGGGAGTCATCTGTGCATGTGCTCTGTCCAGACATGTTGCCCTAACTCACCTGTTAGAACCTTGCAGAACTGCCCAGGTACCTGGGCCTCGGCAGTTGGGCTGGGTGTCAAGGTCCATTTGCGTCTGATCACATGCTCTCGTCCACTGAAGGGACCACTGGAATTGCTGAGAGGCTGGATTAGCACCTGCTCCTGTCCAAGCTGGATGAGGCCGACCTGCCAGGAAAGGAAAGGAAAACAGGACATTGGTTGCCTCACTCATACATGTCCATGGCCCCTGCGGCTTGAGAGGAACAAAGTCACCTTGCTATGGTTTGGTTTTCCACACCTGGGCTTTTTTTCTTTGCAAATTGCTTGAATTTACCTGAGCCCAAAAGTGTCTGTCTGACATACAAACATCCCACTGAGTGGCTGAGTTGGAAGGGCTGGGACGGGGGGTTGAAATAGGGGTGGGGGTTCACATGTGTATAATAATACCCTTTTCTGAGTGCTTTCAGAGAGAAGACAGAGTTACTTTCCATTGATTTTTCAAGAACTTCCCTTAAAAATTATTTTTAAAACCAACCTAAGAGTCCATCTGAGGAGGCAACCCCCAAATTGTTTAGAATGAAAATTATATCCCTAATGGGAAAAATGTAGCTTAATCCTGGGGATAACTTAGAATTAAATACAAAGACAATAAGGTCAGTCTGATTTGTAGTATTAAGTGCTTTGTGATGGGGACTTGTGCATTATTCCTCCAGAACGAGTAATAGTTAAGAGAACTTGGCAGAATACCTAATGGATTAGATTTGCAATTTTAACTTAGAGCATATCATTGATTTAGACTTGTGATTTTAAAATCTTTTTAGGTTACAAATAGTATTAGAATGTGTAGAAGACCTCAGGCCTTCTCATGTTTATAAGACTAAGTTATTAGGCTTATAAGAATGCCTAAATACTTGTGAAAAGTTTCTTTTTTAACCCAGACATCCAATGAACTTGAAAATAAAAATCAAAATATTTCTCAGAAGACTGTTTTTTCAAAATGTTTAAAAATTGTAAGTGACATTGTAAATGGGGTCAAATGTTTCAAAATCCTCTTTAAAAATAACTGCAAAATCACGCTAAGATTATAAGATTTGTAAATTAAAGGAAATCTTTAAAAAAAAACTAGGATTTTTAATTTGTTGCTTAAATGAAGTGAATTTTAACTCTATGGGGGAGAGGAATTCAGTGCATAGAACTTTCCCCTCCCTGGGAACCAATGCTGACAGCATTGGTCATTCTTGCCCCAGACACCTGCTGCAAGCTTTCCATCTTGTTCACAAGGGAACTTAGTAACAAGGTGGAATTAACAAGGTAAGTAAACTTTCCACAAACGCTTGACTAGGCTGGGGAAGGAGCTGGTGTGTACACTGGTATGTGCAATGTCCCCTCTCCTAGGTCATACCTCCAGACTGTCTTAGCTGGCTCAGATTGAGCAGATTGGTATTAAGAGGTCATGGACACCTTTCTTTTCTCTTACACCATTACTTTTCAAAAGTTATAACATACTAAACCAGTGATCCTCAAACCCTAGCATGCACCAAAATCACAAAGAAGTCCAAAGTGGGACTTAACAATGTGCATTTCTAACAAGTCCCCAGATGACCCGAACACAGCTGGACCAGGAACCACACACTTGGAGAAGCACTGTTCTCTGCACAGCATTACAATTCCTCCAGGCTCAACTATGGTATAGATCTCACTCAAGTCAAATGAGATAGACCACCCTCCATTCTAAAAAGATGCACCAGTACCAAGCCCCTTAGGAAGTAAATGACATCAACTCATAAGATCACCTACAATCTTTAGTCCCCAAGATACAGGGTGAGACCAAACTTACCACTCTAAGCAGATTTCAAGGTTTCTATTTCATTAGAACTTTTGCCAAGAACAACTCACAAATTTTACGGCCCAAATAAAACTGTTTCAAAGTGGCACTGTGTAACCTGCAGGAGAGCCCAGCTTCCTTCCCTCGCCTTTGAAGTGAAAACTTGAGTTTGTACCCTGGGATACTTTGGAGAAGTTGAAGAAATGAAGACAGAGGAGCTGTGGCAGGATGTACAGGGCTCCCCCACCCCCAGATGTGCTTTAAGAAGCCGAAGTGTGGACACTAGAAAACAACTGGCCAAAACTTCCATGGTTCAGATATAGAGAGGTTATGCATGGGATGGAGCCCCACACAGAAGGAGCCCCATGTCTCTGGAGGATGTACTCAACTCTAACAACAGGCTGGACTCTTCTGGAAATACCCTGGCTATGGAAGGTCCAAGGCAGCCACCCTCCCGAGTCCTGAACTTTCAAAGCCAATTTTATCAGTCAGTTTAGTGTTTGCATTCACAAGCTCCAGTGCAAAAATCAGCTAGCAGTGAGCTAGCTGTTTTGGGGACAGGGAGATCTCTCCTTGGTGTGAAATCCTACATATACATATTCAGAAGCAAAATCTAGCTCCTTGGGGAGGTTTTTCTCTAGAGTATCTTTTCTGGACAGTCTCACAGATTTCCATTCATTCACGCAAGAAAATGGCAATACAGGTGAGAAACAGATAAACTGAATACTGATCTGTACTCTATCTCATAGCCCTTTATTCTGTTGGCCCCTAAACCTTGAGCCAGGTTGTGGCCAGGACTAGCGCCTAAGAAAAAGGAGCTGCACAAATCTCTTACCCTGGGGGCTGGCACATGGAAAGGCCCACACTATCCCCTTTTGTTGTAGTTTGGATGTGAGGTGTTCCCCCAAAGGCTCAAGTGAGAGACAATGCAAGAAGGTTTAGAGGAGAAATCATTGGGTTGGGAGAGTCTTAACACAATCAGTGATTCAATCCCCCATAGGGATTAACTGAGTGGTAATTGAAGTGGTAGGGTGTGGCTGAAGGAGATGGGCACTGGGCATGGCTTTAGGGTATGTATTTGTATCTGGCAAATGGAGTCTCTCTGCTTTCTGATCATGATGTGAGCTGCTTCCCTCCACCACTCTCTCCTGACATGATGTTCAGCCTCACCTGAGCTCCGAGGAATGGAGCCAGCCTTCTATGGACTAAGACCTCTAAAACCATGAACCCTCAAATAAACTTCTTCCTCTACAATTGTTCTGATCAAGTCTTTTAGACCCAGTGGTGAAAAGGCTGACACCTTCCTAGGTGTGGCTTGCTGTTGCTAGACTCCCTCAAGTATCTCTGACACTCACCTCGTCCACACATTACCAGTGATAAAAGTTCTGTAGAAAAGTTGGTCCCATAAATATGTACACTTAGTATGGGTCAAAAAAATTTTCCCCAATCCCCTTCCTCTATTCTGCTGGTCTTCCGTCTATCTTTTTAAATTTATGCATAATAATTATACATAAAAGTAGAAAATAGGGAGAAGGAGGTGAAGGGGAAAGGAGAAGTACTGTGGATTAAAATGGAGCAAATTGTTACATGCATTCATGAATAAGTCAAAATGAACCCCACTATTACGTATGACTAGAGTGCTAATGGAAACATTAAAAAAATTTTAAAAACTTTTAAAGTGTCACTGTGTCCTCCTCCAACAATCTTGCCCAAAGTTCTCACCAGCCCTCATCTCTCCTTGACATCTTCTCTTCTCCCAATAAATCCTCCTCCTCTGCAGTCCATTACCCAACACCATGTTATAGGAATACTTTCACAAACTAATAATTTGTTCTTCTGAAATAGGATCAGAATTTCTCCTCCATAGTTTCCAATGTTCCATATTTTCCAATATCACAATTACTTGAAAAGCTAATAGGTTGCCTAAAGTACCCCTTGCTTGGTGGTTTTCATCCCTGGCTGCATATAGGAATTGCCTGGATAGCCCTGAAGACCTCTGATGCCAGGCCAAATGGGGTATAAGACTAGCAGTGATTTTTTTTTAAGTTCACCAAGAGATTTCAATGTTCAGCCAGAGACAAGAACCACTGCCTTAGCTTTTAACAGGGTGCTGGAGAACTTGGCCACCTAGTACCTTGACTTCAATGCCTGGAAGTACCTGAATTTGGAACCTGGGTCTTTCTCTGACTGTGGGGTTCTGCCCACTGCCCTGGCTTCTAGTCAATTGCTGCCCGGTGGCCCTCAGAGCTGAGCAGGGATGCTTAGAATTGTGTTAATCTCACAGTCACCATCTATTCTGAGAAGTAAGATACATGGAAATGCTCCTCCAAGGCCTCCACTGTTCCATGAGGACAGCAAAGAAATATCATTAATGAGGCTGGGATTGGCTGCATTCGATGCAAATGGCTTCCAATATCATCTGCACAGAGACCTGGGAAGGAATAAATGTCCATGGCAGACAGAACCAGCAGCCCTGAGGCCATCTGGTTTTAAGGGAAACCATAATCCCTCAGAGAAACAATGCTCTTAGGTATTTTAGGTTTTTGCAAGATTGGATATCCTACATGAAAGAATTGTGGGTCAAATAAAATGTATCAGGTATAACCTGATACTGTAACAGGTCTGAGCAGTCACATTTCAACTCTCTTTATTCTGAGTCCTTGCTCTGAAGGTTTCTGGACCATCTTAAGAAAGTATTGCTAACCCCACTTCATCCCCCAAGCAAGGCTAGGTTCCACTTCCATGTGCAGAACACTTGAGAGACAGAAGCTTTAATCACCTCCTAACATGAGCACTGCCTCGCCACATAACACAGGAAATACATTTAAGATACTGTAAAGAAAATCTGTCACAAGTGCACCCTGGAACTGAAGGCCACTGCCCCTCTGTGGGAGGGACGAAGCCATAAGATTTGGTTGAAATCACCTTCCTCTAAAGGCCCCCGTGAGCCCTCCCAGCTCTTCTTTGGAAGGCTTTAGGTGCTCTGCTAACCACAGTGGGCCTGGGGTCACCTTCTCTATGTCCAGATGGGTTGGCACAGGTAGTTAGAGAGGCCCCAGCCAATGGGATGGTGAGTTTGTTCCCTCTGTGGGCAAATCTGCTTCCAAGGAGAAAAAGAAGACTGGTGACTGCAGACCTGCCTCGGACTCTCTGGTGGGCCTCAGAAGGGTCTGTGGGGACTCACATGGTGGCCATGGGAGAAATGTCCCCATCTCCCTACTCATTCATACAGGTATAAGGGGCTTCCCAACCTGCTCCTCTCTCAAAGCACCACTTGAAGTTCCCCTGACAGTCTAACTGCTGCCTGTGAAAGTGCAAAACACCTAATTGCAGACACTTGTCTTCTAAAGTCAGCCTCCCCTTGGGATCAGAGGGGTCACTTGCTGTGATGTCTCCTTCTTCCCATCTCTACCTCATCCATCCAAGGCCTAATCCTAGTCATCGTGTGTCCCCACATATACCCTCACCCAATATTGCTATCACCAGGACTCTCCAGATGATTACTGGCAAAGTTCTCTATCCCCTCTGGGCTAATGGTCCTGAGTGTCATCTCAGGCCAGCAGCAGCAGTATCTGGGAGCTTGTTAGAAAGGCAAGTTCTCAGGCCCTCCCCTGACTTGTGACCATAGTTACAGCTTAGCAATCAGCTTAATAAACCCTACAGGGGAATCCAATACTGGCTCAAAGTTGAGAACCACTTCTTTAAGATAAATTCTAGATGGCTTAGGTTGGCACCGAGGGCACCACCGCATCTAACCTGAATCACCTGTCCATTCATCCCCTAAAACCACCACCCAAACCCCTTATTGCATGGCCAACTTATGGGTCCTTTATCTCCAGACAGCCTGTATCTCTTGGGCAGCCTTGCCAACACTCCTTCTTTCCAGAATCCTAGGGCTACTTCAGTTTCAGCCTTTCTTCTCTCTGAGCCTCCACCCTACCTGGCCTTAGTGGCCTAACCTTCTCCCAGAGTCTCTGTCAAGCCCCTTTAGCTTGTCCACCTGTATGCTCTACTGTTCTTCTACCCAGCAGGCTCTGATGCAACTTCCTTCCATGTGTATCTTGACCATCTTCCCAGACTGGGCCCACATTGTATTTCTCTCTGAGCCTTGTTGGGAGCCTACCAGAGTATTCTGCACACATCAGGTGTATGATAACAAACTGTTTATTCAAGCAATAATCTTGAACGACTGATTTGTAACTGGAAAAGTCTGGAAACGGCCTGTAGGACTAGAGGAGAAACCCGTTTTTAAAGCCTTAATGTCACAGATTCTCACTAAATTATTTCACTGACTGAATCTTGTTCTGTTCCATCAATAGCCATGCACAGCTGATGTTATTTATCTCTTGTATGGCTGCAGGTAGGGAGGTTCAAAAGAGTAAAGTGACTCACTCAAGGTCACAGCCCTCCACCCCCAGCAGTGCAATTTCATTTCCTAAGCAACAAGAGTGTGACCATGAATCCATGTGCTGAGCACAGAAGCATGCACAACAAAAGGTTAACCAGAAACTGTGTGGTTCCCTCAGACCCAAAGGCTGCAAAAACATCTCCCATCACACACGTCCAAGGTCAGGCAGCTGCAGCATTCCAGCGTTCAGGAAATACACTTCAAGAATGCAATCAGTCTAAAAGGATTTCTTCAGTTCATCACCCTACCTTGTACTTTTTTTTTTTTTTAATGGCGCCAACTAAATGAAAGTTCAAAGTGGGGAAATCTAATTGAGTGCCCTAGGTCATGTTCATGGGCAGTGGTTCAGAAAGAAGCTGAAGCCTGGCTTCCTAAGAGGTGTTGCCCAGCTCTGAAAATCTGCAGGTAGATAAAGCACCTGAGCAATGACAATCAGGAAGGGAAAAGAGTATGGAGGATGAGAGGTCAAAGGGGATAAGAAGCCACCATGAGGCTGGCCTTGTTATTTTCTGAATGGAGTTCTCTTTAATTCTTTTACACTGCAAACTTCAAACTGTCTTTTGCCCTTCTTCTATTATAAAACTCTAAATATATGCCTTGTGTTTTACAAATATGTTTATCCTGTACATGATCAATTCTTCAGCAATATGAACCAATCACTTTGGACAATGTAATTTCCTCAGACCTAGATCAATAACAATGTGCTATGATGTAGTTTGGTCCATTTGCTTCCATCCAAATGGTCTCCACATCATAAAACTTTTGCCAAGACTAACTGCTACTCAACTGTACTGGATGAAGTAATGCTGTATTATAAAGCTGGGCAATTTTCTCATTCATCAACCAAAGCATTTGATAAAATTCTCAAGAGTGAGGCAGCAATTCCTCTGCCTCCCAGGGGAGGTATAACTGCAGGCTGCCCTCTTGAGAATGGGGTTCTCAGCCTCTTCTAACCTCATTGAGTACTGACTTGGCTGGAAGAACTCAGCTCCCATCTATCCCAGTCTAAACTATATTCTTTTCCCCATTATCTAAGGTTCCCAAGTGGCCTGGAAGAGCTGTACAAAACTATAAGAACCACTACCAATGACAAGCCACAAAATTGCCCCACACTCTCCAGTTGGGCTGACCCATCAGATTAAGGGTGAGCTGATCACCAAGCCAACCCACTGACCAATCGAGCCCACAGAGATTCCAATAAAGTGTTCTGTGGTATGTGACTATGACTCCAGAGGAGGTATGCCCTGGGTAATTTCTACCCCTTTCTCAATCTTTCTGGGGTGACTATATGTTCTATAGCTCCAAAATCCTTGGAGTTATGTCTGGTCCCAACACCTCACACACAGTACACCCTTGCCCAAGAAGAGATGGACAGATTCTGGTGGGTGGCTTCCCAGAATCTGAGAATACTCTTTGAAGGAAAAGTGGCCACTGCTCAGAAGTCCAAACCCAATGGGGGGAGCCTCCAGCCCTTCCTTCCTCTCTGTTCACTTTGCCTAAAACAAGTCCTTATCCACTCATTTCAGACAAGTGGCAAAGGAGTCTTTTCAAAGACCAACACTCCTCACTCTATGCCTTAAAGGGCTACTCCTCCAGCCTTCTCTACCTACAAAGTTAAACTGGATTCCAATTCTTCTCGCCTTTCACGATCTGGTGCTTTTGTCAGAGGGTAGCTAATCCAAACTTTATGTAAATTTATTTGGAGTACAGATACCTTCCTCACATACCTTGTTCATTGCTTTGACATTATACAGTTATAGGAAATCTTCCAAAAGTTTACGCTATGTCTGAAAACTCCTTCAAATATAAATAAAATAAAGAAGCATAAACAGAAAACAATTAATCCTTGAGCCTGGGGTCTTTGAAGTCCCAAAAAGTGCAGCTGGGAGAGCCTTCAAGATAAGACAGAGTGGAAACACCATAGGCCCATGCCTCTAAATACCATCAAAAGAGGGGGCAGAACTGAATGCATAATTTATTCCTCATAAACAAGTAATGATATATCTAATAATGAGTCATTAAATAGATACCAAACATCTCTGGGCACAAACAGCATGGATTTCATGCAAAACAGAGCAGAACCTGTGTTCCTCCAGCCCCTGCAATGGACACTACCATTTAGAGACATTAAATACAGAACTTACAAGCAATTAAAATGATACTCAACATCCAGAATACAGTTTTGGAGAGCACAGTCACATCCATTTTTTATATACCATTCACAGCTGCTTTCACACTACAAGGGGAGTGTTGAGAAGTTGTGACAGAGGCTATACGGCCTGCAAAGTCTAAAATATTTTCTCTCTGGTCCTTTACAGAAAAAAAAAATTGCCAACTCCTAATTTATACAATTATTTAGATACAGGGAGGTGCCCCATCCACAGCCACCAAAAATAATCTACTTGATAGCCTGCCCTTTTCATACCTTGTAGCTCAGCCTTCTCAGACAGATAAACAGACAAAGACACACTCATCACACAAAACTCCATGACAGTGGTTTCTAACAGGTCAAGAGGGACTGACACGTTACCACCCTGAGAACCACAACCACAGATGGAGAGAGGCACAGACTTGGTAAGCTTATGCTCTGTTGCTTTCTTTTCTTTGCCCTCCAGGACCACTTTGCCACCAAAAGGGCCATCCCAAGTCACCCTATTGTCTCTTTCCTCCTGCCTTCAGCCTTTTGACTACTTGGAAAGAAGTGCCCAATGTCCAGCTCACATGGAAGGATGGGATGAACAAGGCAGACTAAACAACAGCAGTGTCTGCTCAAGCTGGAACTTAAAATCTAAAAAATCTAAGAGGTCCACCAGCAACTGGCACAGGGTGAACTCAGACTCTTGGCTGTGTTCCCTTATGTAAAGCACAGCGCCCTCACATGGTGTCAAAGGGAAGGGCAGTCTTCCTGAAAGGGCTCAAATGCCATCTGTGAGGAGGCTCAGCATTTACTCTGCAAGGACTTTAAATCAATGTTATCCAGATTTTCAGCCTCAGCTCCTTCACAGATAGCTCCTCGTTGGAAACTTTACACCAAGAAGTATAAACTCTGACCTCTACAGAAACTCACTAAACCGCAGCAAATGGGATTCAGATGTTTCCATGTACAGTACAGTGATGTGACCTAGACTTGAAACACTTTGGCAAAAACAGGAAAAATGATGTGGGCCTTTGAGTCCCTCCCAGAACATGATACAGCCTTGACCCGAGCCCTATGGTGATCTGAGCCTTTCTCACTCCTAGTTAAGCCTCCTCACCCACAGCCCACATTCTCTGACCCTGTTCCACATTAACTACCAAGCCCCCTTCATTCTATATCCTTTTCCTTGTTTTACCAAAGCAGCCCATTTCTCCCAGTCAAGCAAAAATGGATCACACCTTAAAATCAGAATTCAGAAAATGCCTGAAAGAAGAACTAGGCTGATCCCAGGAATTACATGCTCCAGAAGTGCTGAGAATAAAGCAGAAGCCTCACATAAAAACTTGGACCCCAAGGCTTTCTGGCTTTACTGCAGATTCCTGATGACTTGCTACAGACTACATGGGAAGGGCCAGAGAATTTCAGATGGTGGTATAAGATAAAAGGAGATAGGGGGAGCAGTGTCTTGTGGGCCTGGTAAGGACAGACACAAAATAATATCAGAAATTGCCTCCCCAGAGGATAGTTGTGTCAAAAGACAGAGAAACAACCCATGCACTTCATTCTCTGAGTTGATACCAAGCTTTGTAGGGGGCAGCCCATCTGCCAACCATGTGCACTCCTTGGGGCATCACTGAGAAGCTTAGAAGAGTTTGGCTGGGCACCAGTGTAGTCAAATGATTAAGTATGAGCACAGGCAGAGCAAAAGTACACAAGAATTCTCCCAGCCCACTGAGTACTTGTCACAGGTGCCTCAAATAAATATAATAGGGCAGGATATTAGGGAAAGGAGGACTTCGAGGAGCAGAGACATGTTCTTAGCATCAATATAAGAACACAGTGATCCTTGTTGGAGTAGGATGCCAGATAAATGCCTGTTAATGGTACAGAAAACAAGGATACTGATAATTCTTCCTCTCCTGGTTCTGACCTTTCAACAAGAGTGGGGTTACCATGATTGCCTGGGATCCCCTCCAAACTTCCTTTTCCTAGTATTAAAGGAAATTCAAAAGCACAAAAGGACTATCTACTCCCCTACACACCAACCCAGAATAAATGGGATACAGACATAAAAGTGTTCTCCTGACAGGCATACATACACACCTGTGAAAATGCAGTGTTCTCTACACCTGAGCAAAATGTGCCTCACAGTCAGGGGTCTGACAGTTTCATGTGCACTCTCCTGGGGGATCCGCAGCTCATTCCTATGCGACCCCACCTCCGCCATATTCTGATAATTGAATTCTTCCCCTCCCATCCCCTTCCCTTACAAATCATCAGGAAGGTCTGGAGGGATGGGGGGTAGGGTGGGAAAGGAAATAGAAGGTTCTCTCCAGTTCCTCTGAAGGCTGGATTTTCCCGCCAAGGAGTCCCACCCCAGCCCTCCACGAAGACCACCCGGGCGTCGCAACAAACCGGCCAGGCAGACCCGGAGGGGACGCGGGCAGTACCAGGCCGCCGGCGGCGCCACAAGCGCTGAGCGAAACCAGGGAGCCTGGGTGGCCGAGTACGCGGCCAGAGTAGAAGCACAGTTCCGCTGGGCGTCCGCTCTGCCGGTCTGCACCCGCCTCCTCCACCTCGAAGCCGCTGGACAGAAAGCGCAGGTCGCGACGCAACTGCAGGTACAGGTCGCGCCCGAAGGCCGGCAGGTGCAGCAACAGGGCGCGTTCTCCTGGCCGGGCGCGCGGGGCGACTGGGGGTGCGCGAGGACGCCGCCGCCGTCGGGGCCCCGGAGCTCCTGGCAGT